>NC_140932.1:92130854-92570854 GCF_014529385.1 Adiantum capillus-veneris
GATTGATAGCACCTTTGCATGAGAGAAAAGAGAATGCATACACTGATGATCAATGGAAAGATTTGAATGAGCGTGTTATGGAGACCTTTGCCTATACCTTTGTGAAACCATTTACTTCACAATCATGGATAAGACCAATGCCAAAGATTTATGGGATGCCCTATGTGCAACATGGGATGGTAAAAGTGCCTTGAACAAAGTTTTTCTTATCAAGAAACTTATGCGCATGAACATGAAAGAAGGCATCATTGTTAGCTCTCATTATCTTTGCAGCTTACTTCAAAAGGTCTTCACTTTGATGATGAGATGAAGGCCATATTCTTGCTATGTTCATTGCCACCATCATGGGATACGTTCAATAGAGCCAACAATAGCTCTGTCCCTAAGGGAAAGATTGTTTTCAATGATGTTACTAGCGCCTTGTTGGATGAGGAGATTAGACATCAGTCTCTTGATGCAAGTGGACATGGTGATGCATACATGGCTAGTGGTAGTTGGGACAAGCCAAGGCAATGTGGTCGTTCTTAGGATCACAAGAATAGATTCAAAAATATTGCTTAGTATTGTGAAATACATATATTGTTTGCATACTATTTTCATTGCAATGTTCACAGATAGTGTTTAATGTTGTGAAACAGGTGTATGTAAGCATATTGTGGTTACAAGTGGTAACTAAATATTTTTAGCACGCTACTCAATGATTTGGTGAAGTGTTGGAAACATGTCATATAACAAAGATAACCAAATTGTTAGCAAGAAGCTGGTGTACAATAACAACTTCCATGCTTGGAAGTTCAAAATGATCAATTTTCTTATAGGGTAAATGATATTGGGAGTACTTTGATCGAGAGCATGAGAGAGAACCCATGATCTAGTGTCTTCTCCTATAAGATGCACAATGAATCTCGTGGAACTTCTGAAAATCAGACCATATTTGTGGGGACAAATGAGCAAGAATCTCAAAAAGATGGGATTGAAGATTCATCCAACAGATAACTTTGTAGACAAAATTAAGGAAACAACTCATCCTGAGAAACCCAAAGCAAAACCTGTCCTAGTGAATAAGGTGGGTAGTTATTGCAAAGAAGAAGAAGGAAACACCACCTTACCTCTAGAATATAAAGAAGTAAAGACAATAGAAATACTTGATAGTGGGGTTAGAGTAGCCATCACTACAAAAGGAATTTGGGAGAAATGGGGAAGACCAGCTCTCTGACCATCTCTACTTGCGACACAAGGGAATCATAACCAGGGTTAACACAAAGGACCATAATCACATGGACGTAAATTGAACCGCATAGAAGACTTTGCTATCACTACGGATGTTGGAACACAATTACATGCTTGGCTAGTGAAGGATGCGCATATTTGGATGTTCAGAGCGTTGAAATGCGGGAGTCTGAGAAGGGAGGATTACATCCTAGAGTGCTCAGTAGAAGATACCTATTACACGAAGAAACCATTTCTAGAGAAGTTGTTTGAACCCTTTGGATGGGAGAAAGTACTAGCGATGCTAGATGTTTGTGTAAATGATGTAACTACTACGATGTTTTGCGACAAGGATGGTTATGACATAATGCCATTTTGGATGATAACTGCTATCTTGAATTCAAAAGATGTAATTGAAACATCTGAGACAATTGATTGAAAATGGATAGTGGTCGAAGTTTTTGTACGAGATCTTTCACACAATGTTGAAGGCAAATACGATGATTCAAGGAGCGATGAGGAAGACGAACTTTCAAGTGGCTCCAAAAAAGAAAATGCAACAAAACAAGATGAGCCTATCTTCTATGAGTTTCCTAACCAGAAATTGTGCTAACAAAAGAGATATCAAATGAAACGAACAAAAAAACAAATTTCCAAGTTGATGACCAAAATGCAATATCTCATGCACGTGGGAGAAGATGATTGTGTCTGATACAAAATCATCACAAAACCCTTGAAGTTAGACAAGTTTTTGGAACAAAGCAAAAAATAACTGAAAGACAAGGCTGAAACATCAATGAGAATGTCCAAAACTGAACGCAAAAGTGAATACTAAAAGTTAAAACAGACACTGAAGGAGGTTTGGACAACAAAAATGGAAAGTGAGGCAATGTCTAACTTAAAAAAGTTTGATGCACCCTCTTATTACAAAAAGTACACAATTCAAGACCGGCATATAATGGTCGAGCAATCGATGCACGAGCCTAGAAAACCTGGAACATCGTATGATGGGCCTAAAAATGCTAAAAGAATCAATCTTGCTAAACCAAGGCAAGAACCGAGACCGGCTTACATAGCCACGGATCTCACTGAAAAAGAGGAGCATTTGTTAATAGCTACCCTCAAGCAATGTAGAGATGTGTTTTTTTGGTCGTACAAAGATCTTAAGGGGGTAGATTCGAGCATATTTCAACACACAATACCCCTCAAGAGCAATGTTAAACTGCACCAACAATGTCCATACACCTATAATGAAACATTTGTGAGGAAAATTAAAGAAGAGATAGACAAACTTAAAGATGCTGAGTTTATCTATGAGATAGAATACACGTAGTGGGTGTCACCAATTATAGTGGTGCCCAAAATTATGAGTGTACTTAAATCTCAAACAAGTGAACATTGCTACGATCAGAGACAACTATCCCTTCCATCACATACCATATGATTGAAAGAGTCGCTGGAAAGGAAGCCTAGAGTTTTCTCCATGGCTTTTCGGGCTATAACTAGCTCACGATCAAATTGGAGGATCAACACAAAATGACATTTGCAAAAAAATGGGGCATATCTTCTATCGAGTGATGCCATTTGATCCAAGCAATTCACCTGCCACATTCCAAAGGCTGATAAATCATGCATTCAAGGAGTATCTAAGACGATTCTTAGAGATTTATTTGGATGACATGTGTGTGCATTCTCTCCATAGAAGTGAATATGTAGAACACATAAAGAAGGGTCTTTGAGAAATGTAGAATGTATTGTATCTGGATAAACCCTTAAAAACGTGTCTTCATGGTAAGACAAGGTAAGATTTTGGGGCATATTGTGCCCAAAAATGGCATTTCTACTGATCTTGAGAAGATACAAATGATTGTTGCTCTTCCAAGATCAAGCAAAGTTAGAGAGGTACAAGCTTTTATGGGCCATTATGGCTAGTATCAACGATTTATATACATATGTGTGGTCATTGCAAAATCTCTCAATGCACTTATCACTAAGTTTGAATGGAATGAGGAATGTGAGAAAGCATTTCAACGATTGAAGCAGAGACTTATTTTTGCTCTGATTTTGAAAGCTCCTGATTGGAACAAGATTTTCCACGTCTATGTAGATGCATCGACTTACGCTATTGGATGTATTCTAGCTCAACGTGAAGAAAACAAAATGGATTTTTCAATCTATTACTCCATTAGACATCTCAACAGTAAAGAATAGAATTACACGACCACAGAAAGAGAGGGCTTGGAAATGATCTACTTGTTAAAAAAGTTTAGACATTACCTTCTCACAAACAAGTTCATATTCTTTGTTAATAATCAAACGCTATTACACTTAGTGAACAAACCATGCAATACGGGCCACATAGTTCAATGGTTCATAAGATTGCTGAAATTTGATTTCATTGTAGTGGTCAAGAAAGGGACTACACATCAAAGGGCATACCATTTGTCACGATTGATACATGGCGATGATTTGCCCGACTCTTATCCCTTCAACATCCACATGGTACTAAGGTGGAGAGAACACTTGATACCATTTCTCACCATTGGTTCCCTACAAATTGAAAGAGAATCATCAATCATTGGGAAATCTCGCTCCTTAGCCTGAGCCAAGCTCATGTAAAAACTACGGGTATTCAAAATGCCAAAACATAGACATACCAGAAATTGATGCGAGTTAGGGTGTATTGGCCCCACATGTAGAAAAGCGTCCACAACTATATTAGTTCATGTGTTGCTTATGCAATCCAAAAGCCAATCAAGAATGCTACATTATTTAGGATAGCAGAAGCACCCAAGTGGAAAAAGTACATATCGGATTATATAGAGCAAGGAGTCTTGCCAGCAAACTTGAGCAGAGCCAAATTACGCTCGATCCAACGAGAAGCAAAAAACTATGTTATTGTAGAAAATCACCTTTATCAAAGAGGAATAGTTGAAAATTTGAGAATTTGTGCAACAGAGCACGAGTACCTTCCAATACTTGAATAAGTGCACGCCGATCTGATCGGAGGAAACTTTTTGTTTGACAAAACTGCAAAAGCGATACTCCTTGCAAGAATATGGTGGACTACTCTATTAATGGATGTAGATCACTAAGTGAAACAATGTGATGCTTGCCAACAAACTAAAGTATCAATGAGACATGATGAAATTCCGCTAAGACCAATGATAGGAGCAAGGGTTTTTGCCAAATGGGGAATAGACTTTGTTGGGCCTATCTCAGCATCGGCATATTGCATGCATACTCAAGACATTATAGTGGCCACATATTATTTGAACAAATGGGTAGAGGCCAAGGCAACACAAAAGAATGATGCCAGATTCACATCGCAGTTCTTGTATGAGAACATTTTCACAAGATATGGCCTTCTGATTGAAATTGTGAGCAAGCAAGGAACTCGGTTCCTCAATGACATGATTGTTAATTTGTTGCATGCATTTATGGTGCTTCATTCTAAATCCGCTCCATACCACCCTTAAGAAAACGGGCAAGCCGAGAGCACAAACAAAATTTTATGCACAATGCTCATGAAAATTGTCAATGAATCCAGAACAGATTGTGATCAATTACTACATTCATCTTTATGGGCATATTGAGTAGCATACAAAACTCCACAAAACACAACACCTTTCAATTTGGTGTTCATGATAAATGCCATACTACCGGTAGAGTTCTTGATTCCTACACTAAGCGTAGCACAAGACTTAGGATGGACGGGACACGAGTTGTCTGATATATTGGACCAACTAATATAGTTGGATGAAATAATACTCAAATCGATTGCAACCATGTATGCACAAAAAAGACAAATGAAATAATTCCATGAAGAACATGTAATAAGCAAGGAATTCCAAAAGGGTGACTACATCATAGTCTACACCCTGAAGCAATGTTCCGAGGGTGCAACCCACTATCAAAGATAAAGAAAATGAAAACAAGGTAGAACAGTAGGAAAAGATGTAGCATACTTCCCCTACAAATCAAAATCAAGAGAAGGAGAAGACTTGAGAGGTGCCAAAGGTTAGAGACCTAGAAGCTCTTGAGAAGACTAGACATGTTAGAAAGAATACCAATGTCTCCTTCACACAAGAGAAATTATCAAGGGTGGAGAACAGCTCATCCAATCTTTTGACATTGATGAACACTTAGAGCATGTCAAGTTGCAATTCCAATGTCAAAAGGCTATTATTAACCTCTAAGAATTTGATTTGGAAGATGCCAAAGGCCAATTTGCAAAAGCAAAAGGTGCAAGTCAAGGCCTACAACACCAAGTTGAGGAGCTCCAAGGCATACAATCAAAGCTACAAGCCAAGCTAGACCAAGAAAAACAAAATGCTGTCTATTATTACAAAGAAGCTCAAAATTTCAACGAGGTAAACATCCAACTACAAAATGTTCAACATTAGGAAGAGAATGGGTCTAGGAGGTCCTCTTTATCTGGAAGTTTAAGGAAGTCAAACCTTTTGTATTAAGAAAGTATTCAAAGGACGCTTTTTGACTTCAAACAGGCAAAATGGCTAGTTTATTTGAATTCAAAGTTTCCCCCCAAAATGGAATTTAAAATCTAGCGGGTAAAACCATATCATGTAGCATATCTATGAAAAGAGAGCGACGCGTAGATTGTAGATCTACTCAAATAAGAGATCATATATGGGAGTTATGGAAGGACAAAAATCATAAAATTTTCCACCTCATTTTTGGGGGGAAAAGTGCATCCTTTGACCACTCTTACACACCCACCATTCTTGCACACATGGCATACACCTATTAGTCAAAATGTTAATCACCTCCATAAGATCATGGCAAATAAAGAGGCCCTCCTACACCCCATCCTCTTCCTAATGCAACAGTTGGAAGAGGAACTAGAAAGAGAACGCCAAAAAAACGTAAAGCTTGAGTAATTTTGCAGTGTGGTCAAAAACATCCTAACACAACTGTTGGCAATGCAAGACACACTAGTCCCCGTCTCAACTTCATCGGCTCCAACATCAACCTTGCAAGAGCTAAAGAAATCAAAAGAAGAACTGGTCCAAGAAAAGTATGACCGTCATATGACAACAGGACATCGAACCGCTCAAAACCAAAAAGATAATTATCCATGCCAATTGCATTGCATCAACAATATGTACAGTGACCTATGCCAATCTATCCACAGTAGGTATATCAAAGTTCACTGCATCACTATCAAAACTAGTCACACATGGACATGTCAATCTTGACTCCAGGATAGTTTTCACTTCCTCATTGTCCATATGGATTGTATCCACATGTCTTGGCATCACCATATCAACCTCTAGCATGAGCATATCAAAGAAATCCATATTGCTCACCTCTATGGTAGAAGCCATCGCTATCTAAGAGGATCAATCTATTGTGTCTTGTTAGAACATGATTGCTCTAAGGTTGGTTTCACAATAGGTGACGAAAGGGAAATGATGCATGCTTACAGCCAATCACCCTACACCAGGTAGGCAACCTTTTTCACATAGCACGGAGGCGATGAGAGAAAACCTTGCCAGCTCGCGGAAGTAACTGCGATGTTTTCTTCCGACCCCCCCCCCCCCCCGACACAAAAAGCTTCCACCCTCCACGTCCGCAGACAAATCCTTGCTAGAGGTCTTTTTTTTTTTTTTTGATAACCTTCAAAACTTTTGAAAAGAGACACTTTCGTGTTGATTTTCACCAGCCTCGAGTGTTCACAATGGGCGGCGGATGAAAATTATCGAGCTGGGTTCTTCCACTCCTGTGTGAACCGATGGGCAGTGGAAGAGTGCATTTAAAAGCTCTTCCGGCAAGGAATGCATCTTTTGGAGTGTGATTGCCACCTCTTTAGTGTGAACCCATCCTAAGTCAACATCTACAAAAATGTCATGCAAAACACTCTAGAACTCATCCGCAAAAGTTATATCTCTAGTCTCTTGTTGACATGACTGTAATGTAATCGAGACTATGTCGTCTTGCACCTCAGATACATGCATAGGGTAGACCAAGCCAATCCTCGTTCCTCTCCCAATGACTAGAGAAAACTACAATACATCTAAAAATATTGCTCTCCAAGAGGTATACTCGAGGCAAGCGTGACATCATTGTCACTGGCATATACCACCACTGCAACTGAGTCTCCAACATGTGTCAAATCATCATTTGCATCTTGCATACATCTGCGTTGTTGCCTCATGCATCTAAAGCAACGACGTCAAATGTGCCATGTGTGACCACAATGCCAACATCTCAAGTATCAACATGGATGAGACTGCCACTGTCTTACATGAGTCATTGTTGTGGACTCAAATCTATCACACATATCATTGAACTGTCATAAGTGAATATCAAAATGGGATAAACAAGAGCTATGGATCTATTTCATGTACAAGGGCAATGTACATAAACCAATGCCAAAGAGAAGTGCACCAAAACTTGGAACAAAAGAAGCTCCTTGCAGAGAGAAAATGCTCACAAACAAGCTCACCAGCACTCGTAGTACTCAAGTGCATCAACGCATAAAATCTCTCGCAATAATGTAACAACACTGTGCTTTGCAATCGTCACATTGATGCAAGTCTCAACCACCAAAAGTACATGGAACCCATAGAGCAAGTGGGAGAAAAACTCGACCACTACCAAAGCTCCCTAAATTGTAGCCACTATGAGACAAACACTCTCACAATGCAATGCCAAAACGCTATGGAAAGGTAAACCATTGAGTGCCAAAATGCAATCAAAGCGTGATTGCAAACAGTGTGCATAACAAAATCGTGGCAATCCGACAGAGTTCCTGGTAGTATTATGGCTATTTGACCATAATAACCATACATGACATAAACATGCTCAAGACCATAAGCAAATCATGCACAAAATCCGCACTCAAGCATACATTAGATGCACCAACATCTTCCAATCCAAGCAACCTGTGATGAATCCGCTCTCAAATTCTAAGAGTCCACAAGAGTGCATACATCCACTAAATGTTCTCAACTTTTGCTTATAAGTTTGCTAAAATTTTCAGCCCACTCTCTCTTCACTGAGAGAAAACCATAAATGCATAAAACAAGAGACTAAGGAAGCTCAATCCAAGCTCTCTAGATGTAGCAAATCACCACAGTAGGCATATTAGAACAACCTATAGCTGGTCATCCGATATCCCTCAAACCGTTCAGAATTTCCACAAACTTCCTTTTGCAAATTTGTAGATAAAAGAAACAGCCAAGAATTACAGGAATGGGCATGTGACGAGCTGTTTTTACAAGGCAAAAAAGATCTAAAAAAATCTACATCTGTGTACCCTCGACCTGTAGCAGGCAGTCATCCAAAATTACAACAAAATTAGTGTTGACTTTGGAAAAAGTTTTAACTGAAAAGTTGTAGATCAATACATTTTTGGCAAAGAATGTGGAAACAAGCTGAAAATGGATTTTGCTCAATCAAATTTTTGATGCAAAACAGTGTTGCTACACACACAATTTTTTGGGCAGCATCATCACCTACACACTATCTTCCACACCCACTTTTGAGCTTCCAGAAGAGCATACAACACTTGCAGCTAAGCTCACAAGCTTCCATTGTGTTCTCACAAAGCTTCCAAGCTTTCTTGATCTCTTGGCCATCACAAGTAAATAAGTTATCACCTTGAAGCTTTCAACGTTGTCATGCTCTCTGCCATTGCCAAGCCGTATCTCTGATACCAATTGTGAGTGCGCAAATGCGGTGCATTTGTGTGTGTGTGTGTGTGTGTGTGGGGGGGGAGAGAGAGAGAGAGAGAGAGAGAGAGAGAGAGAGAGAGAGAGAGAGAGAGAGAGCACATGTTGTGGGTGGAGCAGCTCACCACAATGTGTGTGAGAGATCCCTTATTCTTCTATCTACTAAAGAATAAGGTGTGTACAAGTGATGGGCAGTTGAACACCTCTGACAAGTCCAACCGGGTTAAGGGGCACACGGTCTTTACCCCAACAATCGTTACCCTTTTGAACTCCCTTCTCCTTCTTCATATTATTGTCGTTGTTTGGATTCTTGCCTTTAAAATCCATAGTGCACATTTTTCCTCTTTGAGGCTTGGCTCCATTCTCAAAAAACTTGTGGAAATATCTTTGAGGGAACCATAGTGTGATTGGATGGTTTTTCATATGGTCTTTGGTCTTTGTGCATGTCTGCTCACATATTGATGGGATTAAGGCCAGCTGGCTGGAAGCCCATTACTAACCCACAATTACTAACTCCATTATTCTTGACTTGAATATAGAATAAGGAGCATTAGAGGATAACTCTCATATATTGAGCTCCACATACATCGTGTATTTGCTCCTCTCCTCCCTCACACTCCACACACAATGTGCACTGTTCAAGTTGTATCAGAGCCAAAGGTTGTGGTGCTACTCCTCTCTTGGCATTTCCCTCTTCCTGGCGAGATTCACATCGGCAACGGATCAAAGCCATCAAATCTCAGAGCTTCCATGGCTATGGGGGCATTGTAAGCTTGGCACATAGAGGTCACATATCAAGGTCGCAAGGTACTCAACTCCACAAGCCACAAGGGGAGAGAGATTAAGCTTTTGTGAGCTGAAACAGACAGAGAAGTAAGTCCCTTGGTTCAGGGGAGATTGACAATAGGTCACTGTTTGCTAATAACTTGAGCTAGCAAACTTGGAGTTAAAAACTTTTTATCAAAACAAAGCTTTCTTTGAGCTCTATGACTTTGTAGAAGACCTCATCAGCTAATTTGGAGTGTAGGTATGTCTAAAATTAAAAACACAGAGGTTGTTTTCTCAAGATAGATTGTGTATTCAAGTTGAGTAAGAGAATAGAGAGAGAGAGAGAGAGAGAGAGAGAGAGAGAGAGAGAGAGAGAGAGAGAGAGAGAGAGAGAGAGAGAGAGAGAGAGAGAGAGAGAGAGAGAGAGAGAGAGAGAGAGAAAGAGCTACATCTCAAATTCAACATTGAAGGCTCAAGAACACACACAGTGGAGCAATGAGAGAGAGGATTAGACACTCTTCGGGTTGGACTCTCAAACACTTTAAGCATTGGTGACGTTGCCATAGTGAGAGTGTAGCTCCCCAATTTGCACTACATATAGAAAGATAAAGACATGGACACATGAATATAGGCATACATTTTGTGCTTCAGTGGAGCATGCTTGTCTCTTGGCTTGAGAGGGTGCCATATGTGTCTTGGGCATGATGTATACAATTGTGGTTTACTTTTGAGATTGCGATCTCCATATCTCCAGATTTGCAATTCTAATATACTCACATGATCTATAGCAAATTGACACAGGTGTTTGCATCATCTCAGTTCCAGTGGGAGTTCCATGCGTATGGTGTTTTGCATGTGATAGCGAGGTTTACTGCTTTGAACTCTTTTGAGAGCATTATCCCCATAGGCATCTGTTTTGCTTAAATATCTATTCACGCTTGTTTATGTGCATGTCATGTATCTTGTGCAATGATCTATACAACTCATGTCAATTGTATTGTGGATATTGCCTATGTATGTCATTGTGGAGCCTATTTTGGCTTGATTTGGCAATTACCCCCAGCCATTTATGAGACTCGATTTGGAAGTGCCCTTTTTGAGACTGTGGCTAGTCATTGAGTCTGTGAACCTTTGGAGGGCCCTGCATTAGGTTTTATTGAGTTGGGTTGTTCTTGGATGTACGAGACACCTTCAGTGATATAGGTTGCTAGAGATACCCATACTCGTGGCCTCTCCATAGGACATGTATAGAGGTGCATAGGTGCTTCTCACGCCTAGTTGGTAGTCCTTTGAAAGTGATTTTTTGAGTAGTATCTACAATTTGATGCCCTATTAGCACTCTTTAATGGTTTATGCATTGATTCTCTTATTTCGAGGTTGATATTTTTATCTCTAAACAAAAGAGACTCTTCCAAAAAATTTGCAAAATTTTTGCCATAAGTCCTTAGTTTCACCATCTTGCATTTGCTCTTGTTAGTTATGGCTAGATCTTCTGAGAAAGAAGAGTATTATATTAAGAAGTCTGATAGCACAAACTTTACAATATGGAAGCAATGTACGCTTGATGTCCTAGTCAATAGGGGCCTTGCATAAAAGCAAGTAGAAGAAGACAAGGGAAACGGGAGAAAAAAGGCTCCCACACCTTCCGCTCCTTCAAACACCCAACCAAGTACCCCAAATCTAAGCAAGGCAGCTAGACAACAAATAAGCAGGTGAGTCAACAATGAGAAGGGATGCAAGACAAGCTAGCACAGAGTGAGATGCCATCTTTCTTATGGAAAGTTCATGCTCTCTCTCTCTCTCTCTCTCTCTCTCTCTCTCAATGATTCACTACAATAGATCAAAAAGTCTCTCTCTTGCTTTAAGGGTGGGACATTGTGCATCAAGGTGGATATTAGCACCAAGGGGGTAAACACCCGCCCTCTCAACACACTCTCATCAACTCTCTCTCTCTCTCTCTCTCTCTCTTTTCAAGTGGTAATGTCTCTCTCTCTCTCTCTCTCTCTCTCTCTCTCTCTCTCTCTCTCTCTCTCTCTCTCAAGTGGTAATGTAGACAAAAATTTTCCTCAAAGGTTGATATTTATTTCAAAATAACTTTGAATTTTTCAAAGAACTACATACTAGCTCATCTCTTTTCAAAAAATTGTTTGAAGGTTCTCCCTCCCCCTCCCCAACCCCCCCAACAAACCCTCCATCTCTCCCCTATGTTGTCTCTTTTTCAGCTTTATGGGAGTGTCTCTACCAAGGATTGTCACATTGGATTTTGGCATGCGAAAGATGTGGGATCACATTGATTGAATCCTCTAAGCCTGTCGTTGGATGTTCTTAATTGTACATTCCTTTCCTTTGAAAGCAACAAGCTTGACCATCCCATCCTTGGGAATTTTCACCTATAGAAAACCTAGATGCTTCTTAAAAGAGGGAATCATGCCTCAAAGAGAACATCTTGTAAGCATGCTAGGGGAAAGCCTCACTTATGTTACAATATATACCACGTAGATGCATGTTGCACAACCTTAGGCAACAACTCCCTCATTAGAGATATTTCATCGTTTCTACATTGGATGTCCATGAGATCATCTTCAAAGACATCCAACTCCCTTTTATAAGCTCATGAGTTGCAACCAAAATCTATGTTGGATCCAACTATGGACTTCATCAAAGATTTGCTAGTGTGTCTTTAAATATAGAATCACCACCTTTTGATGTAGAGATTCATCTATGTCATCAAAGAGGCCCCCCCCTCAACCAAAAAAAGAAGAAATATTTTCTTAGGCATCTCTTGCATCTTAACTTGCTATGCTACCAAAAATTTGATGGTTGCCATACAGTGCAAATAGGGCCTTCCTCTTTTGCAGCCCTCCCTCTAGTGAAGGGCTTGTTTTCCTCTCACTTGGAGGAGTGTTTTGAACCCCTTCTTAATCCAAGTGTAGCACTTTGTTGCCTTTGGGTAGAGCTTGCAAACAAAAAAACAGTTTCAATGAGTGTGGCATGATCATGTACAGTCCCCCTTTAGAGATCAAAATGCACCATGCAAGGCACTGCCTATGATGAGTAAGCGCCTATCTCTCGAGGGGATGAAGCTGCCCACTTTTTCATGGGTTCGGAAGAAGGCTTCACTTTTTCTCATCGAATCCATTTAGCCACATTGATGACCTCCTTTGAAAGGTCGGCAGTGGGTGTGGGGACTGAACACTACCTAAACAACTTTTCAATATAGTAAGAGGTGCAACAAGCTTAACACTAGTTTGGTACCAAAAAGGACACTTTAGTGTCCTTTTTTTGCGAATTTAAATAAAATGGTACATGACATCTAGAACACATCTTAAGAAATGCTTTTACAAACTTATAAAATGTTATTCAAAGTACTCATAGAAATAGTAACTACATTCACGAAAAGAACCTACACAAAACAACATTCAATGTTTCATTAAAACTCATACTCTATCCTAAGAAAAAAATGCTCAAGGTACATGCAATAATCTGTGGTAACTACTTATATGTGTGTTTGATATTTTTAAAACTTTCCTTTTTTCCTCTTATGCTTGTAAGAGTGAGTCCAATACAGAGAAATGGGGACAAACAACATATATATAAACCCCCAAATGTGTGTAAATACGTAAATAATAGCATGAAAATGGAGCAATCCACCAGCTTAATTGAGTGCTAATTTTTTTTGGTCTAAAAAAATTTGGAATTGTTTTGCTTTTTTGTTTTGTTTAGGTGTATCTATTTTTCTCTAATTTGTTAACAAATGGTAAAAAATGGCTACAAGTGACAAATTAAGAATCTGGGCATATAAACTGGATCAGATACTCTAGTGGAAAAAGTTTCGTAGAATATGGAAGACTTTGGTGGAAAGCTGAATTTAGCTCAAATGGCCTCCAATTGTAGAGTCTATGATAGGCATGTTAGATGGTCCAATTGTAGAATTTGTGGTAGGCACGTTAGATGGTCCAATTGTAGAATTTGTGGTAGGCACGTTAGATGGTCCAAATTCATCAAATTTTGAGTCGTTTGGGCATTAGAAGGTTTGTTATAGCCAATGGGTGAGTGAAAATTTTATGATTTGAGTCACCACAGGTCATATAGTTACTTGGGACGTAGGGAGCTCATTTTCCATGTTGACCATGCAAGTGTGTGTATGTGTGTGTGTGTGTGTGTGTGTGTGTGTGTGAGAGAGAGAGAGAGAGAGAGAGAGAGAGAGAGAGAGAGAGAGAGAGAGAGAGAGAGAGAGAGAGAGAGAGAGAGAGAGCTTTTGGAGAAAGAACGTGCTTGTACGGATCCTACCATAACATATTATGACTCAGACCATGAGAGGTATGTTCCCAGCATATCATTGTACGGATGCTTGTACGGATCCTACCATAACATATTATGACTCAGACCATGAGAGGTATGTTCCCAGCATATCATTGAACTTTTGAAGCTTTTGGGACATCCTTTTATCACAAAGAGAACCATGAGGAAGCTTGAGCCTCTAACCTAGGGTAGAAAGCGGGGTCTTAGGGGGCAACTAGGGCACCAAATCTTACCAAAAGGTATCAATGGGGTCATAATTAAGTGAATAGCAAGTTCCTAAGGCCAAAACACAACGTTCATGATGCCTTTGTTTATGGCCGCTATCACAAACAACTCCTCCAAATCGAGATTTCCTACCACATCAAGAAATGTGCTTGGATCACAAATGTGGATTGTTTATGGAGATAAAAACATCGGTTTAAACCTACGTGTACATAAAGTGGCATTTTCCATGGCAGTACCAACAGACTATACAAACCGATGTATATCACCAAGCCACCAACTTGGGTTCTAGAAAAGTTTGGTACCATAGCAAGGACACATGAAGACATGTATATATAAACTCACATGGTTTATCTTAGGCTTTTGAGAACTCCACTCTACCACAAGGATTTTTTTAAAAACAAATGCTCTCTCAAGAATTCCCCTCTAACTAAGTATTTTTTCTGCCCATTCTCACCTTTTTAAGTTAGATTTTTTTTTTCACTTTTTAATGATAAATAAGAGGGACCCTTGTCATTTGATTCCCTTATATCTATATCCTCATCCTTACCTCCTTCTCCACACTCACTCCCGTCTCTTGCTCACCCTAACATGCAATTAGACCCTCTTGCCCATTCCATCCCCTCTTCATCCATAACCACTTACCTTTTTCTCATTTCAACTAAACCTCAACGTGTAAAGGAAATCAGGAAGGTAGAAGAAGACAACGGTTGATTGGAAATCTACACCAGTGAATTCATAACTTTCTATTGCTTCAACCATTTCTTTAAATCCTATTTCCGTTATAAATATCCATGCTTTCACCTAGTATACATGGATTTTTTAACTTTTAAATATTAATTAACTAATTGACTCAGTAACCATCAATCTTTTTCTCGAAATGTACCTTCTCAAAATAATCTCAAGAGGAAAGATTTAGTAGAACGTATTTACCTCTCCCTTTTTCCATCTCCATTTACTCTAAATAACTCTCACACTTTTGGGCCCACATCCATGTGACTCAAGGGGACAAAAGAGACCAATGCATCTAAATGTGCTTTGTGCAAGGGTGAAAGATTGGGTTCCTTGCAATTGCCAATGTGTCTGGCTATTAGTGTAGACGAGAGTGCCAACAGACTCCTGTCCAACTTCCAAATCATCCATAAGGTGTTTGAGCCATACACACTCAACCATAGCTCTGAAAGTTGCCTTTTACTCACCCTCACAATGAGAAGTGGCCATAGTAGGTTGCTTCTTGCTTAACCATGATATGCATGAACTGTTGAGCATGATACAAAAACCACTGGTGGATACTTGTGTTTCATAGCATCCAGTTCAATCTGAGTTTAAAAAAAAACATAAAAATTATGGCTTCAATGATCCCCCCTTGGGATAAAACAACCCAAGATGTAGAGTGCCACTCAAGTAGAAAAAGATCCACTTAGCTGCTTGCCAATGCTTAGATCGTAGGCTATGCATAAATCTAATCACTTGTGAAATGACAAATGTAACATATAGCCTTGTAAACAGATACATTAATTAGGCAACCTACAAATGTCTAATAATTTAGTAAAGGGTAACATTTGCAAGATCTCCAACATCATGTAGACTTAACTTTTGACATGTTTCCATAGGAGTGGCAATTGATTTTCAATCATCAAGTCCAAATCTACTTAGCAAAGTTTGCACATACTTTGTCTGGCATAATGCGATATCCTTATCACGCTGCTTAAATCGAGTGCCCAAATAGTGATGTAAAAGCCCCAAATCTAATATCTCAAATGCGGAATTCAAATTAGTCTTAAACTCAACAATATGTGCTGCATTTAGACAGGTCAATAACAAATCATCCACATACACAACAACAAGGAGATATCATCATCGAGGCGTTGTTGGGAAACAAGCAAACTGAAACACCTTTATAGCGATGTCACCCAAGAGCGTTGAAAGAGCACTTCAAGAACACAAAAATATTTGGAAAATACCTTTGAAACACCACAAGTTCAACAAGAGTAGTCCCCTTGGGAATTTACTGGCCGTCGCCCACCCAAGAGACTATGTCACAATAGGAGCAAAACCCTACCAAAGCATGGATTTACAGCACAAGCCGATCAATGCATATGAAGACAAGGGCCTCCCCTTTCATAATTGAACATCACAAACCCATAGATTCACCATCAATTCCACAATTCGTAGCTACATGCCTTCCCAATCTGTCTGTACACAATTTGCCACTACGCTGCCATAGCCATAACCATGCAAAGAACTAGTCGTAACCTGATGAGAAGAACTCCAATTCGGGCACTTTAAAGCTTGAAAAATGATTGGCAAGAAATCTGAATATGACCAAATTTGAATCCACACGCTGCTACATGAAAAATTGATACAAATAGAGAGCTGTCTCGGTACGACTACGCGTAGAGTAGGCAAGGCGGGGGCAAAAACTGCAACGAAAACCATCAAGAAGGCACAACGAGCTCAAACCTGCAATTTTCTGGATTTTGGATGAACTTTTTAAAGTATGTACATGAGTTTAAGTTATATACAAGTCTCACTTCAAAAAACTTACTCACGGGCACTTACAGTAGCCCCTGACAGCTGTCACTAGACTAGAGACCTGCAATGCATGTACATGTGCTTGCTAAAGAAAGCTTAAAAGCCCACAAAAAGAAATCCCACACACACTTTTGACATCGGGAATCATGTCCATATGTACAAATTTACAAAAAACTGGGTGTCAGAAATGCACCCAACATAGTTTGCCACACCCCAGCCTGCTAGATCATTCATGATCAGCAGCACAAAAGAGATCCTGTAAACCACATGAGGGAGTCTTCACTTCATCTTCATCCTTAGCCACATGATCAGAAAATTCTTTAAAAGAAGGCTCATCCTCAATCACAGTCATCAACCTTGCAATATACTTCTTCAACTTGTAGCCATTCACATGTGCTTTATGTGGGGTATCATCCAAGTCAGCAAGCTGATATGTGCAATTTGGAAACCTGTTTAAGACCAAGAAAGGACCTTGCCACTTGATTTGAAATTTCTTTTGAAAATTTCTATCAAGATTACTATTGTAACGAAGCACCATGTCACCCTTCTTGATGTCCTTGTCCTTCACCTTCTCATTTGCCTTTGCTTGATTGTTCTTCAAGACCTGCTCATAATGCTTAAAATCCAACAACTTATCCAACTGTACACATTGCAAATATATAAGCCTTTCCTTGAATGCATCATTGGGCTCTTCTTCAAGCTTTAGTATCATCTTCAAAGCTGGTATCTCCACCTCAATAGGAAGTAAAGCCTCTTTGCCAAAAACTAGATGGAAGGGAGAGAAACCAGTACCTAATTTGATGGCAGTCCTGTAAGCCCATAGAGCACAAGGTAGCTCTAAATCCCAAGTCTTCACATTGTTTCTTGTCATCTTTGTAAGCATCCTTATGAGCTCTCCATCAAACCTTTCATTCATGCCATTGCATTTGGGATAATATGGAGTAGTAAACCTGCGATGCACATGAAGCTTCTCACATAGATAATCCACCAACTCTCCCTAAAACCTGGACCCTTGTCAGAAAGTAACTCCAATGGCATGCCAAATTTTTAGAAAATATCTTCATATATAAATAAGAAAACATATTTACTTGTGATGTGCTTAACGGCTTTGGCTTCGGCCCACCTGGATAGATAGTCAACAACAGTAAGTATGTAACATTTGCCTCTACCTGTCATAGGTAGAGGACCCACTTCTCAAACACATCATAAGCCACAATGGTGCCTCTAATTTTTGATTTGAGAACCCTAGTTGCCATGATTTGATACTCTTTACAGGACTTGCACCAATGATGAACATCACGTTGAATGCTTGGCCACACGTACCCCTCCTGCAAGAGTTTATGCAAAGTGATTGTTGAGCCAGTAGAGGATCACACCCACATTTTTGCTCACACTCATCATTTTTGTAACCATTGATTGTAATAAATGTCTTTCCGACATTGATTTTGATTGGAGCCATTCATTAAGTAACGGGACTCAATTGAGTTTCCAGCTTGTAATTCCGAAGTAATTTCACTTGCTGATGTAATTAGTTAGAGATGTTCTCACCTCCAAGGCTGAGGTATATAAGCCAAAGTTTTGTAACCTAAAGGGAGAGTTTTTTATTAATCAAAGTGAGTTTTTGAGCGCCGTGACTGTGTCTGAGAGAGAGTGAGAGAGAGAGAGAGAGAGAGAGAGTCTTATCTACTTGCTACGCGAGCTACGGAGCCGCCATTGGAGAAGCGACACCGCCATTGTGTTAGCAACGGCGAGAGCTACGCACAGATACCAAGAGTGCGTGCTATCGGCTTCTATGTGTGGTAAGTTCCTACGAGCTTCGGTGTGAGTTTTCTTCCAACTCGTGCCTCCCATTTCATCATTGAATATCACAAACCCACAACTTCACCATCAATTCCACAATTCATAGCTACATGTCTCCCCAATCTCTCTGTACACAATTTGCCACTAGGCTGCCATAGGCATAACCCTGCAGAGAACTAGTCGTAACCTGATGAGACCAACTCCAATTGGGGCACTTTAAAGCTTGAAAAATGACTGGCGAGAAAGATGAAGATGACCAAATTTGAATCTACACTCCACTACATGCAAAATTGATACAAATAGAGACCTGTCCTGGTACGACTACGCGTAGAGTAGGCAAGGTGGGGGCAAAAACTACAACAGAAACCATCAAGGAGGCACAACCATCAAGGAGGCACAACAAGCTCAAACATGATTTTCTGGATTTTGGCTGATCTTTTTTAAGTTTGTACATGAGTTTAAGTTATATACAAGTCTCACTTCAAAAAACTCACTCACGGGCACTTACAGTAGCCCGACAGATGTCACTAGACTAGCGACCTGCAGTGCATGTACATGTGCTTGGTAAAGCAAGTTGAAAACCCCACAAAAAAATAGCCCACACACACTTTTGACATCGGTGTCATGTCCGTATGTAAAAAATTACAAAAAATGGAGTGTCAGAAATGCGCCCTTTACATACAAAGATCTCAATTGAACTATTTCAAAAGCCACAAGAAGTCAAATGATTATTAATTTTCTCATATCAAACATGAGAAGATTGCTTTAAACCATACAATGCTCTATTACATATGCATATTTCTTTTCTTGTCCTTTCTTGACAAAACCACGAGGTTGTATTACATATACTTCCTCAAACAAGTCACCTTTGACGATGTACATCCCATTCAAGATGTACATCCTATCCAAAATAAGCTATCAATGCACAAATGAAACAAGCAATAGTCATACGACAAGTGAGAACAAAAATTTCTTCATAGTCAATGTCCTTTTGCTAAGTATAACCTTTTGCAACAAGCCTTACCTTATATCAATCTATACTACTTGGTTCTTCCCGGCTTGCTGCTGCACGAGAAAACAACGTGGAAAAGAATTGGTGTGAATCTTCAGAATTAGGCATGGGGACCTGCTGCATATCAATTCCATGAACATTAATAAAGGATGGCCGAGGGCATAGGATTGTTGAATTTTGCATGAGATATACATACTTGGAGTGTAATAATGCTCGCCATAACTAGTTGCACCTGCAAAAACGAGATGAGTAAGGTAGTTGAAGCTGGACAATATACTGCTCAGCTGGCCACTGGGTCTTGTTGCACACAAAGCTGCTATGCTCACTACGCGGGGAAGGCGCAAGTAGGCTTATAATTAGGTGTTGAGGCTTCATTGCAAAAGAAGGCTGGTTCCAATATGCTAATGGAGCAAACAATGCCGATGGGCCACTTCCGACGGTGTTTTCCATGTGGGTTGGTCTTGCTCAATCATCACCTGATCCACTCTCGCAGGTAGCCTACTTGCGTGAGCAAGAGCATCCTCGCATGCAGGAAGGACGGAGAGAGAGAGAGAGAGAGAGAGAGAGAGAGAGAGAGAGAGAGAGAGAGAGAGAGAGAGAGAGAGAGAGAGAGAGAGAGAGAGAGAGAGAGATAGATAGATAGATAGATAGATTCATTATCATCCTCGGAGGTCAAATATGACCCATGGGACCGAAAAACGGACATACAAAAGCACTCCTCTAACAAAGAGGGTGTCAAATTTACAACGGCTAAGGCAAGTGTGGCAAGACAAAAAACTGAGGGGGAAGAAAAGTTGTTGGGGATGTTTACAACAAAACTGCAACACATGTCGCTTATGTGATAAAGGTGGCTATGGGAAAAACAAAAAGGGGGGGAGAATATCCAAGAGAATACTATGGGGATTTTTGTGTCCGAAACTCCTCAATGATGGCTCTACCACCACGGTAGACGGCCCATTTACCTGCAGCCCGTGCTTCTGAGAGAGAGAGAGAGAGAGAGAGAGAGAGAGAGAGAGAGAGAGAGAGAGAGAGAGAGAGAGAGAGAGAGCACCCTCTCAGGTATGCCCAATGGCCCCTACTGACGCTAGTGCTCACAATCCACTACAATACACACACACGAATTATTTGTGGGTGCTAGCACTTGGGCATAAGAAACGAGAGAGAGAGAGAGAGAGAGAGAAGAAGAAGAAGAAGAAGAAGAAGAAGAAGAAGAAGAAGAGAGAGAGAGAAGGTGGAGATACTAAAACTAGAATTTGAGCTTGTTATGTAGGGTTTGGAGATGAATTGCTTCATTATTTTTAGACATGATTACCTTTTTTGGGAGGTAATTTTCTACAAATCAATTGCTAAGCATTCAAATAAGGATCTCAATTGTCAAAAAAGAATAAAGATTAGGGAATTGTGAACAATTGAACCAAAATAGATACTAGAGTATTTTGGGTATTTTGAAATTTGAGGGGTATTTTGAGAATTTCCACAAATTAGAGGGGTATTTTGATAAAGTTTCCTTTAAGAAAATAGATTTAAATTGAAAAAATACCCTCAAACTATAGAAAAGTCTCATGGGGCCAACGTTCTCAAATGTGGGAAGCATAAAGTGTGGCTCAACCCTATTGAGGTTAAGGAAATCTATATGGCCAATTCATGGCAGGACATCAGGAAGCTAGTCAAAGATGGTTTTGTGATTCAAAAGCCAACTAAGATTCACTCTAGAACAAGGGTGAAGCGTGCTCTAGAAGCTAAGTTCCCAAACATTGTTCCAACGCTGGAAACATGGCTTCTAAGTTCCATCCAAAAGAAAAACAAAAGGGCACACTTAAGATTTCCCTTTAGGTATAAAAATTTGAAGCCGTCACCAATATAAGCTAAATTGAAAATTTACCTGGTATTTTGCAATTTTAAAGGATTAAAATGCACTAAATCTTACCCTTTTTGGGAGGTAATTTGTGACAAATTAATTGCTAAACATTCAAATATGGATCTCAATTGTCAAAAAAGAATAAAGATTAGAGAATCATGAACAATCGAATCAAAATAGATACAAGAGTATTTTGGGAATTTTTGAAATTTGAGGGGTATTTTAGGAATTTCCACAAATTAGTAAATTTTCCTTTAAGAAAATAGAGTTAATTGAAAAAGATGCAACATTGTCCAATAAGGGGTCGTCCACTGCTAAGTCTTTCTGTGTTGTCCCCCAGATCCTGTAGATGCATTTGCGTCATCAACCTCTTCAACTAAGGAACCTGAAGGTTTCAAAGGTAAGGACTAGATGCAAACGTTCAACTCTTATCAGCAATAAGAAGTGGATAAAGTTGTGTGTGTGGTTGTGCAACCACATCACGCATGCATCAAGTCTACTTGCATTAACAGTGTTGCAGAGAGATTATCCTTGGTGGCCAAAGGTGACGTGCTGAAAGAAACGAAGGCATCTTACACCTAATGAATTTTACTTTAAAACTCCCAGTAGTAGGGTAGTGTGTCAAGCGCTAGCGCTCACCAATTGAAAGCGTGTGTGTGTGGAGAGAGAGAGAGAGAGAGAGAGAGAGAGAGAGAGAGAGAGAGAGAGAGAGAGAGAGAGAGAGACTTAATGTTTGGAGAGGAAAACACAGAGCCCCTTGCCCAGTGCGGACGCTAGCACCCATTGAGATTGAACGAGAGAGGAAGAGATAGTCTCAAATTGAAAAAAGTGACGCACTCAAATTGAATTTTCAATTGTCTTACCCCTTTGCCAACTTTGTCGCTCTCCCAGCCCACATCGTGCAACTAAGGCATTCCAAGTAATGAAATCATGGATAATAAGCCCACTAAGAACTTTATTTGCTTACTTTGTGTGTGTGTGTGTGTGTGTGTCTAGAGAGAGAGAGAGAGAGAGAGAGAGAGAGAGAGAGAGAGAGAGAGAGGGGGGGGAGAAAGAGTGTAGAAAGAAGATAGAAAGAGAAAGTAGGGGGAAAATAAAGGTAGATAGGAAGATATGGATAGAGAGAGGGATTGAAGAGACAAGAAATTGTTACTAATAAAGTCCTCAACCACCATGGTTTTCTCCACGATTTACTTGATGATAGGGTAACATATAGAGATAGCTTCATTGATAGCTTTGGGTGTGTTGATTGTCTATAAATATAGCTTAGGGTGTCACCTAAAATATATTTGGATTGCCACTAATCTCTAGAAATCTCTACCAACAATGGCTTCCTCTTTGTCATGCAAGGTGAGTTTGGTCTTGAGTACTGTTCGCAGTGAACCTTTGTTGCTTGATTGCCCTGTAAGATTTGCCATGGTCAATCCTGTAGATTGTGGAGGTTGTAGTAACAGTGAGATACTTGCCATCATTTCCACTGTGGATGGTGACATTCAGACTCAGGTGAAAGATGCACATTGTTGTGAGGATAGGAATGCATGAAGAATTCATGTTGGACACATCTTCTTCACAAGTGCGGGGTGAGAGGTATGAAATAAATATTGCAAGTAGCCCAAATGTGTACATGTGGTGACTTTGCAGAATGAGTGGCACAAAGCAAACCCTATATTTACTTCTTCTTCCTTCACTACTTTGGCTTGGACCTAACCACAATATCTTGATCCATCAAAGCAAGCTAACAAATGAGGATCTACTTCGTGTGTTCAATTGTCATCGTACAACATAATAAAGCATTGTAATTAAATTAGTTCGCTCACATCCCTTAGTGCCCATATGTAATTGTATGGCACAAACTGCAATAGCTGATTTAATATTGTAATTCTTTTTTTTGGAGTTCATGATATCAGATGGTGGCTTGTGTCTTCTTGTCCTTCTCCTATGTTTGAAGCATAATTTTTTCCAATGCGCATGGTACTTTGAATGTTCTATTACATTGTGAAATAACAAAAAAAGCTTCCTCCAAAAATCTCTCTCCACCTAGGCCCAAAAAGCTTTTTCCCTGCAAACACTATACTAGTGAGAGGCTTAGAAAAAGCTCTTTCCAAAAGCTCTCTCCATTCCCATCCCGAGTGAGATCGTAAATTATTTTTGACACGTGTTCAACTGCAACAACGGTGGCTTCCTAGTGGTCTAGGATTGACTCTTCATGTGGGCGAGGTATCACAGTCACAAAACCAGCTCCATCGCCTTTACCACGTCACCATGAGCCCATTGTGTTGTCTGCTTCACCCCCGAGTAGACCACCACATATAGTTCTAGCTTGGCCAAGCAACCACTCTATATGCTACTATTTCCTTCACTACCCATGGGGCCCCCACCTGCAAGCGTCCAAGTGGCACAACTGCGGACTGTGGTCACCATGACCCTGAAACCCAATTTGTATTGATTACTTCATATGAACTTAGTCTCTATGTAATGGCACATCAAAACTTGATACTTGTTGTTCTTACTATGTTTTAATTTTTGATGAGGATCGTGTTGTGATGTTTAATTATCCTTGGTTAGAAGGAAAGTTAATTGAAGATTGGTATGAGAAAGATGCCCTCTCACATCTCAATGACCACTCCACCTATGAGCCTTGCCTTAACATTCCTTTTACCTTCTTAGCTTCCCTTCTTTCCTCTATCACCCTCCACTACTCCGCTCTTCCCTCTTTGGAACGCAACTTTATCCTCTCCCCCCTTAACAAACCCCCTAAACCTTGTCCTATCTACTTCATCCCTAAAATATTAGAGAATCAACCTTGAAGGGATACCTCGACCTCCACAACCTCTTCTACTTACGCCTTCGGGCGAAGGGCTACCCCCAGCTTCCTCCTAAAAGTTTTCAGCAAGGTCTCTTACTTTAATCGCACCTCTCTCCTCCTTCCCTTGCAGAAGATAACAAAAAATCCACCCACCATGTTCAAAATCCCCTTCACACCTACCTCTAGAAAATTACTACCCTCTCAATGTATTAGCAATCCCATTTCAAAAGCTTGCCAGCTGGATGCCTTTCCTACCTCCCTAGGCCTACTATTTGTTGGACTTTAGACCCCAACATCCGCGGCCTTCTGGTGCATAGTTCACACCCCCCTTGAATCGCTTTTTCACCTCCCACACCCTCTCTTTCTTAAGCTCCCAAGCCAACCCCAAAACATTTTGTACATCTATCCTACACAATCTTTAAAAAATTATAGTTTACTGATATTTCCCCCCCTTTTTTTTATGCTAACACCATACCATCTAGAGCTTAATTTTTTGAGAAACTTTCCTCCCTCCCCTTGAATTATCCTTTGGACACTTCATTACACCTTTACCAAATCCTTATTGAGCTTGCTTTTAACCTCTCCCTCTCCTTTTCCTTTCTTTTTAGCCTCCCTTTTATTCACACCTCTACCCCAACCTCTCATTCCCAAAAATTGTACTCTGGAACCTGGTCTCTTACCTTACATCCACACCTAACTCACCATAACTCCTCTCCATGTACCCTAGTACTTGGCGTTTAATTCCACTCCTCCCAAAAAATGATGTCCCCCAAGATATAAACCTCAAAAATAATCCTTCAAGCTCCCTTTATAAACCTCTACCTCCTCCTCTTTTACAAACACAATCTGCTAACACCACCACTGATGAGCTGACAAGAGTGAAACATGCTTGGTGGTAACCCCCCCTATTATTGCTAGCTGATTTTGACATCCATCATTTTTTGGCTAATCTTATAGTGTCATTTCGCACACTTGAATATTTGTTATCTTTTAAGAAAAGCATTTGAAGCAGATGGTGTGATTGGTCTTGGAAGTAAAGTCACAAAGGGTTCTTTATAAATTGCCATAAACTCACTACTTTCATTCATTCACAAACTTTGTGTATTTTCCACAAGTTTCTCCTTTAGTCTTCTCACATTCTCATATGTACCATGTTGAGGGAAAACCGTGGCATCCGCGCAATGCGGGCATGGCCCTCAACGTGGTCCTCCCCCCCCCGCCATCATGTTGACCCCATTAACAATGTTAATGCTAATTACATTCTTAACATTGTGCATACAATGAATAGTATGTGCATAGCACAATGTGCATGAAACTAAATAGAGGCTTTCCATGTAGTCAACGATGCCACAACATCCCTACTCAACGCCATGTATCAGCTTGATTTAAATGCACATCCAACACAACTCGATATTGAGCAAGTTGTTGTTATTGCAAACAATGAAATCATGCTTTGAGGGGAACATGTTTATCACACCCCACAAAGAGTGCATACTTAGAGTGACATGTGGAGGCTTGGGGAGAAGTGTTTTCTCCAAGTTTGTTACATTGAGGAGGTATAGACCGGTTTTGACAAACGAGCAACAAGTGGCCAAACTCAACCAAGTGTTAAATGAGACTTTGGATGCTCATCTTGAAACCATGAAGACCACATCATTGTAGGAAGCATTGTTGCATGCTAAGTCATTGGCCAAGAAGAGGAGATTTCAGCCAACCAATTCTAGTGATACCCAAAGAAGAATTAATCCAGCCATATTCCAAGGGAGAAGACCCCAAGGTTATGCAACACTTGCAATAAACCAAGGACAAAGAGAGATCCAATGTTTTGAGTGCAATGAACTAGGGCATTACAGGCGACATTTTCCTTGAATGGAATTTAATGCAACAGCTGAAGCTAGACCTGTTCGGAATCATCAGGGAGGAAGAACTGGAGGACGTACATAGAACGTGGAAGAGGCCGTGGTCTATAGATGTTCCTCTCTTTGGTGATTGTTATGGGTAGCAATTTCCTTATTGCTTTGGTATACGCTCTTATTGAAGTTGAACAGTGGGACGTGAAGTACATGCTCATGCAAGTTGAGTGCTTGGGAGAAACAAAGGAAGAGTGTCTAATGCAAGTGTAAGTTATTGGACACTATATGCATACAAGAAATTTGTCAAGAAAGTGAAAAAGATGGAATTGATGGATGCTTCGAGGAACAAATGTAGCACATGTGACAACAAAGGATGTCACAATAGGTTCCACATTTCCAAGAAGGGTTTTTGATGTAGAATCTACTCCACTCATACCTCATTGTGCTCAATGCATAAGTTTCTTGGACTTCATCCTTTACTTCGCCAGATTTAAAATACATAGACTTTGACTCTTCTGCTCACCTATACCAACATGAGTGACACAACATAAATATGCTCAACTCTTTCAACTTGAGCAGTACCTAGAATAGATAAGACTCTTAGAACATAGAGAATATTACTTGAAGCTTTGGGACTAACACCTCGCTCATTTAGTGGCTAAGTTGTCCGATTCTGACTTTTATGCCATGTATTTTTAATGGCGACTTGGATGTACCTATTTAAGGCCAAAAACCCAATTTCATATGTTATTTAGATTGATGCCTCTTTCATTGTGTTGGTCGTTGGATGCCACCATTTTTTCCAACAGGGTGGCATACTTCGGCTCCTCTTGATTGGTTTGTTGTTTGTCCATACTACTTTGTGAAATGGGTTCTATGGCTATAGTAGGGATTGATGGAGCTTTTTCTTTCTCTCCCAGGAGAAGTAGTGGTTGTAGATGTTTGTGGGTTCGATGTTATTGAGTTTAAAATAATTTTTTTGAAACCCATCTTGTTTGTGGTCCCCATGTGACCGTCTTTTGCATTTACCCCTTCTGCTCAATGACTTGATGGACACTAGGCTTTGATATCCATATCTAATTTTTTCTGTTGTAGAAGCCTTGCTTTTGTAGTAGAAGACAAGGTATCCAAATAGATTCGGTTTTGTTCTGATTGGCTTCTATTGTCTCTTGGTCATGATTGCTTGCCTTGTGTTGCATGATTGATCTTAGTTGTTCCAGGTTGAGCTACTACTTTTTGTAACTATATTTGAGTGTTACCTTCATAAATCCTTGTGATTCGAGTAGCCTAACTAGAATCATCCTTTGCTTCACATGTCTTTGTTGGGTAGCTTGGTAGAAATTTGACTTTGGTACCCATACCTGTCGTATTGCTTGTTTCCTTGAAGGTGTTCTTTTTTGCCTCTTATGGTTTTTCTTTCTCCTCTTTGAGGTGTTTGTGTTCTGTTGATAGCTCGACCTTCTCTTGTAGAATTTCTTTCTTGAGGTGAGTAGGCCCAGGCTACTACCTTAGGCTTTTGGGCCCAAACACTAGTGTTCCCTTGAAAGTAGCCATGAGAAATGATTGACTCATTTGATGCTACCCACCCTACTACCTTGGGTTCTTGAGGTTGAACTTGTGCTTGGTGTATCCAAACTGGATCTTTGACTCCGATGTGTCATAAAATCTAATATCTAACCAACCCAAATGATTTTCTCATATTAAACTGATCATTTAACGTCAGAGAATAGATGAGAACAAGGGTTAGAATATAGACATGTGCTTATGGGTCTATCTCGACACGGGCCCAATGTTAAAGGGGTCCAAATGAGAGATGATCTGTCAAAGAGCAAGGCTAGCCAATGGAGCTTGAAGACCTTAGGGTTAGCTTCATTTAATACCTCCAAAGGTTAGTGTTAAAAGTCCTTTGACCTTAGGCAAGCTAGGGCTGTGCTTGAGGTGGAAACCCGGCCCAAGCTTGAGGCTCTTGTCGTGACTGATGACTAAGATGCTTGAGATGATTGAGGTGATTGATAAATTAGATGCTTGTCATGCTTGAGATTCTAGGGATGTACTTGAGGTGGAAACCTAGCCCAAGCTTGAGGGGCTTAAGGGCCGAGCTTGTGGTGAGAACTGGGCCCAAGGTTGAGGGGCTTGAGGTGTCACAAAAGTCAAAAAATATCCCTACAAGGAGGGGACGAGCCATGCAGGTACGTGGGGTGGTTTCTTGACCTCTCTCTCTTCCAAAGGGCACCCCTTGCTCAAGAGGCAAGTAGGACACATGTCAAGCCCCTAGCTAGGTTACTCTCAAGGAGTGTCCAAAGCCTATTGCCTGACCCCTAGAGAGGTCCAATGATAATCTAGTTGATTTAATTAATTGTTTTTGCATTTATCAAGTCCTCTCTCTCAAAGGGGAAAGGGGGACACTTGTCCTAGGGCTACCCTTGCTGCTTGATACAAATTCTACATGTGATTGGCCAGGCTTGTAGGGGTCCAATGAGCTTCCAAGTTGAACTAGAAGAGGGGTTCGACTAAAGCAAGAAGGGGGGTTGCTTGGGGTGTATACTCTCCCACACACACTCACACACACTCTTATTGTGTGCACAATGAAAGATCTCCATATCCTTCTCCAAGCTAGTAGAGAAGTTGAGAGCCTACACCAGCACTCTTGGCTATGGAATGCAAATCCAACCAAGAGCCATGCTTCGATGCTTAAGATTGCCATCTTCTCCATCTTCATTACTATGCTATTATATATGCTAGCAAGAAGAGTGATGATAAGGGAGGAACTACTTCTTTCTCCTATGAATGTTTCTTCTTCCTCTTCCCTACCCTCATTCCCCGCCAGCTCTCTCCACCTTTGGAGGTGTTTGAGGCCTTGGGATAGTTAATGCTTTTTTGAAGAGTGATGATAAGGGAGGAACTACTTCTTTCTCCTATGAATGTTTCTTCTTCCTCTTCCCGACCCTCATTCCCCGCCAGCTCTCTCCACCTTTGGAGGTGTTTGAGGCCTTGGGATAGTTAATGCTTTTTTGAAAAGTCTATGTTATGCTCATGATGCATGAAGCTTTCCATCTTCATTGCATCACCTAGGTCACAAGGAACACAAAGATTGTGTTGTACCAAGTCTCTCTTGATGGGAGAATCTATAATACAAAAGCCTATTGGAGGGGGGACCGACTCCACATAAATCCGGTCCTCAATTGTGGTCAAGTTCTCTAAACTCTCTCTCTTCCAAAAGTATTGTTCATGCCAAGTTAATTAAGTACTATGATTACGTTGCTACCATCAATTAAGTTCACCCTCGATGTTCTCAAAGTAGTCTCACAAAAATGCTCTCTTTCTCTCCTAATTCCTCTATTCTCGAATTTCATGGGCCATTTCCAGTACATTCGTATCAGAGCATTTGGTTTCTCTTTTCTTGCTTAAGAAGAGACGTCCTTAAGTAGCCTATTAAATTCTGCTAATATATTAGTGTAAGTGGGACTAGGATCTATTATCGGTTTTGTTGAACCCACTATGTGAGATATGATGCACACCTCGAGAGATTTGGTATTAATAATTGGGTCTTTTTAGAATTGCCTATGGATTTACCATTATTGAGCCATAAGAAGTCTAAAAGGAGCTACTCCTTAGCAATTTTGCAATATTAGACCCACTCCACTACTCTCTATAATTAAACAATTCGAGCTGTGGGTGTAGATGCTTAAGTGCCGATTTTCAAAGGCTAAGAGGAGTAGCAACTAAGGTTTTGAATTGCCAAAGAATACACTAAGTAAACACACAAATTCTATTAACATGGATGACAATAACCAAGAGAGTAGAATGAACATTGATAGCTTTAATTTTTCACATGAAGGTGCTAATGATGATGCCCCCATGTTTGTCAATTATCTTGTTACTAGGTTGCAACAAACTATGGGCAACCCTGCTTTGCAAGCCGAAGTTACTCAACAACTTAGTGCTTATGGGATTTCCCTTCCTCTCCAAGAGGAGAGAGAGCTTAGGAGGCCCCTTGATGAGACCCCAAAAAGAAGACTCTCTCCCATACGAGAGAAGGAATCCAAAGAACAAGAGAGTAATGAATCCCTAAGTTCCTCTGAAGATGTGGCTCCACAAAGACGGCGGTCTAGATAGTCGCCAACTCTTCCCAAGAGGAAACGGTCAACCCATAGTCCTTCTCCACGTCACTCCAAAAGGGAAGAGAGGAAACAAAGGAAGAAAAGGGAAAGAAAGAGGTCACCCTCTTCTCCTTCTTCTTAACTTTCCTCCTCTTCCAATGAAAGCTATGGCAATTCTCCTAGAGAATACAAGAGGGGAGGACATCACAAATCTTACCCTGCATGGCAAAGGCACAAAAGCTCAAGAAGTTCAAAAAGGGAGGAAAGAGTATCTATTTTCTCACCTATGATGGCACATTTGGTGCCACTGACAAAGTATTGGCAATCATCCAGCAATTTGATGTGGCCTTTGGAGACGAGGGCTTCATGGAGTCCTCCAAGATACGCCATGTAGCTATGCACTTCCAGAAATTGGCTCGTCAATGGTGGGCTAACCTTCGTGGCAACGGTGAAGCACCAAAGACATGGAAAAATCTACAAGTTTCCATCATGAAGCAATTCCTTGCAAGCGATGCAAAGGACAAAGTGCTTACTGAATGGTGAATTTTGAAACTTCTCTCCCATGAATCTATTCACAAATATGTGGACAAATTTTGGGACTTACATCTCAAGGCTACTGCCTTTCAAAAGATAGACTTTGCCGAGCAAAAGCAGCAATTTTGTGTGGGATTACCTGAAGAAATGGCCAAGTACGTTGTGAGTGGGATGAAAACACACACAGCGCCTCTATAACGACCCGACACACACTCTTGGAATGATACACACACGCACTATGGGGCACCACTCGGCTTACACAACACACCTGGCCGAGACAGGGAACACACCTCTGGAGTGAGAGGCGAGAGACTATCAGCTTGCCCACTCCACACACACACACACACACACACACACACACACACACACACACACACACACACACACACACACACAAATCAGCTCAAAAGAGGAGAATTTATTATGTTTAGATACAATTGAGCTTTGGCCAACACAAATGGAGCAAACAACTCACACAGTATGGGTAAAATAAGCCAGATACAATCACAAACTGGAGCAGAAGCTTCGCTCATAGGAGAAACTTACACAGCCAAAACAACAGAAAAAAAGTGAGGAATTTGGCAAAATGGATAGCGCCATCGCGTCCGGAACGGCCCAAAACCACAGTCTACAATGTCAAAGTGCTCAAATCCGACTTCGGATGAGCAGTTTACGGCCAAAACAGGCTCCAAAAATGAGCAAAAACACAGTTGCGGCTGTTCCTCCTCTCTTCTCCACGTTTTTTCTGGTTTTCTCTCTATTTTTTCAGTTCCCACACTTAGCTTTATTAGTTTTGCACCCTTGGCCTTTTAGATGACCTCAAACGGACCCCGAACAGGCCAAAAACTGACCTCGCAGTGCATAGTTGTTACCTTTTTGCATCATCCGCACACCTGGCACTCATTTCTTTTCAATAATGTGTCTTGCAACCACGTGAAGTGGCCCAAAAAAGTGGTCCTAATGATGACCTTTCTGCATAACTCTCACAAGAAAAAACCCACGTTGTGTCCGTACTTCTCCACGTGCAAGTATTGACCCCGTTCGACCTCCTGACGCCACTAGATGCCATCTGACGCACCTGCTTACCTCATGTCGTTGGCCTGCGGATAGCTTCCTCGAGAAGTTTTACGCGCTAACAACTCCTCTTTATTATAGAAAAAACACAGTGGTACTGGTAATAGTGAAAATCGATGCACTATGTACACCCTGTCCTACCTGTACACATGTGGGCCCCACGTAACCACCTGGCTCTGAAAAATGGGCAATTCTTTATTTGATGCACCATGCATGTATATGTACATATGCGCAATCCCTTGCTCCAAAAAACTCATGACATAATTTGCCCATCCCCTAGCCTGCTAGATCATTCATGATCAGCAGCAGCAAAGAGAGATATGAGACTCGCTGCATCATAGGTCTCCTCATCCCTCACCAACACTGCTTGATCCACAGACAGCTCATCTTGCTCCACCATCATCAATCTAGCATGATACAATTTAAGACGCAATCCATTTACCGTTGACTTATGTAGAACACCATCCAGGTTAGCCAGCTCATATGTGCCATTTGGAAAACACTCCACTACCTTGAAAGGGCCTTCCCACTTAATTTAAAACTTTTTTTGGAAGGTGTTGTCCAACTTACTGTTGTAGCGCAAAACCAAGTCATGTTTCTTGATACCCTTACTTTTGACCTTTTCATTTATCTTTGCCAAAGCCTTATCCTGCATCTGCCCATAATGCTCCAATGCGCTCATCCTATCCAACTGGACCTCTTGTAACTGCAAGAGCCTCTCTTTGAATGCATCACTAGGCGGCCCAAGCAACTTCTCTAACATCTTGACCGCAGGAAACTCTACCTCCACAGGCAATAGTGCTTCCTTTCCATACACCAAATGAAATGGAGTAAACCGTATACCTGTCTTCACCGAAGTACGGTAAGCCCATAATGCACTAGGCAATTCCAAATCCCAATTCTTTCCTTGGTGCTCTGTCACTTTAGAAAGAATTTGTACCAACTCACCATTGAATCTTTCATTTAAGCCATTACACTGCGGGTAATAAGGAGTGGTATGCTGATGCCTAATCTTCATCTTTGCGCATAAGAAGTCTAGCATTTTAGCTCTAAATTCTGGCCCCTTATCTGAAAGTAGCTCTAATGGCACCCCAAACTTGCAACATATTTCATCATACACAAATTTTGCCACATCCTTTGCAGTGATCTGTTTTACTGCTATAGCCTCTGCCCATCTAGAGAGATAGTCCACTGCCGTCAAGATATAGCTTTTGCCCCTGCTTGTGATAGGTAACGGGCCTATTGCATCAATCCCCCACTTTTCAAACACATCAAACGCCATAATGGTTTTTCGTAGCTCTGGCTTCAACACTCTCTTCCCAAATGCTTGACACCTATTGCAAGACCTACACCAATGGTGAACATCCTTGTGCAAACTAGGCCATACACACCCCTCTTGCAAAATCTTATGCAAGGTGATCTTTAGAGCAAAATGGCCACCACATGCGCCTTCATGATTCTCTTCCAACACTGTGTAAATATCCTCCGCCAAGGTACACGTCTCAACACGAGATCAGCCCCTTTCATGTATAAGAAATCACCAATCAATTTGTACCTGTATGCTCTACGCACAAAGCCATACTTCTTAGACTTCTGAATCTCCTTTGGAATGATTCATGGCCATGATAAAGAGGTAAAGTGGTCCTCAACACTCCCCAATCATGCTTTGAGCTGCTTCATGTGCCTCTCCATTTAGAGCACGCTCAATGTGTCTGATGCTCCATGCTTCGAACTTTTTTAACAGGCCTTCAATTCTGAAGCACATTTCCTTCAATGAGGTGTTCTTGCTCTTCCACACACCCAGCACTTGCTTCACCACTAACAAGGCATCACCTTTTATGCTCAATCTTTGAACCCCATGCTTCAAACAAATGTGTAATCCGGCTTCCAGAGTAGCATATTCAGCCTTATTGTTACTATGAGCATCCAATTTGAACCCTCTCTTGCATACTAGCTTCCCCTCTGGATCATAAAGTGCTATACCCCCTGAAGCTGCATCATGGCTGTTTCTGTATGAACCATCAAAGAATGACACATGTACATTGCTGATCTGTGGCACTTCTTCAACTACCTTTCTCACCACCTCTTCCTTAACAATAAGGGGATTCTCCTTGTAGGTCAACAAATCAGCTAGGGTAGCCCTTGTACTATCTTCCACTAGAAAAGAGAACTCAAACTCTTGCAGCTCAATTACCCATTTCTTCACCACATTTGACATGTTAGTACCATTAATTAACTGTGGCAAAAAGGCATAACTCGTCAAGAAAAAAAAAGGTCGTGGTAGCAAGTAATGACGAAATCGTCGACAAGCAAATATTACACTGGCCATCACTAGCTCTACTTCCGAGAACTTTCTCTCCGCTACCAACTTCACTCGGCTTGCACAATACACTGGTCTCATATAATGGATGCCCTTCCCCTTTTGCAATAGCATGGATCCAATGGCATCATCCCCTACTGATGGATTTACATAAAACACTTTCTCCCAATCAGGAGCCTGCATGGCTGACAACCCCCCTAACACCTCTTTCACCTCTTGAAACACTTCTTCACACTTGTCATCCCATTGCAATGGATCATTCTTTGCCACTTGCTGTAATGGATAAAGAATCTCAGAAGACAATGGAATAAACCTTGCCATGTACTTCACTTTGTGTATAAAGGTTGCCAATTGCTTCGTACTCGTAGGTGATGGAAGAAGAATAATAGACTTAACCTTGTCTGGATCAGCCTCAATGCCATTTTCTGACACCATGTGGCCCAATAACTTCACCCTTGGCTGTGCTAGATGACATTTCTTTGGATATAGTTGTCCTCCACATTCATCATATCGAGCCAATACCATCTGCAGGTTCTCATGGTGTTCAGCCCTACTGCTATAAACACAGAAGTCATCCATGAAAGCTTTAACACAACTACCAATGAATGGTTCCAATACCCAATTTGCTCTCTCTTGATAGAAGGAAGGTCCATTTGACAACCCAAATGGCAATACTGTGTAGCAATAGCAGCCCCATGGCGTAATAAAAGTGGTCTTTGTGCGGTCTTTAAGAGCAATCTTCAATTGAAAATAGCCTGAAAAACCATCACACACACTGTACCTCTCATAACCTGCCACTGAATCCAAGATCTGATCGATGAATGGAAGAGGATATGGGTTCTTCTTAGTGGCTGCGTTTAAGGGTTTAAAATCTACACAAATTCTCCACTTCCCATCCTTCTTTGGACTGACTACAATTGGACTCACCCATTCTGTGGTCTCCACAGGGACTATGAACCCTGCCTTCAACAACTTGTCCACCTCTTCTCGCAAGGCTTCCATTTGCTCTTGACCCATCCTTCTTAGCCTTTGCCGCACTGGCTTAGCACCTTCTTTCAGCTCTATATGCATCTCTTCGCCCTTGAACCCTCTGATCTCTTCATATGAAGTAATGAACAAATCAGGAAAACTAGCCAGCATGTGCAAATATATATCCTTCTCCATAGCTGAGAGGTCTCCACTGATCATTTGTGTCATCAATTCCTGCTTCTTTGACAACTCAACCTTGGTTTGCATCAGCCCTTCAATCACTTTATAAGGCCCTTCACTTTCATCCTCGACTTCGTTTGCAAATGCAATTAAACCAGACTCCTGGATTTCTTTATCCATCAAAAGAAATGCAACATCAGCATTATCATCATTGCTGGTAGTGCTATCACTGTACTCATCTGTCACCATGGAAGAGTCTTCATCACTAGACTCATCCTCATCTTCATAAAGATCCTCTAATCGTTTCCTTGTGTCCATATTGTATAGCTTCTTGGTACCTGCCTTTCCATAGAGGCTAATCGTACCATGTCGCCAATCTTGAACAGCTCCCACTGCACGTAACCATGGTCTGCCCAGTATAATAGGATATGCTCCCAACCCTGCTGGCATCACATGAAAATCAACCACTGCCTTTGCATCATATGCCTCCACTTCCAAGCTCTTTACAACACCCAAGCATTTTACTTTTTGATGGTTTGCCAATCTGATCCGAAACCCTGACACCCCAGCCACTGTGAGACCCATCTTCTCAACGCATGAGTGTGTTATGACGCATGTTTGGGCTCCGCCATCCACATAACCTTATCCCAAATTTTTCCTTTTATGCCAGACATCTACTATTGGACAAATGTCTGGTAGGTCATCCATTGCCAACACCTTTACTGAACCTCTCTCTGGCTCTTTCTCCATTGGGTTAACCATCCTCTTCCACTGTCGCTTTAGCTTAGGCACCATCTCTATAAGCTGCCCAAAAGTAACATCTGCCTTCCTGCTTGTCAGATCCTCCTTCAAGTCATAGCTTAATTGCCCATCCCCTAGTGGAAAATCTGAAACATGAAACTTTCGACGAGCTCTCCTTTTCCTCTTGGCCTTGACATCCTCACCTTCATGGCTCTTTCCTTTCTTCTTACTAGGACCTGAGGCACTTCTTCCTTCTTTATCCTCTGTGGTCCTCTTTCCAATAGGCATCACTAATGTATCCTCTAGCTTTGATGCCTTCTCCAAGGTGACTACACTTAGCACTTTTGTCTTTCACTTTTCCTCCTGGGTCAGTCCATTGGTTCCTTCGTCTCCCTTAATTTCGATGCCATAATCATTTGACCTAGTTAGCACCTGTCTTGGCAATGGATACATGTCTCCCCCCATCCTTGGTGGCTTATCACATTGCGGGCTGATGTGACCCAACTCTCCACAATTATAACATATGGGCGTCTGCCTCCAGTACCTACCATTGCTTTGTCCAACACCATTCCTAGGCCTTTCTTCACCTCCTGGCTGATTTGCAAACCTCCCTCGACCTCGATTATTTCCCACTTGACCTAGCATGTTTAGGCTGAGATTCTTCATCAAATCTACCACTTGCTTCATGTCTTGCCTTAGCCCATCATCTTCCACCGATGTAGTGACCACTGCTGGCATAACCTGAGTAGTAACAGGAACCACTAGTTCATGATGAACCCCTGACATGCGACCTTGTAAAGACTCTATAGGCTGAAATTCAGACCTCATTGGCAAAGACTCCACCCCTAACTGGCTCATTTTCCTCAGCTTCCACTCTTTGTTCCTTGCTACCTCTAGTGCATCTTCATATGTCCTAGGCTTCTTTAGCTCCACTCTCCAACGTATATTCTCCCAAAGACCAACCAAGAACCTGTCCTTCTTCATCATGTCAGGCGGGGGTACCTATGGTGCTAAGGCCTTGCACATCCGCTCCCATGCCAGTGAGAACTTACGTATGTACGCATCTACTGGCTCACCTTCCTTTTGCACCAAACCTTGTACTTCTTGCCACACTTTGTCACGATCTTCTATCTTCACAAACTCCACTTCCAACCCATGCCTTAGATTGTCCCAACTCAATCTTACAGGTGGATCCACTGCACGCAACTCCTCTTCAAATGTTTTGGACCAGACTCGTGCATCACTCTTCAAAAAAATTTGGAGAAGACGTAACATCTGCGCAGGGTCATGAATCTGGTTGCTAATGCAGGCAACCTCCATCTTTTCCAAAAAATCTTCCACATCTTCATCACTTCTTCCATGAAACTCCGGATAAGAGAAAGCCATGGCTACCCAAGTTACAATGATTTGAGAACCCCTTCGAACACACGTGCAAGAACCCAAAACTTCTCACTACCCAATCCCCAGAAACTTCAATGGAGCTCAACTTTAGATAAGGACAAACACATGCACATCAAATGAGTTTTCATAGTTAATCATCGGAATGAAAACAGGCAAAGGACATTCCAGGATCTCTCCTAATCTTCTTGGCCCGAACATAAAGACTATGCGCTGCTGGAAAAAAATCTTCCTGGACACATGAACATTTATCTGGATTCTTTGAGTTAAATGAAAAGGAGTGAATTGAGGGCAATTTTGATCATCCATTAAAGCCAACCATGCAGCTCCCAAGAAGGCACACCTAACTTATCCTCTGATTTTGCCAAAATTTTCACAGCATCACAGCATAAATGGGTCAAAAGACCAAAAAACAAGCCATCACAACTCGAAAAATTTTTGGCAGAGTTTTCCCAGAAGTAGAGCAATAGCTACCCAAAATATAGACTGTATATGTATGCATAAACTGTCAACAATAGAACCCGAGCATCAAATAGGACTCACTAGTACATAGCCTATGGCGAGGTCACGAAAAGGGTGCTCCAGCTACCTGTATCACTGAAAGGATCTCCACATTTGAGAATCCCCCAGCTCAATAAAACCTCACGCTATCGACCCTCACACGAAGGTTAATGCAAATCGCGTATAGTCAAGTCTCAGAAATGACTATCTTCCAGACCAAGTCTTAGAAATGGTTGGGACTGCCAAATAAACCAAATATGGGTCCACAAAGGCATACAATGGTTGTTTCCACAAGTAACGTACAATCCAGCAGACAATGCGCTCAAATAGGCGCCAAGTGATGCATACCCACAACAACTGCAAGTGACATCACTGCTAGTATATCACTGTACTCCAGCTACTTGTACATGTGTGAATCACCTGTACCTGTACCTGTACCTATCCCTTTAACCTGTAACCTGTAACCTGTAATCTGCAACCTGCAACATGTAAGCCCGAATCTCGAAGCTTAAAGCTCGAAGCAAAAGGTACTCGAAGAAGATCCTCAGTTGGGGCACCAAAAGAATGTGAGCGGGATGAAAACACACACAGCGCCTCTATAACGACCCGACACACACTCTTGGAATGATACACACACGCACTATGGGGCACCACTCGGCTTACACAAAACACCTGGCCGAGACAGGGAACACACCTCTGGAGTGAGAGGCGAGAGACTATCCACTTGCCCACTCCACACACACACACACACTCACACACAAAACTCAGCTCAGAAGAGGAGAATTTCTTATGTTTAGATACAATTGAGCTTGGGCCAACACAAATGGAGCAAACAACTCACACAGTATGGGTAAAATAAGCCAGATACAATCACAAAATGGAGCAAGCTTCGCTCATAGGAGAAACTTACACAGCCAAAACAGCAGAAAAACATTGAGGAATTTGGAAAAATGGACAGCGCCATCGTGTCCGGAACGGCCCAAAACCCCAGTCTACAATGTCAAAGTGCTCAAATCCGACCTCGGATGAGCAGTTTACGGCCAAAACAGGCTCCAAAATGAGCAAAAACACAGTTGCGGCTGTTCCTCCTCTCTTCTCCACGTTTTTTCTGGTTTTCTCTCTATTTTTTCAGTTCCCACACTTAGCTTTATTAGTTGGGCACCCTTGGTCTTTTAGATGACCTCAAACGGACCCCGAACAGGCCAAAAACTGACCTCGCAGTGCATAGTTGTCACCTTTTTGCATCATCCGCACACCTGGCACTCATTTATTTTCAATAATGCGTCTCACAACCACATGAAGTGGCCCCAAAAAGTGTTCCTAATGATGACCTTTCTGCATAACTCTCACAAGAAAAAACCCACGTTGTGTCCGTACTTCTCCACGTGCAAGTATTGACCCCGTTCGACCTCCTGACGCCACTAGATTCCATCTGACGCACTTGCTTACCTCATGTCGTCGGCCCGTGGATAGCTTCCTCGAGAAGTTTTACGCGCTAACAACTCCTCTTTATTATAGAAAAAACACAGTGGTACTGGTAATAGTGAAAATCGATGCACTATGTACACCCTGTCCTACCTGTACACATGTGGGCCCCACGTAACCACCTGGCTCTGAAAAATGGGCAATTATTTATTTGATGCACCATGCATGTATATGTACATATGCGCAATCCCTTGCTCCAAAAAACTCCTGACAACGTCAACTCTCAACGGCCTGGTTCTATCATCGAAATAATCCACCACACCATGGTCGCTTTGCACATCAATTTCCAACAAGGGGCTAGACGGAATGTCAAGCCCATGGAAAACAAAGACAAGAGTGATGCAAAGGGGAAAACCAATGCTCAAAATTCTTCCCAAGGCAATTCCAACAATAACAACAACAACAATCGGTTCAAGGAGAAGAGAGTCTACAAAGGTAAAAATAAACTCTCTCTTGAAGAGCTTGAAACTTTTCGCAAGGACCACAAATTTTTTATTTGTGGGGAGCAAGGACATGGCTATCATTCTTGCCTCAAGAGAAATGCTTGCAATGAGACTCCTAGAGCTTCCACCATCGAATCTCCAAAAGAGGATGCTCATTGCAAAGGGTCACCTCTCTCCTATGCTTGGGGAAAGGTAAGGGAGCATGATGCCTTCAACTTGTTTGACCCTGGCTCTACTCACAACTTCATATCAACGGAGCTGGCTTTCGAGATGGGAGATACTGTAGCGGCTGACACAACTTTCAAGGGACAACAAGCCTCCTTACTCCCTTGATTGGGAAGTTGACAAAGAAGACTTTTTCATCTCTCCTCTCCAACATGAGGATGCTATCCAATACTTAGGTCATATTATCTCTCAAGATGGTTGTAAGATCCTCAAATTTTGGGTCTCTTCTAAAAATAAGAAAAATAGCTTTCAATATCTATTTTACCAAATTTTGACTTAAGATGCTTGATTGACAGTATTGGAAGGTTCTAAAGTAAAAAGAAAGGTTGTTTTTACGTTCCAGTAGGTTAGACGGACATTTGGTTCAGTTTTGGAAAAATCTGCTATTTTTAACTTTTTCATGCTTTTTGGTGCTTTTTTGCAAAAAGCAAGGTAGGATCCTTAATCTACGTGTTCTAGGGAAGCTATGGTTCAATGATTTTTAGTGCTTTTTAGTGAAAAGCGAGTCTGCTTTCTTATTCCAATGGACGAAGGGAACCCGTGGTTCAATTTTAGAAAATTTTGCTTTTTTTTTTGTGCATTTTACACTATTTTTAGCTTTCGTGCTTTTTGGCATTTTTGAAAAGCAATGTGCTTGTTATGATGACCTAAATGTAAAAATATTAATTTTAGTCTCCGTCGGATTTAAAAATGATCACCCGGAGCAAAAACGGGAGCAGACGGAAATTTTATGAGAATTATTTTTATAAAATGCGATACCGTTGAGGGCGAGCTTTTTGAAATGGGGCCTCTAAACCCAAACCAATGGGCCTACCCTCACAAAATGTTCGTAAAGAGGTATGCACACTACTTGGGGCACCACCTTCTTTTGGGAGTGGAGAAGGAAACCAATCAAAATAACACTTGCACTCACCCACTCAAGCAACACACTTTGAAAACCCCCTTACTCTATATACACTTTGGACACTTGAACACCATCAACGATTATGCAACCCAATGCCGTGCATCAAAATGAAATATGCAATTTGTGGAATAGCATTCACCTTCTCCCCATAAGAATACCCATAATACATCCAAACTCTTCCTCTCTCAAGCACTCATCAAAAAATCATGAGCACAAGACTTGCCTCTCAAACACACAAGAGAATCACTTACATCAAACTAACACACTTTGCATATGATGCATGGTTTTTAGGACCCCTTCTGAAGATGCAATAAAGGCACAGTCAGTTGTTGGGGAGATGAGGATACTCTAGTCCAAGGGATCTCGAAAGAGAAGAAAAATCTACTTCACAAGCACCAAAGAGTAAAAAGTGCCATGGACAGAAGATACGTGGGAACGAGCTCTTATGCATGCCTACAACCTATATCTTACAGAATAGCCCATTCTAGGTGTGAATTTCTAGTGAAATTTACATGAGGATGTTCGTGTGGACTCACAACACAGCATACTCCGTTTTCACTTTTTTACCGACAGTAAATATTTTTTTACCTACAGTAAATATTTTTCACCTACATGGTAAATCCAAATCACTTTTTACCTACAGTAACTTTTTTTACCCATGGTAAATATTTTTTACTGCACCATAAGTATTTGGTAGGTAACAGTTCACTGTTACTAGAAGCAGTGATTGGGCATCAACAATGCAGTTACAGGAGGAGAAAAGGGGAAAATCTTATGGTAAAGGTGAGTCAACAGGGATAAGGACTTTTGAGTTGAAAAGAGACATGCTGATTTTTTCAAAGAACACATGTCAAAAGAAGCCATGGTTGAGGATTTTTTGAGAATTTGATATTCAGGAGGACCCAGGTGGTTGGCAAAAAAGTTGCCACCCCCCCCCCCCCCCCCCCCCCGCAGGTCCCCCCCTGACATGTGCAGAATCTCCAGTTTCAACAACCACCTTACCTGCTCTTAAATGCTGGTCAAGGCCTTATCCCCATGTGTCACAATCAGAAAAATCAGCATTTACCCTCCCCTCTCACATCACTCTAGAGAATAGCTTGATGGTGACATATCAGGTGACCTCAATCTGTTGACCACCCTAAGCAAAAAGTAACCCCAATTAGCGGATTTAAGCATATTTATCCCTAATCCTAAACCCTCTCAGAAACCTATATAAGGAGGCCTTCTCTCACTCAAAACCAACACTTCACCCACTTCACCAAGCAACGAAGCTATGACGACATTGCTCACAACGAGGAGCTATGGATGGAGCTCTACTCTCTCTCCCTCTAGTATGCTACATTACTAGCCCTAAAACCTAAATAAGGAGTCTTCTCTCATGCTCCATGGCCACCATCCTCGCCATCATTCTCTAAGGTATTGATGTGTTGCTAGTAGGATCATACCTACTTGCTGGGTTGATTGTTTTTGACAAGGGATTATGCCATCCTTGGCTTGCTTCTCTATATCCTTATTATGTATGATCATATGCCGTTGTATTGTTAAGCTGATGTCTTGTGTATATATATGCTACATAAGGTCCGTAAGCTTCGTTTCTATGTGTTTTGCCATATGTTTTGATGCCATCATAATGCCAGAAGTCTCACTTGCCTATGTGCACTATGTGTGAGGTCCCTAAACCTCTTAATTTAGGGTGGTGCCCCCTTTGTTTTGTTCTTTGCTTGTTTGCATGAGGCGTGGTTTGTGGAGTGTGCACGAGTACAAAGGCCACCTGATTGCACTGCTCTTTTTCCCGCTATCATTTTGGTGCCCCCATGGAGGAGGGCTACACAGACCTTCAGTCCCCAAGCAATGAAGATGTGCAATCTACAACATGGACGAATGGCGTGAGGAGTTTGCAAATTGGAGAACAGAAGAGGAGGAGGCTTTAGAGGCTTAAAAGCTTTCATCGAGGTCTTGTTACCAGGTTGCAGTGTCATTGAAATTCAAGAAGTAAGTTCTTCTACATGCCTTGTTCGTGATCGTCGCCAACGAAGGAGAGTGAGAAGAAGAGCTTGATATACCTCTCCTCTCAACCTATGAGTGCTCCAGAAACCTCCAACGCACACGAGCTTGAAGTATTCTACATCAACATACACGACGGTACTGTGACACACATTAAGGAAAGAAAAAGCATCACCAGACCTCTCTTTCCTGAGGAGCCGACTAAGAGGAGGAAGATCACCTCTACACCTAAGTGGCCCAAGGCCGCAGCGCGTGCTCAAGCGTAAGGTAACATTTGGCTTAATCTCATTAATAAGGGATTACATGACCACTACAGGCAAGAAAAAGGCTAGTGAGCAACCAACTTCAACCTCCAACTTGCAACCACGACTCTCACCCCTAAATCCTCTTGAAGCAAAGAGGCGAAGGCTTGTGTACAAGATTGCCGCCCGTCTGCGAGTGCTCCCAGTGCACTTTGTGAATCCAGACACCACCAATCCCAAGCCAACCTCCTGTCCGCCTGAAGATCACTTTGGATATTGTCCAAAGTGCTTTGGAGACCGGGTGAAAAGCCTCCCTGTCCTACCTTTGCTGCTAATTTTCAAGAAGTTATCTCAATCTAAGGAAACTATCTTAGTTGATGATGTGCTGCACATTAATGGTGTCACTTTCATTCGTCATGCTGATTATGGTAATAGCATCCAATTGTTGCTTGCTAAAAGGCTTAGCATTGTACAAAGTGTTGCCATCACGCCTTACGTCTTCACAGATGCATCAGGAAGAGTCGAAGTGATCCGAGGTGCTGACCTTCTGTGGCTGATCAGGCTCATTGGTCTCAAGGTGGTGCAACTAAGCTAGGCTCTTGTGTGTAAGTATGGATGCCAATAATGAGAATGATGATCCCCGCATGTTTCCTTTCCATTTTGTGCGTCATATCCGTGTGAATATTTGTATTGATAGAAAAATCTTTTATCAGCAAAGAATAGCCCTGTTGTTTGGAGCCGAGAGACTTGGGGAAATCTTGCGCTCTCCTCATCCTGTCATTCTATCCTTACTAGACTATTACCATTCCTTTGATGTGTCGATCTTCATCCTATTTTGAGCTAAGTTGTGCTAAAGCTCCAAATTGTAATTACCATACTCTATTTTAAAATAAATTGGAGCTGTTTGTGTAATTGTTTACTCTCTCACTTATGGCCTTCCCTAATTTTTATGGTAAGCCTGGGGAGGTTGCTCCAGACTTTTTGGATAATTTGAAAATGGCCTTTCTGGTATCGGGAAGGGATGACAAAGCTACTAAGTTAAGGGCCTTTCCTTTGGTCTTGAGGGAAGGTGCAAAATTATGGTATCAAACTTTGGCACCTGAACAAAGAAGAGACTGGGAGTCCTTAAAGATGGCCTTCATCGAAGAATTTCGCCGCCATGAGCCTCCAGAGGAGATATGGAGACAACTCTTAGAGCTACGCCAAACATCACCCAATGACTATAGAAGCTATGAAGGAAAGTTTTCCAACCTGTGGGAGAAATGGTGTGCATCACTAGGTGAAGGAGAAAGGGCACCGGAATGCCTAAAGAAGGACTGTTTCCTGGCAGGGCTTTACCCCATCCTTCGAGAAAAGGTAAAAGGTAAATTCCCAGATACCTTTGATAAAGCTATGACTTATGCAAGGGAGAAGGATAGGAAGTTAAAATTCCAAGCTCAACTACAAGGGGGAATGGAGCCTCCACCGCTAGCTCAACCTACGGCAAGGGTAGTAGCAGGGACAGGAGCAACAGACCAAGAGTCCTCTCAACAAGAATTACTTCAACAAATCACCAATCAACTAGAGAGCCTGTCCATCAATCTGGTTCAAGGTGTAAGGGCTCCCCAGCCAAGAAATGAACGAAATAGACAAGAAGGACAAAGGCAAGCACGTGAGTACATTTGCTACAACTGTGGAGAGGTAGGTCATGGCATGTATTATTGCCCCCATCCACGACGCTATCAAGGAAATGGTAATCAAAGACGGCCTCCTCGCCAGCAAGTCACTCCTCCTCGAGCTAGGCCACTAAATGGACAAAATGCACTTGTGGCTCCACCAATCCAAATATTGAGACCCCCTCCTCCACCACCACAAGCACCAGCAGAGATCCCTCCACTACCATCGGGAGAGGAGGATAGGGCTGTCTCTGTCATAAGTCTTGACAACGGTAAGGATAAAGGGAAAGAAAAAATGGAGGAAGCTGTTGCCATGCCAATAAAGAGAGTTAGGAGACAAAGAACTGATGAAATGGAAGCTTCAGAGCCGGATAAAGGGAATGAGGGTTCCTCCCAAGTGATAGGAGACAAGAAAAGGAAGAGTAGGTCAAGGAGGCACATAGGAGTAGAAGACTTTCCACTTGGGGTAGGATCCATACCTTACGACCTGGTAGCAGATGTGAGTAAGCAAGGACCAAAGATTTCATGGCAGCAACTCCTCCACCTTTCCCCAAAGATGCGTAGAACCTGGTCTAAGATGGACAGCACCAGGAGGGCTAAGGCAAAGTCAGTTGGGTCTATTAGTGCAAGAGGCATGAAGGATATCGTGCCAGTCATTGATGCAGAGATTAAGAGTCAGCGAGTCTCCAATGTGTACGTAGATGGTGTAGCCGAGATTTGTGTTATGACAGAGAAATTAATGCACAGGTTGGGTTTGGAAGTAAACGAGCAAACTTCCTTACAAGCTAAGATGGCGAATAATGTAAGGGTGGCTTGTGTGGGAAAGGTTAATGGAGTGAAGGTTTCAGCTTTTGGTGTTGCAATCTCAATTGATGCTTATGTGATCCCAACTAAGGGGGAGGGCTATCCGCTAATCCTTGGAAGACCTTGGCTTATGGCTATGAAAGCTAGGCAAGATTGGGAGACAGGTTCCCTTAAGTTGCGACCAAATCATAAGGTAGGTGGCAAGCAACAAAAAATTGTGTATGATATGAAGCAGGGTAGACAACAAGACCTAGAGATGGAGACTTCTATGGATGAATGGAGCACAAGCAGTTGCTCTTCATCTGAGGATGAGTCATCTGAGGAGGATGCTAACTCTTTGGAAGTCATGGGTATAATACTGCGAAACCCAGAAGGAGAAGGTGGTCAAGACTCTCTAAACAAGGAAGAAGCCACAGGCTTAGAGGAGATGCTAGCTAAGGACCTACTAGAAGAAGAGAGAGAACCCTATTTGCAGGTACTAAAGAAGCATGCTGGCCTCTTTATAACTAATTACGAGCACATTAAAGGAGTGACGGTAACCCAACACCATATCGAATTAAAGGAAGGTGCCAAACCAGTGGTGCAAAGGCTAAGGAGATTAGGGCTAGTGCAACAAGATGCACTCTTAAAAGAAGTAAAAAGATTACTCAAGGCAGGATTTATCTACCCAGTGGAAGATTCTGAGTGGGTGTCTCCAGTTGTGGTAGCACCAAAGAAAAATGGGAAGTGGAGGGTATGTGTGGATTACAAGCCTCTAAACACAGCCACAAAAAGGGACCATTTTCCTTTGCCTTTTCAAGATGAAATACTAAATGAAGTGGCTGGTCATGAAAGGTACACAGTGTGTGATGGGTACTCAGGCTACTTCCAAATCAGAATTGCAGATGAAGACCAAAGAAAGACTACCTTCATAACACCTTGGAGGTGTTTTGCTTATAGAGTTATGCCTTTTGGTTTAACTAATGCCCCAGCTACTTTCCAGAGGTTTATGAACTTGGTGTTTCAACCTTACTTTGGTAAGTCCATACGAGTCTTCATTGATGATTTTTGCATTTACAGCTCTAGGGAAGTACATCTGTCCAAGGTTGATGAAGGTTTCACACGTCTGGCCCAATTGGGTGGGCAATTGAATAAAGACAAGTGCCACATAGGTGAGAGCAAGGTCACTCTACTAGGCCATGTTGTGTCTCAAGATGGTATTGAGGCTGACCCTGAAAAGGTAAAGACATTGTTAGCTTTACCTACTCCTTCAAACGTGAAGCAACTAGTCTCCTTCATTCAAAAGGTTCGCTACATGGGACGATTCATACATCTCCTTTCTCAGGCAATCTATCCTTTGCAGCAGCTCACTAAACACACTACATTGACATGGAGTGAGGAGGGTGAAAGGTGCTTTCAAGAAGTTAAAACCATTTTGAGCTCATTGCCTGTCGTCCTACAACCCACATGGGGTGAATTATTTTATGTAAATCCTAGTATAGGTCCAGAAGCTCTAGGAGCTGTCTTGATGCAAAAAGACCCAAAGACATCTCTCATGAGACCAGTCTACTTCTCTAGTAGAGTGATGACAGCTGCTGAAAAGGGTTTCAGCGCAACTGAGCAATTGGTGCTAGCTCTTAAGTTTGCAGTGGAGAAGTTTCGAGCTTACTTACTTCCGAGACAATTTGTGGTGATCACAACTGAGGAGGTTTTTCCATATGCCCTACAACACATGGAATTGTCTCAAAGAATAGCAAAGTGGGTGGTGCAGCTTCAAGAGTTTGACTACACACTACAAGTAGAGGATTCCACCCGTGCTTGTTTGGCAGATGTCCTCACACAAAGGTGTTATGAGAAGGCCAAGAAAGAGGCACCTAGTAAGGTACCGCCTATCCTGGAGCCTGAAGTTCTACTGGGAGCACACAGTCTGTATTTTGATGGGGCTTACAAGAGGACCAAAGACAAGGCATCAGCAGGCATAGTAATATTAGGTCCAGAGAAGGAGAAGATCTTTGCAAAAGGGTTTCATCTAAAAGAGGTTCATTCTAACAATGAAGCAGAGTACCATGCCCTTGTTTTAGGGTTGCAATGTTGTCTTTCTCAGGGCATCACAAAGCTAAATGTTTTTGGTGACTCCATGTTGATTGTTAAGCAAATGGTTGGTGTATGTGCCTGTAAAAATGACAAATTGTCTGTTAAGATGAGGGAAGCAAAGGCCTTGTTGAAGGGTTTTAAAGAAGTTCGAGTGCACTTTGTACCTAGAGATCAAAATCGAGAAGCAGATGCCTTAGCAGGTGAAGAACTACAAACTCTCACAGTAGGTGCTATCCTTGTGAAAAGTCCTTTATACCAGGGAAAGGAGGAGCTGCATGATTTACTTTACTTTCTTGAGCATTGTGAAGCACCCTCTGGTATGAGTAAAAGTGAACGTAGGTGGTTGGCAAAAAGGCTACCAGCTATAGCTTAGTGAATGAGGACTTGTATTGTAGAGGGAAAGATGCTGTCTTAAGGAGAGTTCCTGCATCCCAAGAGATAAAGGATATTTTGTTTAGTTGTCATGAAGGTGTTTGTGGTGGCCACTTTGCACAAGAGATTACTAGCAGAAAGATTTTACAAGCAGGGTTCACGTGGCCAAGCCTCCATCGAGATGTACAACATTGGTGCCGCACATGTAGATGCTGTCTTAAGGAGAGTTCCTGCATCCCAAGAGATAAAGGGTATTTTGTTTAGTTGTCATGAAGGTGTGTGTGGTGGCCACTTTGCACAAGAGATTACTAGCAGAAAGATTTTACAAGCAGGGTTCACGTGGCCAAGCCTCCATCGAGATGTACAGCATTGGTGCCGCACATGTGAGGTTTGCCAAAAAGCTGGACCAAGGCGTCTTACCCATGAAAATCAGCATCCAATCAAAACCTATGGGCCATTTGAAAAATGGGGGATAGATGCAATAGGGCCACTACCTTGCACTCAATCAGGGAAGGAATACATCATTATGGGGGTGGAGTACATGACCAGATGGGCAGAAGCTCGTCCCACAAAGCGCATCACAGCCAAGGACGTGAGTGATTTCATTTTTGAATGCCTTTGTTGCTGTTTTGGCACACCTTTGGAGATTCTCTCGGATAGGGGACCGGGATTTCGAGCTAATTTAGTCGGGCAACTGATGAGCAAGTTAAAAATCAAGCGCAGGCACTCTACACCATACTACCCTCAGTGCAATGGTCTTGTGGAAAAGGTAAATGGTCTTATATGTAAAATCATCACTAAGCAAGTGCATTTAAATCCTAAGGCATGGGACAAACACCTAGATGCAGCACTTTGGGCCTACAAAACATCCTTTAAAACATCCTTGGGGTATACACCTTTTCACTTGGTTTACGGGCAAGAGGCACTATTGCCTATAGAAGTGGAGCTAGCGAGCCTCCGAGTTCTAAAAGCACATCAAGAGGATAGTCAAGAGAAGCAGGTGGAACGAAGAATCATCGATTTGGAGAGGTTAGGGCTAGATCGAGAGTCAGCAGTGAAGTACTATGCAGCCCAGGCAGAGAAGAAACGAAAGAAGTTCAATCGCAACCTTGTCAAGAAAGGTATCAAGGAAGGTTCTTTAGTGCTCAGATACGACAATCGCTTTGATCGCAGGAAGGATGGTAAGTTCTTGCTTAAGTGGGAAGGCCCTTTTGTAGTGATACAGAGGCTCTCAAATGGTAGTTACCAACTAGGTGACCTAGATGGTAAGGTACATCAGACCCCGATAAATGGTTGGCGATTGAAGGCCTACCAATGTCGTCCTTCACAGCCATATGCTGGTGAAATCAATGCTAAGGATGGTTCAGAGGAGAGCTTATCATATTCGAGCTCCAACTAAGGTAACAATCATGTACATAGTCGTTTCAAAAAAAAAAAAAAAAAAGGAAAAAAGAGAAGAAAAAAAGAAAAAAAGAGAATGCTACCAGTGAAAGAGGATATTGACAATGGATGGGGTATGGCTTTCAAGGGTCTAGGAGACCAGTTGTTAGTCATGGATGGATACAATTATTCATCAGAAAGGACTAAACAGGGTGCATCAGCCAAGAAAGCAGTAACATGGCAAATTCAATTCGTACTAGGTGGGTAAGTATTCAAGAGAACCCTATTGTAGCACAACCTACAGCTAGAGGCATCAAATACCTCTAGCTTAAGGGGGAGGGCTATATGATGCATGGTTTTTAGGACCCCTTCTGAAGATGCAATAAAGGCACAGTCAGTTGTTGGGGAGATGAGGATACTCTAGTCCAAGGGATCTCGAAAGAGAAGAAAAATCTACTTCACAAGCACCAAAGAGTAAAAAGTGCCATGGACAGAAGATACGTGGGAACGAGCTCTTATGCATGCCTACAACCTATATCTTACAGAATAGCCCATTCTAGGTGTGAATTTCTAGTGAAATTTACACGAGGATGTTCGTGTGGACTCACAACACATCATACTCCGTTTTTACTTTTTTACCGACAGTAAATATTTTTTACCACAGTAAATATTTTTCACCTACATGGTAAATACAAATCACTTTTTACCTACAGTAACTTTTTTTACCCATGGCAAATATTTTTTACTGCACCATAAGTATTTGGTAGGTAACAGTTCACTGTTACTAGAAGCAGTGATTGGGCATCAACAATGCAGTTACAAGAGGAGAAAAGGGGAAAATCTTATGGTAAAGGTGAGTCAACAGGGATAAAGACTTTTGATTTGAAAAGAGACATGCTGATTTTTTCAAAGAACACATGTCAAAAGAAGCCATGGTTGAGGATTTTTTGAGAATTTGATATTCAGGAGGACCCAGGTGGTTGGCAAAAAAGTTGCCACCCCCCCCCCCGCAGGTCCCCCCCTGACATGTGCAGAATCTCCAGTTTCAACAACCACCTTACCTGCTCTTAAATGCTGGTCAAGGCCTTATCCCCATGTGTCACAATCAGAAAAATCAGCATTTACCCTCCCCTCTCACATCACTCTAGAGAATAGCTTGATGGTGACATATCAGGTGACCTCAATCTGTTGACCACCCTAAGCAAAAAGTAACCCCAATTAGCGGATTTAAGCATATTTATCCCTAATCCTAAACCCTCTCAGAAACCTATATAAAGAGGCCTTCTCTCACTCAAAACCAACACTTCACCCACTTCACCAAGCAACGAAGCTATGACGACATTGCTCACAACGAGGAGCTATGGATGGAGCTCTACTCTCTCTCCCTCTCTCTCTCTCTCCCTCTAGTAAGCTACATTACTAGCCCTAAAACCTAAATAAGGAGTCTTCTCTCATGCTCCATGACCACCATCCTCGCCATCATTCTCTAAGGTATTGATGTGTTGCTAGTAGGATCATACCTACTTGCTGGGTTGATTGTTTTTGACAAGGGATTCTGCCATCCTTGGCTTGCTTCTCTATATCCTTGTTATGTATGATCAGATGCCGTTGTATTGTTAAGCTGATGTCTTGTGTATATATATGCTACATAAGGTCCCTAAGCTTCGTTTCTATGTGTTTTGCCATATGTTTTGATGCCATCATAATGCCAGAAGTCTCACTTGCCTATGTGCACTATGTGTGAGGTCCCTAAACCTCTTAATTTAGGGTGGTGCCCCCCTTGTTTTGTTCTTTGCTTGTTTGCATGAGGCGTGGTTTGTGGAGTGTGCACGAGTATAGAGGCCACCCGATTGCACTGCTCTTTTTCCCGCTATCAGCATAGAGAGCTCATCTCCATCTATGCAATGCCGTGACACAAATAAAATCACCATGAGAGGTAGCCACATGCATATGTAATGAAGCAAAAGAGAGTTGGAGTGAGAAATTTCTTTAGACCAATTGAATAAGTGTGGAGAAACAAACCAATGGTAAATTGAGAATAGAACACTTGATTTCTCGCACACCTTTTAAGGGGAGGACAGATGCTGGCTAACCATCACGAATTGCGACACTTGAAAGTTTTGAAGATGATTTCATGATCATTAACATAACCATGAGAGAGATCATGATGTATTTACAAGTTATTGAGGTGCTACAAATGATTTATTGGGTTGATGGAGTAAGAGATTGTAGAATGGAAAGAGTGGAGAATAGAGTTGCACTTCCTCCAAAGACGAGGGTTAGGAGGGAGGATGTGAAAGAGGGAGAGTTGGGATTTTCTCTACTATTGATCAAGAAACAACATGAAGTTGGAATTATAGGTGTGTGTCCTTGAGTCTCTCCAAGGGGGGCTATTTATAGTTGTGTAGGAGTGGGATTATGCTACACTTAATTAGAGTAAGTGATTAGACCTAATTAAGTGTCCTTTGACCACTCATTGAATATTGGACATAAAAGGGACTATTTATTCACCAAATTATCATTTTAGACCGTGAAGGCTCCATAGGGGTGCATAATGTAGGTGGGCCCCACCATGAGGCCCTACGGGTGGCTCCTGCGGGGTATCTCAACTTGTCTGTCTTGGCATTTAGAAAGCATCTTTAGGTTGGTCCCATCACATGCAAGTGACCTTGAACACTCATTGCTCTTCTAGAAGATGAGTAGGGGAAAAATAAGATCTCACCCTCTTGATTTACTTGATTTACAGTTCCCTTTTGCTGCGAATCTGACAGATTTACACTATTTTGACAATAACTTTTTACCTATAGCTCGGAATGACATGCTTCAAAAGGAAAAATTGACCTTCTCAACATGTTTGATATGAATTTGGACTATTCTTCACGCCCATGCACCAAGGAATTTGGTTTGGAAGGTCCACACTAGGCTAGGGAACCTTTTGCTTCCAAGTCTTCTTGTATGGGCCCTTTGCTTGTATGCATCCAAGGGGAATCATGCTTTTTCAAAAGGCTATGATGCTTAAACAAATAGAGGAGGGCCCAATATTATTTTCTTGTTAAAAGAATATACAATTGGAGTCTTTTTGAAAGGAGAGAAACTATATGTATATTCTTAAGAGATATTGGGCCACCTATGTAGGGGGCATAGAAGACTTATAGAGAGGGACCATAATCTTTGGTAAAGACAACTGGAGAGTTGATTTTCATGGGAATTTATCTATATGGGGTGGAAGATGGATATATTATTTTTCTACTACTAATTCACAAGAGGTAAGAAAGTTTGGGGGTATATAGTTGGTTATTGTATGCTTATTCTATTTACAAAGCAAAAAAGAAAAGGGTGGTAATATAAATATATGACTAAGGTGACATTTTTGGGAAGAGTATAATGTATGTGTCGCCACAAAGGTTAAACGAAGAGGGGAATTTACTCTAGATAACTTAATAGCGTAGAAAAATATATACACATATGAGGAAGAGGACGTTGAGTAGGCTGACAAATGTTGCAAAAAGATGGTTACCATTTTATGCCACTCACCGTACATACGCCGAGGTAGTACGAGAAAGTCATAATTATGTCAGGATATTACGGTGCGGCATGGTCTAGCTACAGTTTCCATTAGTTGGCCACATACTATCCGTTTGGCCAATTTTACTGTAAAAATTGAATGATAAGCGGGGGAGTTGACCACCAAAAGCTGTGCCATGTTTTTAGAAAAGACTGGAGTCTTTTCCCAAAAGCACGAGGCTATTCCAAGCAAAAATCTAGCGCTACCTGTAGCTTGGGCATCACTTTGAGCAACTGCAGAACCTATAAATATGCATAGAGTGCTCAGTTTTCAGTGCGCATCTACTACCGCAAGGCTATACGTATCTATTATACGGAGTGGTGCAAGCTCTTCATCACCATCACATAAGCTCTTCTCTCTCTCTCTCTCTCTCTCTCTCAGGACACTCTCTCTCTACTTGCTTATTATCTTCTCTCTCGTTTCACGGTGTACGCGCTCTCAGGAAGCTTTCGTGGCAGATACCTCTACGTAGCTCTCATCACCGCTCTCTTGCAGCAAAGCAAGAAGCCTTTCGACAACCCCTAATTGATTCTAAAGCACGGTGAGAAGCTCTAAACTTCATAGCCATCATCTCTCTCTCTCTCTCTCTCTCTCTCTCTCTCTCTCTCTCTCTCTCTCTCTCTCTCTCTCTCTCTCTCTCTCTCTTCTGAGTAATCACCCTCTCGATGATTGTTTTTTCGCATACGAGTGCATGTATGGATTAACCGAGTACATTTAAAGTTTCCCCATGATTATTTCATCATGTTAAACACGCTTATTTATGCACATGATGCATTTATGGTCACGTGCGTGCATAAAAAGCGCTTTTTGTTTCACGGCATAGAGACAATAGGAACATTTTTTTGGTCATAAATCACAAACCGCTATGAATCAACCTGAATGCTTTATACCAGAGATAAAACACATTATTAGGAACATTTTCTGTCTTTGGTGTCATGTGAAAAACATGCACGAGCTAAAAGATATGGTAAAAAAACAGCTTGCTGTCCACTGCACAACCCAAAGTTTTGACTCCACGCTCCTTGTGGAGAACCACTATATAGATTTACTGGATGGAAAAACCCACTTAACCAATTGAAAATCTTGATGAAACTTGATGATAAATGAATTTATGTCTCCGTTATAACCTCGAGAATGCGAGTTATTAAATGCTCTATAACCAGTTTTACCTACACGAGTAGGGGTGCTATCAAGGGGGGTACCATATGAAATCCTGAGTTGTTTCTATATGTTTTATGGTTTGTTTTGGTGAGTTTATTTCAACTATTAGATGGCTATAAACTTATGTGAGAGTATATGGTTAAACATCCCGAACCGCATAGGCAGGTATGAATAAAGTGGCTTTCTTTTGGGGTTACCGTTTGTTGTGTGAGTACCAAATGGGTGAAGTGATGTGATAGAGTGATAGTCTATATTATAGAGCTAAGCTTGACGCATTGGTTTGAGGGAAAATACTTTCAATTGTATGTTTTTCATACTCCCAAAAGTGCCAAAAAGTTTTTTTTGCATATGTGTGAAGTTATGGTTTATGGTTGACCTAAGGTCAGAGCTATTTTGCATCATGTTTATGGTGATGGAATGTTATCATATGATGTATGGGAACTCATGGATTGATGTGGATGCCTCATATGCATGGTTGTGATTTCTTTCCACCTTCCTAGGTCAAAATAAGCTCTATGTGCTAGGGAGGTGAAGTGGAGATGTGATGCATCAACTTTGCATGGTTGAATGTTGTCAAAATTGGATTTTTATATCATGATTATTTGTTGGTCGGAGACTCTTTTTATGCATGAAAGAATCACGTCTTAAGGGTCACATGTGTGTGGACCCCGATTGATTGCAAGGGAGGTGCCAAACTCCAAGTGTGGGAGTTGGTTCAATGTGATTATGAATCATGGTTAAGGACTCAAATTCTCTTATGCATTATTGTTGATATTCTATGGTGTAAGCCGGTGTGGCTCATGGTTTTTTTCTGGATATGGTTATGCTGCCAATTTTTTTGTAGTCATGTTATGTTTTAAAGTGGTTATGCAGGGTTGGTCGTGCCTCACCAAAGTTGGGTGGAGTGCTCGCCTGTGTGATGTGATTGGTTTATGGTTTATGGTTTTGGGATTGGATCATGAAGTGGTTTGGATGGTTTATGGTAGACGTGTAAGAGTAGAGACCATGTACAGTCTAATTGCTTGGAAAAGATTGTTTGTGCATATGCAAAGTGCTATTGTGATTGGACTCATGTGTTATGTTTCTCATGACAGCGTCGCTATAGGACTAGGATCACCTACATCGCTTAGCCTTAGACTAAAGGGTCGTTGACCTGGGGCTTTTCTGGATCGGGGGTGTAACCTAGGTCTTCTTCTTTTTGTTAGGCTCATCTACACGGTTAGTGCGTTGGGGGTTGAATGACCTACACGGCTAACGCGTCGGGGATTTTGCCTTGGCTTTGCCTAAACACTTGGTGCTGGGCATCGAAGAGGCGTGGCACCTAAAATGGTCTGGTTAGTGTTGATACCCTACCACCTAGTGGTACTTGGGATCCTTTCAGAGCTCGGGTTCATGGAGGGAAGCAAAGTGACCTCAACTTATGTCTGGCTCAGGTAGGTTGGAGGTGTTCTGGCTCGCTTCTGGCAAAGTGAAATTCTCTCTGTTGTAGTAGAGCGAAAGTGGATGGGTGGATCGGCCGATCCCTATACAGGGTCTAGTGCTCTGCTAATTATTTTGTTATAAACTCTTTTTTTTAAATGTTATGGTATACCTAGATTTTGTCATTGCATTAATACATGGTTGCCTGTTCCATTTAGATGGGCATTTAAAGATTTTCTGTTGTCATCTTCTCATGTCTCGGTGCACTCTATTTCACCCTCCACTATATTCTCTCTCTCTCTCTCTCTCTCTCTCTCTCTCTCTCTCTCTCTTCGTGCAACGTAGTGTACAAATATATTCACCCTCCACAATGTTATAGTTTTCTTGAGTACGCTTTCATCCATAACACCCATTTACGGGTAGCACTAGTCGCTAGGTACCTCTGGATGCAGTCCGGCTCATGGCCTAAACTCCATGCTTGGTCGATGCTGAGAACTCCTCCCCTATGCAAATACTTCTGCGACTCTGATGTATATTGAAAATGGTATAAAAGTGTAAATTGTATATTTTGTGCATAGACCCCCGGGGAGGGGTATCTCTCAGCTGGTATCGAAGTGAATGCTTAAGGTTATGGGGATAGCCTAAAGCCTGACACTAGTCGGATTAGTTATGCATTGTGCACGCATGCTGTTTGAGAAAAGATATTGTATTCATGATGTATCTATAAGTGACATTGGTTGGTGGTACTTGTTTGACTTGTCTTTTTGAGTGGAAGTGTTTGGTTTGAGTTATGGTTGAAGTGTTCAAACAACGTCTTTGTAATTTGTGGTAACAAGTGGCTCCCAGAGTGACGTTTGAAATCTTTAGCCAGGGGAATGAGGTTTTGGCCATAGTGTTCATCAATATGGCGGCACGGTTGTCCAGGAATGAACAGGAAATCTTTTACTTAGAAATTGGGACCAGAGTCTTTGACATACCAGGAATCACAACTTGTTGGAAGAGTGTTGACCGTAGTTACCTTACCCGTCACCAAGAACCCTTCCATAAATTCCTCCTCTATATTGACGACAGTCCAAGAGATTGATTTGCCAACCTCATGCTACTTCAAATCAGAATATGGCTAGGCCTAGAAGACATGTTCTACTACTTGGTGATGCGTTCCCAAATGTTAAGGATTGCCGAAGTTGCTAAGAAGTTTGAAGCTCTTACAACTATCATAAGAAAAGAAATGTTGGAAGATAACTACAGACCAAGTTTTCGCATGGGAGGTTTGAGAGAATACCCTGTTATGAGAGTTAAAAAATTATTCAGAGAATTAGCTCCAAGACACCCATAATATTATAATGAAATCATAAAAATTAAAAAGAAGCATAGACTCAGTTTTGGTTCACATGTGTACTAAGTTTTCTCTCTCTCATTGTCTTGTTTTAGATGGATCTTCTTAATTTTCTAGATGAACTCCCGAGTGAATTTTCACAAAGAGTCTTTTTCAGTTATGCGGTTGGATTCAGTCTCCACTGGGAAATTGAAGTGATTCGAGTTTCAAAGTGGACTAGATATTTCCTTGTACCCAACACTTACGTAGCATGGAAGTTATATGTTGAAGCTCAACTTGAACATCGAACACAAGTGCTTGATAAGTTTATGACCAGCCCATAGCTTGAGTGAAGGAAAAGATCCAAGAAGACGATGTTAAAGTGCAAGGACATTTTCTTTACCTTAACTTATGCTCTCTTTTGGGCATACTGAGTCGTGAACTCATACTTAGTAAGAAGGCCCTTATGTTAAACCAAAGATACAGCTTTTGTGAGACGGTCATAATCAAAGTTTGAAAGAAGTCAAATGGCTGCAACCAATTCTATTATGTACTCCAGGATTGGTTCAATAGAGTCTATGGACCTATCCTCAAATACAACCCTCACAATGTCACCATTACCTTTGATGACTAGGACAAACCAAGATGCATTGGTGACTTTGCCCGAGCAGAACCAATGGAAGTGAACTCAAGTAGATACTTCTATAGAAATGATGTAAACGAACGACATGCTCATGTAAACTGCTTTACTAGATTATCACCCAAGGATGTATCACGGGGGGAAGAATGGTACGAAAAGAAAGACGTGAATTTTAATGCACAGGTTGAAGTTCAAAACTTTGACACCCAAGATGTGAACAAATATAGGGGTAGAACCTCAGTTGTAGGAACCAAAAATTGGTTCATTGGATCCTTTCGTATTTATGTATCTCCCTAGAAACACTATGTATCTTTTTGGTTTTTTGCTGTTATAAAAATTTGATTTTTATATAACACATAATTGTTTTGAAGATATAATAATTGAGTTTGAATCTTGGTCTTATAATTCTAACTGACTTGAGTGATAGGGTGTGTGTGTAGATGACTGACATCTTACCTCGAGAGATATGGGCGGATATACTCTCTCACCTTATGGTGGAGGAGCATTGCCAAATTGGAGTGGAAGTACAAAGGCTTATCACTACCACGCATAACGGGGAAGAGAAGAAAAGGTTGATATCTATGGATTTCATTGTACCAAATACCTTCCGAGCTTGGTATCATTATGCTGCAGGGAACCCCGAGTTTAGACCCCCTGAGCATAAACTCGCACCTGTTGGGAGTATTGAGTGGATAGAATCTAAGTTGGGAACGGAGATTGTAGTCACTAATCAAATATTGTACATAAATGTTTGTGAACCTACCCTAAGACCTCCAAAGGAAACGTGGATGGCCAGAAACATACTTCCTTTAGTAATGGCTATGGGATTCTTTGATATTGTTATGTTTAATGTATGGGGATGGCAATGCAAAAACAATGACCGACATTCCTTTAGCCCAGTACCTTGGAAGTTATTCTTTGACTTATTTGGGAAGTCACTAATCTAAAATCCTCGGAATATAAAAATTTTATGCAATGCCTACAATAGACCTCAGTGCCTTGCAGATTGTGCAAATATACACAGCTCAGTGGGATGGGACACACTGGATGTGTTTCCAAAGGAATTTGCTTTTTTTTAATGACTACTTCGGGTATCGGAAGGTGATTGTTCACACCAAAATGGAAGTACCTGTAAGCAATAGATCTCTTACTCAGGAATGGTATGACTCACACACAAATGAAGAGATGTTCCATCCAAAGATCATAAAAGATTATTGGAATCAACCATCAGACATACTCAAGGAATGGGACAACTATACTCCATTGGTGGAAGGATGTCACAATGGATATTACCGAGTGCATTATATTAGAGCCATTAGGATTTATTAGAAACTTTCAAGACACTTTGTAGACTTTTTAAAAACCCAAAGTTTTGTGATATAGGAATTGGATTAATTTACACATTACTCTTTCTCCTATTTTCTTCTAATCTTATCTTTAAATGTCTACTCTATTTGATTTAAGAACTTCGAGCGGAATATAATATTTTACTAAGTGTGACCTTGGTTGATATGGTGCAGTAAGTTACCATGCCTCCTTGAGGAAATGCGGTTGCTGCTAACGTAAATGCGCCATCATCGATAGAGACATCGATGCTATGCTTCGTAAGTCTCAACCTGAAAATTTTAACCTAGAAGGCAAAGATGTAAGAAAAGTTCTTGAAGATTGGATTGAGCGTATGGATTACTACTTTGATTTAGCTCACTCGTCAGCAGTAAACAAAGCTATCATTGCTAAGTTCAAACTAGAGAAAACAGCAAAGCATTGGTGGAGAGACCATTGCACAGAAAAGAATGTTGATCCTAATGATGCAACTTGGGATTATCTTAAGATCCAGCTCAAGAAGAACTATCAAAAAAAGGTCTATTATTCAAACTGTATGAATGAGTTTCTTGACTGTACTTAAGGAACCAAAGATCTGGAATCATACTATTAACATTTCTTAACCCTTGTCAAGTATGCTCCAGCAGGATGACTCAAGAGGTTAAGGTAGCTCGATTCGTTTCAGGGTTATATAATCCTATGAAGACTAGACTCCAAAGTCTTTGCCTTACCAATTTTACAGATGTCCTTGATGCAGGCAAACCCATTGAAATAGAATTATCTGCTACCGAAAAGAGGAAACCAAAACTTGTCCCTGTTTGTGAAATCAAAAGACATCGTCTCGAGGAGGAACAAAGATATGGAAATCCACAACAAAAAAGAGAGAACTTATTACGTACAAAAGCTAGACAAGATCGTTTGTGCTACACTTGTCTTGATCCTGGTCATCAATCCAAGGATTTTCCATTTAACAATTCAAGCTTCACAGGATTGGTGGATAATTATGAACATAGAAACTTCAATCCGAATTGGAACTTCAAAAATTTTAGACCCAGACCATCGAGAATTTAGAGGAACTTCAATCAGCAAAACTCTAACCAGAAACAAAGACAACCTCAAAACCAAGGGAATTTTATGCCAAGCAATCCACCTTTTGTTTGAAATGGACCCCATGTCAACAATAACAACAATGGAAATGTTAATTCTAGAGGAGGAAATCAAAGACCTTAAGGAAGACCTCAAGTTAATAGAGCTCAATGGGCTAGAGGTGAAGGAAATCAGGCAAACACGTATGTTCATGCTGCAATTGAACATTAGGGAGTGAATGAACAATTTTCAGTAATTCAAACCCCAGCGGAGTATAAAGGTAACCATTTTACCTTATTGATTGATTCAGGGAGTACACGTTATTTCATATCTCCTAAGTGCATCAGAAACCTCATTTTTCTTGAACACTCGGATACAGACCTTACAATAGAATTGGCTACGTGTAGGAGGGTTAGATCTTCTACTTCAGTGGGTAACTTGAATTTTGTTTTGGATGGTCATAATACTTCTACCAATTTCAGAGTCGTACCCATAGGAATTTACAATGGAATCCTAGGAATGGATTGGCTTAAAGCCAATGAGGCTCATATACATTGTAAAGATGCTTCATTGACTTTCAAAAATGATCAAAACTCTAGGGCTACAGTTACTAGGAAACGGAGGAAGTCATAGGAAGAATGAGAGGATTTACACAGTAAATCTTAACCCTAAGAGAAGAAGATAGATTCACATGAACCCGAATGGATAACAAAATTTGATGATGTATTTCCTGAAGAACTTTCACATCTACCACCCAAGCGTGATGTTGATCATGTGATAGATCTTACTCCATGAGCTCAACCAGTTGCTCGTAGACCTTATAAAATGTCAGTACCTGAATCTACAGAACTCAGGAGCAATTGACTCAACTCCTTGAATAAGGCTTCATTCAACCCAACGTTTCTCCATGGAGTACTCTTGTTCTCTTTGATCGGAAGAAGGATGGTACTCTACGTCTTTGTATTGATTATTGTGGATTGAACCAGGTAACAGTCAAGAATAAGTGTGCAATACCAAGGATTGATGGACTGCTTGACCGATTACATGGAGCTTCTATCTTCACAAAGATTGATCTTAAGTCAGGGTATTACCAAATCCGAATCAAGGAGGAGGACATACCAAAGACATGATTTAATACTCGTTTTGGACATTATGAATTTACAGTTATGCCTTTTAAACTTACTAATGCTACTGCAGCTTTTAATCTTCTTATGACCAACGTATTTCGAGAGCATCTTGATAGCATTTTAATTATTTTTTTCTTGTCTTCTTTGATGATATCCTGGTTTACTCAAGAAACAAAGAAGAACATGAACAACATGTACAGCGAGTACTTGAACTTCTTCGTCAAAATCAACTTTATGTCAAATGTAGCAAGTGCACCTTCTTCACTAACAAGGTGGAATATTTGGGATTTATTGTATCCAAGGATGGTGTTTCTACTGATCCAAGTAGGATTGAAGCTGTCATAGCTTGGCCTACACCGAAATCAGTACAAGAAGTATGTGGATTTCTTGGTTTGACAAGATGGTATCATACATTTATTGAAGGTTATGCTAAGATTTCATCTCCATTGACTAATACACTTAAGAAGGCTAAAGTGTTTACTTGGAATGAACGTGCTAAAGCTAGCTTTGAGAAACTCAAAGAAGCCTTGGTGAATGCTCCCATACTACAGCTTTCCAGACTTCTCAAAGACATTCACTGTGCTCACTGATGCAAGTGGACAAGAAATTGGTCGTGTTCTGTCTCAAGAAGGAAAACCAGTAGCTTGTAAATCTCGTAAGCTACGTATACATGAGTTAAATTATTCAACATGTGACTTGGAATTATTGGCCATTGTGCATTCTCTTAAAATATGGCAACATTATCTTCTTGGAAGGAGATTCAAACTACATACCGACCATAAAAGCCTAAAGTGGATCTACACCCAACCTGACCTTAATATGCGGCAATGAAGATGAATGGAGTTGTTATGCAAATATGATTTTGGAATTGAATATAAACCTAGGAAGGGAAATCTTATGGCCAATGCTTTAAGTCGGAAGAGTAATGTACCGGCTGTCACAATCTCTACTACTTCTTTAATTGACCTTATTCGAGAAGGTATTACTAATGACCTGTATCACTTAAGAATCCAGTACTTGATGAACTTAAATAATCACACAGAGAAGCAAGAAAGGCAAATCAAAGGCTTTCACATTGAAGGAGATGACCTTTACTTCGGTAGCCGTCTTTGTATTCCAAATCAAGGTGGAATCAAACTTCATATATTATAGAAAGCTCATGATATACCTATAGCAGGACATCCAAGATACATTAAGACTTACTCTACTATAAGAAAGAGTTTCTTTTGGCCAGGACTAAAGCGTGATGTATGGAACTATGTTACAAGATGATTAACATATCAACGTATTAAAGCTGAACGAATTTGATACCCCGGTAAGCTTCAACCTATTAATTCTCCACAAATGAAATGGAATGCATATCCATGGATTTCATTATGGGACTTCCTACATCTCTGGGATATGACTCTATTTTTGTGGTTGTTGATATGCTTACAAAAATGACCCATTTATTTTCAGTCAAGACAACGTTTACGGCTAAGGATATAGCTCAAGTCTTCATGAAAGGTGTTTTCATGTATCACGGTTTACCTCAACGGATAATTTTTTATTGTGATGCGAAGTTCACCTCAAAATTTTGGAAAGCCTTATTCTCAGCTACAGGAACCCAATTAGCCTTTAGTACTACTTATCATCCTCAAACTGATATGGGTAGACAGAAAGAACAAATCAAATCATTAAAGACATGTTGAGGGCTTATTGTATGCATGAGTAGAGTAAAGGACTAGATATTTGTATCTAGTTAAATTTGCGTATAATTTCATTCCAATGCTCAATTGGGATGTCTCCTTTTTAAGCATTGTATGGACAAGAGTGTCTCACTCCACTCAAATGGAGTGACCCTCTCATACGAGTTCAAGCATCCAAATAAATGTTGGATAAAATGCAACTACAAAACAATCTTATAAGACATGATATTAAGACTGCTCAAGATAGACAGAAGTGTTATACTGATCCAAAACGATCTGCCAGACTTTTTAAAGAAGGCGATATGGTATTTCTGAGAGAAAAACCAAAACGTAGTTCTTTATCAATGGATAAGTGTAAAAAGCTAAGTGCTAGATATTGTGGACCTTTTTCAATCACAAAGCGGATTAATGATCAAGCTTACAGACTCTTGTTACTAGAATACATAAAGGTACATGATGTTTTTCACGTCAGCTTATTCAAGAAGTATGTACCTGATCTGCAACATATTCTTGATGATTCTCTATTATCTACATCTACTGACGAAACTTTTGAAGTATATCCCGAAGTAATACTTCAGAGCAGAACCAAGCCTCTACGTACTCGGACCATCATTAAACACCTTGTTAAATGGTCAACGTATCCTCAGGAAGATGCAACTTGGGAATGTGATGATGTAATGAGGCTGAATTATCCAGATTTCATATCGAGGTGAAGACACCTCGAATTTTTCAAGTGTGAGAGGATGTAAGATCCCTAATTTTTGGGTCTCTTTTAAAATTAAGAAAAATAGCTTTCAATATCTATTTTGCCAAATTTTGACTTAAGATGCTTGATTGACAGTATTGGAAGGTTCTAAAGTAAAAAGCAAGGTCGTTTCCATGTTCCAGTAGGTTAGACGGACGTTTGGTTTAGTTTTGGAAAAAATCCACGATTTTTAGCTTTTTCATGCTTTTTGGTGCTTTTTTGCAAAAAGCAAGGTCGGATCCTTAATCTACGTGTTCTAGGGAAGCTATGGCTCAATTTTATAAAAAATCGCTTTTTGAGTGCTTTTCACGCTATTTATAGCTTTTCATAATTTTTAGTGCTTTTTAGTGAAAAGCGAATCCGCTTTCATATTCCAGTGGACGAAGGGAACCCTTGGTTCAATTTTAGAAAATTTTTCTTTTTAGATTTGCTTTTTACACTATTTTTAGCTTTTCGTGCTTTTTGACGTTTTTGAAAAGCAATGTGTTTTTTATGATGACCTAAATGTAAAAATAGTAATTTTAGTTTCCGTCGGATTTAAAAATGATCACTCGGAGCAAAAATGAGACCAGACGGGATTTTTACGGGAATTACTTTTATAAAAAGCGATACTTGTAAATACGCCGGGGCAGTACGGGAAAGTCATAATTATGTTGGGATATTACGGTGCGGCATGGTCTAGCTATGGTTTCCATTAGTTGGTCAGATACTGTCCGCCTGGCCAATTTTACTGTACAAATTGAATGATAAGTGGGGGAGTTGACCACCAAAAGCTGTGCCATGTTTTTAGAAAAGACTGGAGTCTTTTCCTAAAAGCACGAGACTATTCCAGGCAAAAATCTAGCGCTACCTGTAGCTTGGGCATCACTCTGAGCAGCTACAAAATCTATAAATTGGAATAGAGTGCTCAATTTTCAATGCCGTTTTTTGTGTCTACTACCGCAAGGATATACGTATCTATTATACGCAGTGGTGCAAGCTCTTCATCACCATCTCCATAAGATCTTCTCTCTCTCTCTCTCTCTCTCTCTCTCTCTCTCTCTCTCAGGACAATCTCTCTCTACTTGCTTATTATCTTCTCTCTCGTTTCACGGTGTACGCGCTCTCTGGAAGCTTTCGTGGCGGATACCTCTATGTAGCTCTCATCACCGCTCTCTTGCAGAAAAGGAAGAAGCCTTTTGATAGCCCCTAATCGATTCTAAAGCACGATGAGAAGCTCTAAACTCCATAACCATCATCTCCCCCTCTCTCTCTCTCTATGTCGTTTTTCTGAGTAGTCACCCTCTCGGTGATTGGTTTTTCGCATACGAGTGCATGTATGGATTAATCGAGTACTTACAAAGTTTCTCCATGATTATTTCATAATGTCGAACATACTGATTTATGCACACTATGCGTTTATGGTCACATGCGTGCATAAAAAGTGCTTTTTGTTTCACGTCATAGAGATAATAGGAACACTGTTTTGGTCATAAATGACAAAGTGCTATGAATTAGCCCGAACAATTTACACCAGAGATAAAACACATCATTTAGAACATTTTTTCTCCTCGGTGTCATGTGAAAAACACGCACGAGCTAAGAGATATGGTCAAAAAACAGCTTGCTGCCCACTTCACAACCAAAAGTTTTGATTCCAGACTCCTTGGAGAACCACTATATACATTCACCGGATGGGAAAACCTACTTAACCAATTGAAAACCTTGATGAAACTTGATGATAACTGAATTTAGGTCTCCGTTATCACCTCGAGAATGCGAGTTATTAAACGCTCTATAAGTAGTTTACCTACACGCGTAGGGGTGCTGCCAAGGGGGCTACCATATAATGTCGTGAGCTATTTTTAGATGTTTTATGGTTTGTTTTGGTGATTTTATTTCAACTATTAGATGGCCATAAACTTATGTGAGAGTATATGGTTAAACATCATGAACCGCATAGGCAGATATGAATAAAGTGGCTTTCTTTTGGGGTTACCGTTTGTTGTGTGAGTACCATATGGGTGAAGTGATGTGATAGAGTGATAGTCTATATTATGGAGCTGAGATTGATGTATGGTTTGAGGGCAAATACTTTCAATTTCATGTTTTTCATACTCCCGAAAATGCCAAAAAGTTGTTTTTTGCATTTGTGTGAAGTTATGGTTTATGGTTGACCTAAAGGTCGGAGCTGTTTTGCATCATGTTTATGGTGATGAAATGTTATCATATGATGTATGGGAACTCATGGATTGATGTGGATGACTCATATGCATGGTTGTGATTGCTTTCCACCTTCCTAGGTCAAAACTAGCTCTATGTGCTAGGGAGGTGAAGTGCAGATGTGATGCATCAACTTTGTATGGTTGAATGTTGTCAAAATTGGATTTTTATATCATGATTAGTTGCCGATCAGCAGACTCTTTTTATGCATGAAAGAATCACGTCTTAAGGGTCACATGTATGTGGACTTTGATTGATTGCAGGGGAGGTGTCAAACTCCAAGTGTGGGAGTTGGTTCAGTGTGATTATGATTCATGGTTAAGGGTTGAGATTCCCTTATGAATTATGGTTCATATTATATGGTGTAAGCCGGTGTGGCTCATGGCTTTTTTTTTGGATATGGTTATGCCGCCGAAATTTTTGCAGTCATGTTATGTTCTAAAGTGGTTATGCAGGGTTGGTCGTGCCTCACCCAAGTTGGGTGGAGTGCTCGCCTGTGTGATGTGATTGGATTATGGTTTATGATTTTGGGATTGGATCATGAAGTGATTTGGATGGTTTATGGTAAACTGGTAAGGGTAGAGACCTTCTACAGTCTAACGGGTTGGAAAAGATTGTTTGTGCATATGGGAAGTGCTATTGGGATTGGACTCATGTGTTATGTTTCTCATGGCAGGGTCGCTACAGGACTAGGATCACCTACATCGCTTAGCCTTAGATTGAAGGGTTGTTGACCTGAGGCTTTGTTGGATCAGGGGTCTTGCCTAGGTCTTCTTCTTTTTATTAGGCTCATCTACACGGTTAGTGCGTCGGGAGTTGAATGACTTACACAGCTAACACGTCGGAGATTTTTCCTTGGCTTTGCCTAAACACCTGGTGCTAGGCATCGAAGAGGCATGGCGCCTAAACTGGTATGGTTGGTGTTGATACCCTACCACCTAGTGGTACTTGGGATCCTTTCAGAGCTCGGGTTCATGGAGAGAAGCAAAGCGGCCTCAACTTATGTTTGGCTCAGGTAGGTTGGAGGTGTTCTGGCTCGTTCCCGTGAAGTGAAATTATCTTTCTCCGTAGTAGAGCGGAAGTGGATGGGTGGACCGGTCGATCTCTACACAGGGTGCGGTGCTCTGCTATTTATTTTGTCATAAACTCTTTATTTTGTTTTGTTATGGTATACCCATATTTTGTCATTGCATTAATACATGGTTGTCTGTTTCATTTAGATGGGCATTTAAAGATTCTCTCTTGTCATCTTCTCATGTCTCTATGCACCCTATTTCACCCTCCACTATATTCTCTTTCTCTCTCTTCCTGCAATGCGGTGTACACATATATGCACCCTCCACAATGTTATATTTTTCTTGAGTATGCTTTCATGCATAACTCCCATTCAGGGGTAGCACTAGTCGCTAGGTACCTCTGGATGCAGTCTGGCTCATGGCGTAAACTCCATGCTTGGTCAGGCACTAAGAACTCCTCTCCTATGCAAATGCTTCCGCAACTCTGATGTATATTGAAAATTGTATATTTTGTGCATAGACCCCCGGGGAGGGGTATCTCTCAAAGCCATGCTCGGAAATGATAATGGTGATGTTTGTGAGTTTTGAGGGTTAGGCAATGGCTATTTGATTGTGTTGTGGTGTTGTAATCATGTGAGAAGGGATTTGTAGACTTGCTTAGGTTTTCTTTGGGTTTTTGCTTCCCTACCGAAGCATGCACCACCAATTCTAACGTTATCACTTTCCCTATATTTTCTGGGTGAATTGACTCATATTCTTGTGTATACTTATCAATACACAAGTATAGAATCATAAGGAAACAAGTACATGACTTTGTCTATGCTTAACTTGTTCACATGGGGATCCATGCACCGGTAGTAAGAGGCGACTCTTCCCTCCACGTGCTTGTAAATCCCAATATTTTCCTGAATTGTTGCCATTCTCTCCACTCTCTTGTCATGAATGTAGCAAGTTCCGAAAAGAGTGAGTTTAGGAGGCATTTCTCGGGTCTCTATAACCATCTTCCCTTTTGCTACGTTGTCTCTTTTGACATTTAATTTTTTGAGTCTTTGACAATGAGATAGTGCTTTCCCTCCTCATCGGGAAGCCTATCACCATCATCAGTTACCATGATTACTCCTAGTCCTCTTGCTAGTTGTTCTTCAATACAAATGCATTGACGTCTTTGAACATCAACATACATCATGTCCCCATGGGCATTGGTTCCCTTAAGAAAAATTGCAACGTATTTTGGCATGTTTAAGGGTTTTTGTGAGGTGCTACCCCCCATGGTCCCTTGCTGCTAGAAACCTCCAAGTTGTTGGTTAGCCATCCATTGATATGATTCTTTGGAAGAGGTGTCAGTATCATTGTCCTCTTCTATGATTGGTGCTAAGGGATCAATCCTTGCTTGGTTTATGCTCTCTTCAGTTGATACTGAGATAACTTGATCTCCGAGCACTCTCTGTTCTCTTTGAATACACCTTCCAAATCTCAAATTTATCAAATTCTTCTCACAAACAATTATCAACCCAAACCTTTGACCTTAGCAGTCTGCTTGCAGTTGCTTTTTGTCCTAATTTTCTTCCAAGTTTCTTTTCAAACTGGTAGAGTACTTTGCAATTCCAATTGATCACTAACTTGCCGGATCCTTGGTTCTAACTATCTGTACAAAACTTTGGCTCTGCAATTTTTTGTCAAATCAGCAATTCTCACTTACTATTGTATACAAAAACATGACCCTTATATGAGTTCCAAGCCCTGATCTGATAAGACAAATGTAGTGCTAGGATCACAAGGAAGACTTCTAGACCAGCAAATTCTCAATCTGATCACTAAATTGGTCTATAGACATCATACATGTATGATGTCTAAATTTTAAAAATGGACTCAAACTTGAATCATGTACTCTCCTTGATATACTTTGTTCAAATCTAGCCTTACTTTGAAGTTCTAACCCCTATAGGTAGGTCAATTTCTCCTATGTAGTCTTTGGTCACTGCCAAAAAAGGATCAAAATTGGATGAAACTTGGTTTTGAAGCTTGCTTTGGGGTTTTAAGAAACTTGGTGAGCAGTATTGTCAGTTTTGGTCTCTAAAAATACCCCTGGGACATCATACGATGTCATGCTATGGCACCTACATTGTGGGAACAAATGCTAGGAGATTTATTTTGTGACTTTTTAGATACATAAGTATATTTTTCACAATGTACATATGCATATCTAAGTATACAAATAATCTTTCTATCTCATCCTATTATTTATCTCAAGGAAAACATATTCTTACTTTACCGATAGAAAGTACTACGGAAAAAAGCGTCAATAGCTCCGCCTCTTTAACTTGGGCCAAAAAGCATTGGTTCTTTCTTTCTACTATCTCATTATCATCTCACACTGTAGCTAGATCCTATATCTATGGTAATTTCCAATATACTTATTTTCTATATATTCTATATATTTTTTCCATATTCTTTTTAATAGCTATTAGGAAGGTATCAATCTTAGTGGGACACCTTGCATAATTTTCAAAGATGCACCTATTTTAATGCATTATTGAGAGGATGCATACAAAACTTTGTCAAGGAGAAATTTTATGCTTTCATATAGCATGAGGTGTCTATTGGAATCAAATAAAAGTTTAGGCTAAGGGGACCACAAGAAGACTTTTGCTACCAGAAAGATATCCTATTTTAATGATTTTTTTATACTTGGTTCCAATCTGAGTTGGAAAAAGTATATAAAATGGGGTTGTAGCTTATGAGCTGAATTTTTTGTCTCTATTTTTATTTTTTTATTTAATGCCATAGTTGAGGAAATATGATCAAAATGGTGGACCCCAGTTTGCCAACATCATGTAGGGACAACCCATTTGAAACTTTGCCAATTCTTGTTCACACTGGCTCTTCGTGTAACCCTTGGAGGTTCCCTTCACCTATAAAAGGGAACCTCTTCTTCTTTGAAAACCATTCATTAGAGAGTGAGAGTATTAATACCTAATTATACTTAGGCATAAATATAAGCCTAAGCCTACACTTGCTCCTTGAGGAAGACTAGCCAATCTCGTAAGTAATCCTTGTAAGATCAACTCTAATCAAAGAAAAACTTGGATTTGGTACATCATTCAAGGCTGGAAGTCTTCCCTCTCCTTCTCTCTCCATCAAATTGGTGAATAAATCACGAAGGGTTACAAAAAAGGTGTGTTTTGATTTGTGATTTTGTTGGTTTCTTGATGTTTTGCTTTTCATCTCTAGCCAATCCTTACCTCTATCTCTATTTCCAAATATATTCCCTAACCTAGCTATTATCCACTTCTACTTATACACCCACCCTTACCTCTAGCTCTACATCTACTTATATCTCTATCCCTATTGCCATCTCTCTTGTGTCCTAATTACTGAAGGCATTCAAGCTACAGCACTCCGCTGAAGCTATCAACCTTCTTGGAGAGCTATGCTAATGCACAAGGTGAGTAGCCATATCTTTACTCTCTCACAAATCTCTCTCACTCGTAGGAGCTCATTCTCTCTACAAACTCTAGGTTCTCCTTGCTATAGGTTCATCTCTTCCCACAGTATCCTTATTGCCTACGTGTAAGAATATGGCTTGGGAGGGAAAATTCACTTCTATCGCATCTACATTTTGCACATACTAGAATTATGATAGATGGATAATGCACATGATGTGAATTTCTATCGCTTCCACTCTGTGCGATCTTTCACACTTCCAACAACGTATAGTGTTTCTCTTTGGCCCAAAAAGTCTCAATGAAATACTTCTTTCACCGGATCCCATCATACTACCCCTTTTAGACTATAACTTTTCTTTTGATATAAGTGTAGTTATTTTGAGCCAAGAGGATTTGTAAACACGACTAATCCCAATCACTAGACAAAACATATATATCATAGGAAGCACAAAACTACAGTTCCAAAGAATGATTCGTAGCTTGTTTGGTCGACAAAGGCTGAATGCCATTAACTCATCTATTAAACCTTTCATCCTACCCATGATAAGATATGAACAAAGCCTTGATGTTTTTATCTTTGTGTTGTTTTAATTTTCTCTTTTTTGTTCTTTCTTTGTGTGTGTGAATGCAAGAAATAGAGAATGGGGCTTCTTTAATTGCACTCCCTACCAAACTCTAGACTTCATGGCATCTATGGCATAACTCCTTCATATAGTTTTTGGAGTTACCTCACAAATTCCCATAGCAAGAAGCTCAGTGCTTTCTTGGCAAGACCGTAAACTTCTTGACAACACGTATGATTCCTATCTCGTCAAAATGAAGTGAAACTCACTCCAGAGGTCCTCCACCACACAAGAAACTCAGTGCTACCTTTAAAATTCAATTTCAACATCTTTTGTGCTAGATATGGTCAAATCAAGCATTCACTTTTCCCAGATCCATCTCTTGGTTTTTACAAGCCTCAAATTGCTTCAAATTCAATGCAATTTGGCTTATTTACTTCTTAACTGCTCTTAAGTTCAATGGCTCACCAAAATGTATCTTTTGACCCAAAATCAGGCCTCTCAGACATCATACACGTATGACGTCTAAGTGGTCAGAATGAAGTTCTATTTCTTCCCCAGGTGCCCCTTGATGTGTACAACACACAGCTCACAAAAAAAATTGGATATCAAAATTGTACCTTATCACCACTTTTTACCAAAGAACTTCTTGAAAGAGTAAAACTCTCTCAATACTTAGTTTATATGCCCAAATGAGATGAAACTTGGTGTATGTGCTTTACACAATATGCAGATTATGGGTATCAAGTAAAAAGTTCAATTTGATTGCCAGGTTCACACTTGAGACATCATATGCATATGATATCTATTGAAGAATTTTTGTCCAAATTTCATCCACAAGTCTTTAACACTGCTTCCCAAGCACTTTTCATGCAAAAATATGCATAGAATCACAAGTTCTCTATTTTTTTCGTTTTCAACCGCCGACGACTTTATCTTTTGGGGATTAAATGTTGGCCAAAATTTTATCTTTTGGGGACCAAATGTTGGTCAAAATTTCAAGCTCAAGGTGTACTTAGGGTATAACACCCCTTTAGAACACTTTGGTGCAGTCTATTTTGGCAAATTTGGTCTCCTACTAGGTCCTAAGACATCATAAGCGTATGATGTCTGTTGGTGCAAAATTGCTTGCATATGTGTTCTTTTATGCCCAACATCACTCACCCATGCACAATTGTTTACTGAAACTTGTTTATTGCATGTTATCCCTAAAAATGATTATTTCAGAGATCACAAATAAAAACAATCATACAAACAAATAACTCAATGATGAATAGCTATAGATCACAATCACATGTCCTATCTACAACTACTCCTACTCATCATATGGAGTTTTGCAATTGCGGGTAAAAAAACCCTTTATTTGCACCAACGCAACCATTGAAACACCAACAACTATACTAAACTAACTAAAATTGTCTACCACAAAAGACCTAGGCAAGACACACGCTCCCTAGAACCTCTCTAAGATCTCAAGAGTCCAACTTCCAAATCCTACCTAAAGTTGCGTAATCTTGCGATGAAGGTTTTAATCTAGTGTTCTTTGAATTCAAACTCAGAAAGAAATTAGAGCATGTATAAATATATATTCATAGCACTACTCGCAATTGACTTCTTGTGGATCGTGCAGATAAACTTGTTTACATGTATTGCAAGGAAAAAAATTTGCAACACATTGAAATTGAAGAATATGAAGAAGATATGCCCATATGGATTTATGATTGCGATGATGTAGAAGACAAACACTTTGACGTTGGACCTGTGATGTGCACAAGCCTTGAGCTAGAGGAAAATCTCGATATAGACTCAGACGAGCTCAATCAAGCATGCAACAAAGTAGACATAGATGACAGAACATTGGAAAATGATAACAATGAATATTAAATAGCAGTTTCATTGACTTTGCAAAAGAGTGTCATTAGTAGAAGAGTACAATTAGCTTTTGTTTTGGAATAGATTTTGAAGTACACTAGGAGTTGCCTCTTGCGACCTCGGTGGTTTGTATTCATTGGCCATGCCAAGTATGGTATATAGGACTTCATTAATTGCTGCACTGCACAATGCACATGTGGATATATTTTGCATTTGCCTCACCAAGCATATAAGATGGTAATAGTGTCCACATGGCAACCTATAATGGCCACTCCAACCGTCAAAGACTTTGTAGCATAGGGGACATTGGTTGCGGGAGGAATTGCTAGCCACATTTGAGATGCCCACAACCTCAAGATGCATTGAAAAGTGAGAGATGTGATTGCCTTGGTGTATATGATTTAAACATTGAGAAAGGCCCTACACATCTTGACTAATCTTGTTAAGTTTTACTTCAACCCTTGCGGTGGTCGAGGGAGGGGTTTGCGCTTGCAATAGTCTCACTGCTTCTTGCCCTTTCTCTACGAGCTTTGTCCCCGTGCTTTCTTTATCCTTACTCAACTCCATTCTAGCCCCTTCCATGATAAGAGCACGATCTTGTCTTGTAAATTTCACTGTCTCCTCACGAATATCATGGGTGCTAACAGTGACATCTCTGGACGCAAAGTCCACTAGCCTATTGAGAATAAAATTCATATAAACCATTTTAGCAAAGTAGAGTGGTGCATCTACATTATGGAGTGGATGGCAGTACACCTCCAGAAAGATTCGCTCTGTATTGAGTTTGATGTCATTATTTTGGCACCTTGACACCTTCCATCTTCCCTTCTTGGTCTCACCTTCTGGGCACAGCCATATCTTTTTTATCATATCCTTTGTGACTTGTTTATTTATGTCACTCCATTCGGCATGACTCGGGTTTGCCCATTTGGACAATTTGCAGTCCGTTCTAGTTCCCTGGCAGGTAGTCAAACCTTGTGCAAGAGCTTTAAGTCACTGCTATGCCTTTCTAGTCAACTCATGGTGCTCGTTTTCTTGTTCATCTGCCATATCTACAAAAATCTACATGATATAAGAAACTTGGTGAATAAAAGATTAATACATAAGACTTCCATCTCATTGGTAAAGAATCCAGTAAAGACAAATATACCTCAAACATGAGACCAAACAAATTATCTTGACCACATCTCAAATTATCTTAATCACATATTGCAAATATGAAAACCATGTTCAATTACAGAATTGGATTAAATGATAGAGAGAGTTTGACAAGTGGGGTGTTGCACCCTGATCGGCTCAATTTTTAATGATGTAAAAAACTTGCCACTTGCATTATAGATTTTCTCTCTTTGCAATTCGTTAAGAACATCTAATTTTTGCTTTATAAAGTATAGCATCCATGGTGGATTTTTCGTGTGTATTGCTGCCCATCCACATATCCTGTACTACCTTCCAAAAATCATATAGCACTTGTAGTAAGTATCCTAGAGCGTAGATATTGCTTTCCGGAGTATAGGCATCTTCAAGAATGGGATCATATAACTTGGGCACCATCCATTCTCGCTTTTTTCTCTCTCAATCAGTAGTAGATTGAGCACGTGCCACCTTTTCTGGGTTTTTGTCTACCTCATATACAAATTTAAGCAAAAATCTCTTTTTGGGGGAGAGAGAGAGAGAGAGAGAGAGAGAGAGAGAGAGAGAGAGAGAGAGAGAGAGAGAGATCCACACTACATTTTGAATCAATCTTTATAATTACTTCATGTCGCAGACATAGAAAGCAATTTTGAGGTTTATTTTATATTTTGAAAGTGCTATAAAGAGAAATTGAGTGAATTGAAGAGTAGCATTTTCAATTGTTTTATAGGTTCATAATAATAGATAGATAGATGGATAGATAGATAGATAGAGAGAGAGAGAGAGAGAGAGAGAGAGAGAGAGAGAGAGAGAGAGAGAGAGAGAGAGAGAGAGAAAAGAGATTGCATGGTGTGAATCTTTATTTTTTTGAATATAGAGATAGAGAAAGAATAGATAATATGTCATAAATTTTAGAGGTTTATCAAATTGAAGAGGAAGATAATATCAAAACTATGATCCAAGAAACACTCAGGCCACTTTACCAACCAAGTATCGTATGAATCACGCATATAAAAACAATGCAAGCCATGTCATCGGCAAACCAAACAAATTTACAACATTTTTTAGCCGTGTTAACGACCAAATGCTGCAATATGAAATACAACATGCACTAGCGAACGACACCATTTTGTTGCATTACCAACAAGGTGCCGTCCGAATCTAAGAAAAAAGGATTTATATACAGACATAAGTTAGCCACGTTACGGACCATATGCCTGCATTTGATAAAGGGAAAGGAAGGTGACATCGTCATAAAGATACTATTATTGCTACGTTACCAACTAGTACCACTACGACGTGCCATACTTATCCTAGGACACTACTCAGTCACGTTATCGACCAAGTGCCCCATGATAATCACCATTTTGAAGAATGAACTTACACACGTGTGCAACTATTCACACAAGCGCACACACCCACTCACACCCACACATGCAAATCTCAATACTTGTGAGTTAGTGCATTTGGTGGCATCTTGTAAAATTTTTGTGTGGTGTCTTGCTAAAGTGTCTACTGCTGGAACATCAATGCTAATAGTAGATATAGGACAATGAGATTCTTACCATAGATAATTTCAAAGGGTGCTCGGTTTGTGGCCAAGTGGGGTGTGTTATTTTATAAAAATTGTAGCATAGGGAGACGTTGGTCCCAATTTGTGGTATTCTCAATCATGTACAATCTAAGAAGGTCCATGATGGTGTTGTTTATTGCTTCTATTTGGCCATTACTTTTAGGGTGAAAGACGGATGTGAGGTCCATTATAGATCCTAAATTTTTGGCTAGTGCAACCGAAAAGTGGCCATCTTGGTCAGAGCATATGAATATGGAAAATCCATGATAAGGGAACATGAGTTAAGGAAAGAATTTTGCAGCCTGTGGTGCGGATAGGGCCTTTTTGCAAGGTACAAAATATGCTTGCTTCCTAAACTTGTCAACTATAGTCCAAACCATATCATTTTGAGAGGAGGTGGTGGGTAGTTTCTTGATGAAGTCCATTGAGATTTCCTCCCAAGGACCGCTAGGGATAGGGAGAGGCATTAAAAGACCATAAGACTTACTATGTTGATGCTTAACTCTTTGACATATTAAGCATTTAGAAACAAATTTAATTACATGGTGATTCATGTCATGCCAAAAAAAAGCGACCTTACATGCAACAAGTATAGATTGTATTCCTTGATGAACCATATAGGGCGGTGCATGCATTTCATTCATTGCTAGTTTTTTGAATGGTGTTATGATGCATATTTTTTGTTGGCAATAAAGAAAGCCATTTGCCAAAGTGTCATGCTCAAAAGGAAGACCATTATTCCAATATATTTCAAACCATGCACGTGCAAAATCAAATTCCATAGCATATGCGTCATGCATAGAATTGAAGGATTGCACTTCACTTATTGAAATATGATTCAAATAAATGTGCTTGATTCTATAAAAAAACAGAAGAACGGTTGATAGATATTGCATTTCCATCAGGTTCCTACTTAAGGCGTCCACTACTATTTTTGTTTTACCTGGTTGATATTGAATCATTGGATGAAAATTTTGAGTAAAGTGAGCCCATTTTATATGAAAATTTAAAATGGAAGATTATTTCAATAGAGGTTTAATTGCTTGTTGATCGGTAACGGGAATGGACTACTACCAATAGTGGGGGATTTTATATTTGTAGCTTTTGTTTTTGAGATTTTGGAATTGAAGCATCATTTTTGAGCTTTTTAATGCTCATATAACACTAATGATATCTTCAAATGTTAGTGTGGCATAAGAAAAGTTTACATTGAATTGTGCAATCCTTCAATCACCAAATAATCAAATGTAACATGTATGCATGCCTTTGCTTGTGGGAATGTATGCTCACGCACATCGCTTACCAGCCTAAAATGTAGCTTAAAAAAAGAGTACCATTTGTAATTAGTATTCATTGAACATCATATTCTGAAAAATACCAAACAACATACTTGCCATAGCCTCAACGTAACCTAGCAAATCAACTCAAGAAACCCCCCTGCCTTTGAAAATGTTTTTTTTCAATCATTGTCTAAACGATAGTGCAGTGCCACATCAGGGCCATTATTTTGCAGTAGACCTTAGGTTGGGGGACAATCAAAATGATGAGTGCAGTGTGACACAAGATCTTTGATTCAACATCATATTGTAGTGAAACTTTATAAGGGTGGGGAATTGGCATATGATCCCCTTGTCCCTTAAACTTTTGTTCGCAATTATTCTCATGTGCCACACTAATCATCCTACACACAACCTCCATGGTGTTATCATGATCATCCATATGCAAGCATCAACAAGCTGCACTCCCTCTCTAAGGCATAGTTTCCAAGCAAGGACTAAGTGGGAGTAGTGTATGGCTATTGTTAGCCAATCATATTGCAAAAAGAAGAATACATCAACCAAGAATGCACACTGCTAAAAATACTATCCCAGCAACCATACTATGAACATCATATGTATCATCATCGACACTCATAGTCAACTCCTAAAGCATAGTGCATCTCTTTTTAGCGCTCTCTCTCTCTCTCTCTCTCTCTCTCTCTCTCTCTCTCACACACACACACACACACACACACACACACACACACACACACACACACACACACACACACACACACACACACATATCTTTAAGGTCTCTTCAAAGTGTTCCTATGAAATTTCTTCTTCCTTCTAGATTCTTCTTCTTCTTTTTCATATTATCTTTCTCACGCACCAAGAAAGAACACACACACACACACACACACACACACACACACACACACACACACACACACACACACACATATCTTTAAGGTCTCTTCAAAGTGTTCCTATGAAATTTCTTCTTCCTTCTAGATTCTTCTTCTTCTTTTTCATATTATCTTTCTCACGCACCAAGAAAGAACACACACACACACACACACACACACACACACACATGTTTTCATGTAAAAACCCCAAAAATTATCTCCAAAAAGATAGAATTGACCTTATGATTTGATTATGTCCATATTGGAGGGGAAGTAAAGGAAACAAACAAAAAAGCTTGCATTTTGTATGTAACTAATTAAACTAATTAATACCCACATGAACTCAAGGACTCCTTGCATGTAGAAAAATCAAAAGTGCAATTATAAGATGCAAGCAAAATTGAGAAAATAGTGTTGCAAATGTCTCATTTACATTAGCCATTCATGAGTTGGGCTTGGCATCATGAAGATCTTGGAATTTTACCTTGATCTTTGCACAAATTGATTATGACCTATAAATCAATTAATGTTAATCATAGTAGAAAATTATTCCAACTTTTTTGTTGTTGGACATATAATTTACCTTGTATTCAAGATTATGGACCTTACCCACAATCTTTGTCCATAATAATATAAAACAAAGTAGGAGTTTTGTATAATTACAATTGGTTATTAGCTGCCTAATCATAAGTAATGGCCATCTATAAAAGCCATGATATAGACACTTGCATCGTAGCAAGTGTTTTTTGCCCCCTCTCCCAAGTTGAGAGAAATCGATCTTTCTAGGTTCGACTATGGATAATCTCTTGCTCTCTAGTTGCTTGGTCACCAACAAGCCCATAGTGATCTCCCTGTCTCTCTCTCTTTCCAACACCATTTGCACTTGACCAAACCCTCTCCATCTTGAACCTCCATCAAGGGGCTCCAATTGACCGCCATCAATTGGAGCTCCGAGCCCCTTGCTACACCAAGTATGGCCTATCGTATTTTGTTCCTGGTCACTAGTTGTGCTGCTACACAATTGATGATGTCACCACTCTTCAAGGGTGCTCCATATTCACGTTGAGAATCCATGACTTGTAATTTCTGACATGTATTCATACGCATTTTCCACACCAAGTGTTCGCAGGCAGTAAACTGGGTTAGAGACTTTAGGGTAGTGTCCTCTAGGTGTGTAGATGTTACTCCTTGAGTTTTGTACAATTTGACAATGTTAGGTCATGTTTTGGAGAGTATAAGTGTTGTAGGTAAGGTAGTGGTTGTGTACACATAGTGTTTTTTGAGATGATTTCCCTTGGTAGTGATTGTCTCTAGAAGGTCAAGAAGGTGATTGTGACACCCACCTATTTGTTTCCATGCACCTACAGGTCATCCTTCATCCTTGGTTGACGTCTTGTTTGTTGGCTTGGTTCTCACTTTGCTAGGAATTGCGAGCAGTGTATCTGCGGGACAACAGTAGTGCTGCTTCTGGGGACAAGAGACCTAGGTAGGTGACCTTTGACTAATCCTACGAGGTGCAAGCTCCTCTGGTTTACCAGAGTCTTGTATTACAAAGCATAGTGTTCTCCACCATTCATCATCCACCATTTCCATGCAGGCTACTCTTTTGCCATTTGTTGAACAAGAGAGTTTGAAAATAGACCTTCTTTCAATCAAAAGGAGGAAATTTCTTTTATGCATCTTAGACGATCATCAACATTGACATAGAAAGTGTTTACCACTGTGTAAAAATCATGCATCACTTCAACATTGAACATCAAGTCCATATTCAAATATTCAAAATCTAGCATGTAAGCAGAACTGTGTAATGGTGTATACGCTCCAATTCATCTAGCATGAAAGTACTTCAAGAGGAATTTTCTTTGTCGACGAGAGAATGGAACACGCCAATGCTTTTCCACCATCAATTGCTCTAATTTTTCACGACACTCTGTTGACGGGCGAGCGCCAACGACATGCATTGTGCTTCATTATTGTGTACACATAGGTGTGTACACATATTCTTTGTATCTATGGGCTCTACTTGAGTTCCACTTTGTACATGTATGAGTAGATGAGCCTAGATGCCTATTACATTCATTTACACTTTTGGCTGGCTGCCCATTTTTAGAAGCTCTTTGTATATAACTCAATTGACAAGATGTGAAAGGGCATTCTTAGAAGAGCCAACTCTTGGAGAGCAAAGAGAGCTCAAGAGAGTGTGAGGTGAGTGTGGAGAAGAAGAAGAGGAGTGGCTATGTAGCTTGGAGCTTCCTCATACACATGTAGCCGACGTTTGGGGTTAATGGAAGCTAAGTCTCTCTACTTGCTCTTGTCTTTCATGCTTATGTGTGTTGTTGTTGCTTGATTAAGTCTTATTCTGCTCTTCTCTCTCAAGTTTCCCTCTTGTTGGAGCATTCTAGCTTCACATGTGTGCTAGATTAGAGTGTGTGTGTACGTGTGTTGCATGCATTGATCTAATTAGGCTTCCGTGTGTGTGCTTAATGTGTGATTAGAGTGTGTGTGCTTGAGATGAAAGCAAGGGAAGCATCAATGTCCTCATGTGTAGAGAGTTAGAGTGTAGATTGAGTGTGTGTGTGTGTAGATCTAGCTTCCCGAGCTTTCCCTCTTCTATTCCCATGCTTCTCCCCTCTTCCTAGAGTCCTCAAGCTATCACATTTGGTGTATCCACGCCTCCATGTACTAGCCGGGTTCCGATCCACCGGATTGACATTATGTCGGTGGGTTGAGCTCTATTCTACGATCGCCAACATTGGCGCCGCTGCCGGGGATCGAGCGCCTAAGCTAGAGGATCACCCGTGTGATGATTTGAGTTTACTAATCTTCATTAGGTTTTGGTTTATGGTTGTAGGAATGGTGGTAGGTTTTGATTTTGGTAGCATGTAGACTAATTTTGCGGTTTTTCTCTCTTTCTACACACTAATTTCTCACTAATCTACTAACAATTGAGCTTACATATGTATGGTTGTGCCTAATTAGAGGCAAGGTGTGCATGATTTTGGGTTGAAATGGTTGATGTTTGGTTGCAAATCATGCATTTGGGATTTGGTTGCTTGTAGGTGAAAACGCCGGATCCGGAGCTTCGCGTACACACACGGTGTGTAATCGTCATTTAGACTTGGATTCGATGCGTTGATTATGGTCGTGTAAGTGCTCTACGTCCCTTGTGTGCATTGGTGGTTTGGTGTTTGGGATTTAGTGCTTTGTGTGCTCTCTGAAATCCGTTTGAATGTCAAATTTTTTATGCCGGATTTGTGTGATTTGGTCATCCGTTTGTTGGTATAAGCATTGAGCATTCAATTTGTGCAATTGGACATTCGAGAAAGTGTAGTTGTGCTTACAAAAACGCTTATTTGGTTTGTGCATTCAAGTAGTCAAGCACTTAGCGTTTTCTCTGAAATCGTCATTTGGAAAGTATGCTTTTGATGCCATATTGAGTTGTTTTGATTGTTTATGCATTTTGGTTCTATATTTGTGTTTCCGATATGGTATCAAAGTGATTTGAAAAGTTGCACTTCATTCGGATTTGATTTGGGTCGATTCGGGCCAAAAACGCTCAAAAAACGCAAAAAAAGGCTCCAAGAATCTCGCCTTTTGCTACCATTTGGTATGTATGATGAATTAGCGGGTGATTCTTGGTGAGAATGTGTGTCTAAGTGAGCTTAAGGGGTTGCTTAATTTCAAAAATTTTCCGGTGATATTTTGGTAATTTTTGGTATTTTTAGGCAATTTTTTACCTCTTGAATGCCAAAAAAATCAATTAATTGACCAAAAATTGATAAAAATTTAGGCAAAATTGGGTAGCCAAATCCGTCGACGTATTCTTCATGAGCCCAGGACTTTCCCATATTTTTCGGGTTAAATTTTGCATTTTTCGGCTATTTGTTACGCTCTTGGGCAATTTTTTTTTCTTTTTGGGTATTTTGGAAAAAAAAAACACACATACATACACACATACACACACCCACACCCCCCTCTCCCAAGGCGTTGCCCCCCTCCTTAATTCCTCCCCTCTCTTCCACTTTGTCCCCCCTCCCCATTTTTAAATTGTACCTTCCCTCCCCTTGTCAGTTGTCCTCTCTTCCACTTTGTCCCCCCCCCCCCTTTTTAATATTGTACCCCCCCTTGTGAGCTGTTTCCTCTTTCACTTTGTCCCCCCTCTCAATTTGTATAGCACCCCTTACTTCAATGGCATGTAAAAGAAACCCCCTCCTCCTTTTAATTTGTGTATAGTGCCCCCTCTTATTTCAATAAGAGTAGAAAGACAAACCCTCCACGTTCACTTTCAATTCAAAAGAGAGATAGATGCTTTTTTTTCTTAAGTTGCAAAAGTGAAGGGTTTGTGGCTTAGAGGCTTTCCCACCAGAAAAAAAAAAAGAATCGAGAGAGGAGAGAAGAGCAAGTTCTCGCATCACGCAATGAGAGGGAGATAGGATGCGCGCCCACGCAGTGAGAGAAAGATAGGAGCTTTTTGCCCACATCGACGAGAGAGAGAGAGAGAGGGAGACTTTACACCCATTTGTCCACATATTCACTTGCACTCGCCTTCACTTGTATATGTGCATTCATGCGCACACACGACCACTCGCACGCGGACACATACGCATCCGCATTCGACAGCCGACACACACGCGCATTCACGCGCGCCACGTTGTACATTCGCTTCGCACACACACGTTCACGCGCATCACCCCGCACATTCCGCACCGCACACCCCATTGACCCGATTGCCCGAGATTAGACATAGGAGCCCGACTAGAGACCGTGCACACATCGAGAGTGCACTTTGTGCACACATGATGGCCATGACGAGCCAGTGCTCCGAGTATATATTGCTCACACTAATAGGCGAGCACAGAGGCCGACCCACTTACACAGACACATAGGGATACTTTTTTGTCCAGTGCCGTGCCTCCCTTGGCCCCACACAGACATTCCAGATAGTGCGAGTCTGTCCCGGCGACATGCTGGATGGCACATTTAGAGATGATTTTTGTGCCACTTACGTGGTCGACTATTCGATTAGGAGAGAGGAGATAGAGCTAGTACACGCAGACGACTGCTTTGAGGCATTCGACCACCCTGAGGAGGTTATATTTCAACGGGTAGGTCACTGAGTGATCTATACTGATAGTGCTCAGCGTCGATATCAGTTAGAGTGTCGTGCATCCAATCGACGCCTATCCAGAGATGTTGTGACACTAGTTGGCGAGCCTAGAGACAGATGCTACGAGAGCACCGCAGGCACTGAGTTTTACTTTTTGACTTGTGGGTTGCCATATGATCCTCGACCGACCCAGCGCCCTGCTTCGAGTAGGAGTCCCTTACCTCCTCTAGACATAGTGCCACCACCCAGGACACTCAGGAGACCACCGCCAAGGTTCTTGTCACCTAGACCTGATTTGTTGCCAGGCGTTTCGAGCTACCACGAGTCTAGAGCGATGCATACCTCGGCGAGTGCTAGTACTTTGCGTACCACTCATAGTGAGACTGAGAGCGAGAGCCCGCGAGCGACATATTTTAGGGAGTCTCAACACCTTGCACCATCTAGAGACCCATCCCCGCCTCTGGTGACACATATTAGAGACCATACGAGAGAGGCGACGATGACCCCAGCACCACCGTTGAGAGCACCAGAGTTCGGGCATGGTAGACTACACATTGTAGATATGAGTTCCCCTAGACCACTGACCACTACGCTTCAGGCACCACTTGAGGCTAGAGAGACCGCAGGTAGCACGATACAGATAGAGGGTCAGATTCTATGTATCATAGGCCAGTACCAGCGTGGTGTTGCCTTCTATGTTGATTTACATGACCACTTATATGTGCGGATGGCAGACCCACAACGACCACTGTCTTTACCTAGGCAAATTGTGAGAGTCTACACACAGGATGATCTTGGAGAGCAGTATCGCTCGATTGAGACCCTTGACTTCGATGATATTGAGCGAGCACACCCAGACGATCGCCTATACACGCAGACACATCCTAGGCTAGTGGAGCTTCACAGAGTTGAGCAAACCATGACCTATCTAGACGAGCTCGGTCGTAGGTACAAACGCTTGTCGATTGGTGGATCCAGAGATCCTTCAGCACACTTTCTTGCACATTTGATAGGAGATCCACGTGAGCGAGTTTATAGGGATACCGGCCACGCAATGTACATTTTGACTATAGGTCTACCCTACTCCCTTCGACTTAGGCATCATGACTTATGTTTACCCACGACGGCCATGCTAGCTCCACGGTTACCGAGAGCTCCGAGTCCTCCAGTCACACCAGTTGCGATATCACCACCTAGGCCTCCTTTGTTGCGACGTATTTTACCACCTTGGGAGAGGCCCGATGAGGATGACGCCTATCTTGACGAGCGAGTGACCGCACGAGAGAGAGCCGCTCAGGACACACCTATGCTTGAGCCTACACGAGAGCCTCTGAGGGGTGTTCCACGATAGATAGCTCCAGCACCCCCGAGACTAGAGACCACTCAGAGCATTGTTAGGGATCCTAAACCACCTGTCGCTCTCGTCCACAAGACTTCTAGCGTTGTGCAGCAAGAGACCTCACAGAGTCGCACATTGAGTGATCCTAGCCTAGACACAGATGAGACCATTATGCAGTTCTTGGCTACCTATGAGCATCCTTGTTTAGATTTGCCGACCTCACAGCGGCCCTTAGAGATAGCTATCGAGCCAGAGCCATATGCGAGAGTCGCTCCTTCTACGAGAGAGACCGCAGAGCCGATAGTATCGATGTCCCACACTTCTAGCATGCATAGTGGTGCCACAGTCTGTGAGCCACCGAGAGAGCAGCCACCCCAGGGAGATGCCGCCTTAGTGCCATCTACGAGTTCCGATTCACGATCATATCACCCAATTGAGCGGAGACCTGCCACGAGCGGTATATTGCTAGATCAGGTTCCTAGAGACCACGTTCGAGACACCACACCGATAGAGGTTACACCACAGATACCTGGACGTACACGGACTAGAGTGACCTCTACTGACACACGATGTAGGGATACGAGAACGCCTACTAGACTTGTTTGGAGACCACGTACACAGGCATCCCAGCCATGTATAGAGCCTTCTCTAGACAGTGGTTCCGCAGCGATGAGTAGTGCCACTGAGGAGCGACCCATGATAGATCAGGCACGTAGTTTTCCACGTAGAACTTCCTGGACCCTTCGACAGGTCTATGTTCCCCGTACCGAGATACACGCTAGATCTTTGCCTTGTGACGACACGATTGTGTTTGTAGAGAGCCATAAGACCGATGACGGACCTTCACATGGTTGGATCACATCTAAATGGTCACTTGAGGCACATGACTATTTTGAGAGACAGACACATGTTTGGGTACCTAGGCCACGAGTGGTAGCATACCCGGTGCATACACGATCATACCCTCGCGTGAGACCTCCACGAGCTAGATGTTGAGAGACGAGACGGCCCATAGAGAGGCCAACCCCTCCACAGTAGAGAGCATGTCTTAGAGATAGATACACACACAGACATGCTAGATGAGCTCATACCGGTATCCCTATGAGAGCGCGAGCATTGCAGATCTGGCTACCGAAGAGCCTTCCCCCTAGTTTATCACACGTAGACCCTAGCACTAGCTCGAGTCAGATTTCTATTGACCATCATAGAGACATAGAGCTATGTAGGAGTGTACCAGTGATACATGAGCTTCAAAGACCTATGACCAGTGACATAGAGGCTGATGTCATCCCTAGACATGATATTTTCCCTTCAGCGGAGACCACATGTATAGATCTAGGTGCTAGCCAGCCTTTGACCATTAGACAGAGAGCTATCCTTTTATTTGGAGAGGGTTCTCTTATTCGTTCTAGTTGCACGCGACTTTGATTTGTATTGATTGATCATGGTGCACTAGACACATGCGCATATACCAGAGGCACTTTTTCCCACTGGGTTTTTCCCTCTGGATATCTAGGTTTTTAGACCTTAGTTTAGGACTTTTATTTTGTTTTCACTATTGCTTCTTTTCCTGCTGATATGCCCCTCGAGGTATTGTGCTTTGTGTCTTACTTTTTTGCAGGAAAAAGAAGCATGAGGACTAGCTTGACATTTACTCCCGGCGATTTGCACTTGGTGGGCCATCTCCATTGCTATTGGGGTCTATCGTCATATACAAGGATCCACCCCATTACAGGTGTACTTTTTCCATGATTGCCTCTTTCTCCTCTTATCACTACATTTTCCTTGATGTGCATAAAGTGCACAACCACATGAGTTTTTGCAAGCTAGGCTAGCTTTTGCAAGTTTCCATCTAGGTGTTTTGGTGCAAGTCATTAATTTAAGTTTGACCTTATTTTTAGTAATCATGGCTATGCATTTGTGACCTTGTGTTAATCCTAGTTCATGACATTGCTAGCTCTAGGTTTTGAAAATTCTACTTAATGATTGACAAGCATTTAGGTGTGCTAGTTCTATGTGCAAGCTTGTTTCATTTGGTTACACTTTATGAGATTCCATCATACACTTTGGAAGAGAAATCCAACCAAAAAACGCAAAAACAAAGGGCTACCAAATGAAAAATAAAGTCTATGTTTATGTGTACGGCCTATCGCCTTAGTGGTCTTTGGCAGGCGAGGGGAATCACCTTGGCTCGCTTGGTCAAGGCCCTAAACCGAAGGCCTTGTAGTCATACAAGGAACCAAGGTCGATGGTTGTCTCACTCTTGGATGGTCGCCATGTGCTTTAAATTCCTATGTTTGCATAAAATCAAAAGGAAAATGAAGCCTCTTCCACTTGAAATTCAAAGATTCTCATATTTGTTTACTACTTGAAATGCGCCCAAGCCTAGCTCTAGTGCCATTTAGATGTTTGTTTCTTATTAAGCATGCTAATTTCACTTCTTAGACTTGGCATAGTTGAGACCTTAGATTAAAACTAGGACACCTTTTGCTAACTCGTGCATTACTTCCAATAAGCTTGGACTTTAATGAAGTGCTTACTCTTGACCATCTAATGTACTTTACAATTGCTATGCTTGCTTTGCAAAACTCTAATGTGGTTGCTGCTATTCATTCAATTCTCTTTTATTATGCACTCTCACTCTTATGTTGGACTAGCATGCACCTTAATGAAATTATCTTTTGTGCAGCCACATTCATCACCCCTCTGACGACTTACGGGCGCCCGAGGATGTGCGCAAAATTAGGAAGGGGAGAGTGTTGACGGGCGAGCGCCAACGACATACATTGTGCTTCATTATTGTGTACACATATGTGTATACACATATTCTTTGTATCTACGGGCTCTACTTGAGTTCCACTTTGTACATGTATGAGTAGATGAGCCTAGATGCCTATTACATTCATTTACACTTTTGTCTGGCTGTCCATTTTTAGAAGCTCTTTGTATATAACTCAATTGACAAGATGTGAAAGGGCATTCTTAGAAGAGCCAACTCTTGGAGAGCAAAGAGAGCTCAAGAGAGTGTGAGGTGAGTGTGGAGAAGAAGAAGAGGAGTGGCTATGGAGCTTGGAGCTTCCTCATACACATGTAGCCGACGTTTGGGGTTAATGGAAGCTAAGTCTCTCTACTTGCTCTTGTCTTTCATGCTTATGTGTGTTGTTGTTGCTTGATTAAGTCTTATTCTTCTCTTCTCTCTCAAGTTTCCCTCTTGTTGGAGCATTCTAGCTTCACATGTGTGCTAGATTAGAGTGTGTGTGTGTGTGTACGTGTGTTGCATGCATTGATCTAATTAGGCTTCCATGTGTGTGCTTAATGTGTGATTAGAGTGTGTGTGCTTGAGATGAAAGCAAGGGAAGCATCAATGTCCTCATGTGTAGAGAGTTAGAGTGTAGATTGAGTGTGTGTGTGTGTGTGTGTGTGTGTGTAGATCTAGCTTCCCGAGCTTTCCCTCTTCTATTCCCATGCTTCTCCCCTCTTCCTAGAGTCCTCAAGCTATCACATTTGGTGCATCCACGCCTCCATGCACTAGCCGGGTTCCGATCCACCGGATTGACATTATGTCGGTGGGTTGAGCTGTATTCTACGACCGCCAACACACTCCAAACTCCTTTGGACAGTTCACCATTGCATCCGTACTTTCTTGAGATTGGGTGCCCTCTGGTTAAGATTGCATATGGCATACATAACAAGCATCATTACATGATATGCATCCATCACACTACTCCACCAAGTTTTTTTTGTAAGCACTGCCCTTAAAATTTTGATTTTCTCTTTCTCTTTTTCGTTCTTCTCACTCTCCCAGACGTGAACTGCCATACATGTAAATGTATTTATGACTGCATCTTTGTTTTGCAGAAGAGACTCAAAATTGTAGAAGTGAGTGCAAAATCTAGTCTCTGCAGGTGGTTTTAACATAACTAACATGCGAGGTCGAAAAATATATAATACTCTCTATCTTTCGAGCATAAATCTCACAAGCTGGCGAGCAGTATTGTCAATAGAGGCAAACCACTTGGTATCGCCACTTTTATACCAATCTTTTAATACAAAATTCAAACCATGTATATTGCACCTGGAAGGAAAAACATGCGGGTACGGTCGCTTCAAGATTTTTCCGACATTCTTGCAATTCTTTGCATTGTCCATCACAATTTAGACTACATGTTTAGCACCCACTTCTTCTATCACAGAGGCAATTACATCAGCAATATAAACCCCAGACTTAATTGAACCATGTGAATCCATAGCACGAAAAAATGTTTCACCTCTAGGTGAGACAATCATTAAATTAATTAGTGGTTTTCTTTGTACATTGGACCATTTGTCGCTGACTATGGTACATCCAAAGAGCTCTATATTGCTAAGGATTACCCTTTTCACATGTTCCTTTACTTGAATATAGCATTGCTCCAATAGATCATTTTGCATAACATGGTATGTGGGTGGTGAAAACCCTGGTCCAAACTCACCAATTTTCTTCCATGCTCTCTTCCATTGATCATTATCCACCATCATCATAGTACTTCCTGAAAAGTAAATCTCTTCAGCAAGAGCGAGCTGTGCATGATCCAGTAGACTGTTACGTAAGCTTTCTTGCAATTCACCGATGTCAATTGCATATTCCCACTCTATCTCATGTTCTTTTTTTTTCTTGCTAGTTCGAATTTGAGCTCTCTCACTAGGTCCAACGTTTCCTTCCATCTCAATAACCTACTCAAGAAAGCGTGGAACAATGAATACATAGCTAAAGTAACAACAAAAATACTCACATATTACAAAAACTTACATGTCTACACAAACATACAGTGATTTTGATTATAAAATATAGTAACACAATAATTTAAAACTAGTTTAAAAATTCAAGTATTGTGATTATTATTTAACTATTTTAAAAACTCACTTTGCATGCATAGTCAAATATATATAACTACTTAAATTTTAATTCGATATTTTTTATGTTCTCTAAAATATCCACAGATATTAATCTTTGTAGATGTACAGATATCAAATTTTATTAAACCTCAAGCAAAACTCCGATGTAGATCTGCAATTGCAAAAACGCTAGGCTGATCTGTGGTCTGCAAAACGCAAGGCTGATCTGATGAAAAACGCTAGGCTGGTCCTGAGCCAAAACGCTGGTCTTGCTAAGATGGTGCACTGTGAGTGGTGGGACTCCTGCTGCCTCTTCTGCCAGAAAGTGCTAGCGCTAGCTTTCTTATATATTAACTTGCCAAAGGTGCCCTACCCAGTTTCCCAACAAGTCACTTAATAATAATAAGTGAAAAATGGCTAAATTAGGGAAAATGGGTTCTATGCACTGTAAAATGCTCTTGATGGGTACTAATTGTAATTTGATGATCATGCAGTGTGCAACCAGAGGAAATGCAACTACTCTAAGTGCCTGGACATGCACGGCCTCCGAACAAACTCACAAAGGTGCCATAACATTTCCTAAGCTAACCGAACCCTTGTCATGAAGTAGCTTGTCTACATGCACATAGGGTTAGATGTGGACATGACAGTTAAACTCAAAAGCAACTAGTCCCTTAAAGCAATTTTTTACAAAAGCAACTGATCCCAAAAATTTGCCCAGAAAAGCATCAACGCAAAATATGGAATTCCGTCAGTGCAAAAAGCGGCCCTGTCCGTACTGCAACGTCAGCAACAATCAGCGTGTGTGTGTTTGTTCGGGGGCCTGCCACATCACCATTTTGTGACATGCCCCCCTCTTGAAGTAATTGTAATCGCCCTCGATTACACCTGCAAAACAGATGGAGGCCATAAATTGTCTTTGTAGACACTTACTGTTAGTACCGACGCACTAGACACGACACATCTAGCACATGTACAAAGACGACAGTCACATCACTGCACATGACATCACAGGACATCACATGACAATCAATCATAGAAACATTCAATCCAAATCTCAGACCATGACTGTCAGCAACGTATTTAGTAACCACATCTAGATCCATTTCCGGACCTCACTGATGTCAGGTTAACTAATCCCATATTGCGATCATGTCTATAGAGACTTTCGACTCAAGCACTGTCGTGTACGAGAATCTGTCACCTCAATCACTGTCGTGTGCGAGAAATCTTTCGCCTCAAGCGGTGTCATGTGCGAGAATCATTTTTGGGGATCCCAAATTATCACTAAGTTCATTCTAAACAGAGTGGTTCAGTCACTCATTCCATTAAATCAGTCGTGATTCACGATTCGTTATCAAGTTCACTCATGAGATGTCACTGCTCCATCTCATTCTTAATCCTGCTGTTTTCCCAAAATTAATAGATTCTTTCATAAAACTTTAGTTCTATTCAAAATTCAAAATTATCTTCCAAAAAAAGTCTTGTTTCATAAATCCATAAAGCAAAATAATGCTAATTCAAAAAGCTGTTCTGGAACGAGTATCGCCTTGTCTTGTTGTTCTTTCAATCTACCAGTCATTCTCATTCTTGTGCCCTTTTGGGACACCTTGTAGCGATATTTCCTTGTTCTCCACATTCAAAACACTTCCCTACTTTGAAATATTCATCTCTTTGGTCTTCTGTCAGTGAAGGTCGTCTATCTCTTCGTCGATTGTTTCTACGATGACTTGTTGAAGGTTCATCTGATGGGTAAGTCAATTTAGCCGAATGTATAACAAATCCCTGCTTCGCGTGGCCCATCAACTGTTGTATGGACTCGGACTTCCTTTCAAGACAATAATCTCGAATTTCTTTGGGAAGCCCACAACAAAACCGTTCAATCTTCTCCTTAAATTTGATCTTCTTAAAGGATGAAACGGGTAGAAAAATTTTGCAAAATCTTTCACATTAAAAATCCAAAGATTTTGTCTTGATCATCCGAACATGGTTCTAGTCAGTAATCACATCTCGTTCGTATTCTTGTGTGAGCCATGAAGAAATAAAGAGTTTCTTAAATTTCAACCACTTTGTCGGTGCTTGTTTCCTTAACAACAGAGTGGACCACCATCTCCGTGCATTGCCTTTCAGAAAGGATGCCGCCCATCGGATCTTGGAGTGCTCTGTGTAGCGGCCTCCAGAAAATGCTATGTCAAACTGTTGGAAAAAGGCTAAAGCCTTGGGAGCATCTCGGAACCCTAAAAAATGATGGAACCCTAAAAAATGCTCAAACTTTACTGCCTGTCCTCCCTCTTTGAATTCTTTGGGCTTTTTGCCCTTGTTGTTGAGGAGATCATATTGATTGGCTCTGTAAAAATGCTTTCTTTTTCCATAAAACATGTGCTCTGTTCGTCGTTTCTTGCCTTTCCTGTCCTCATCACTTGACTCAGAAGAAGATGAGGTGTCCAAGCTATCAGAAGATGAGGACGAATTGGGCAATCCTTCGAAGCGTACACGCTTCTTCTGTTTTCTGGCATTTTCAAACGTGGATTTTTGACTCAAGTAACCGGGGAAATTAGTTCCCTTGTTACGTTGCTTTAATTGCTTTTCCGTCGGCTTCTTCGTATCCAGAATCTGATTGATTTGGGCCTAGACCGCATCATGAACTTCTTATTCAGTAAACATTCTTGGAGTAGGAGGCTTCTTGATTGCCGGTTTGATTGGTGGCTGGGTGGTTTTCTGCCGCAGAGTATGAACTTTAGTCATCGCCTGCTTGGTCAAAGATTTTGCAAATTGGGGATCCTTAGAAAATTTAATCATCTGCTTCGTTGCCTCGTCAACTTGCTATCCCACGTTCCATCTCTTCAAGTTCGTATTGAGTAGGCCGAGCTGGGCCATACTCTTCCTTTGTTTGATCATGAGAATCTTCTCCGTGATCTCCTCCCGCATTCCCAGATGCAAAAGAAGTCGACTGATCTCTGTTGGAATCTATAAGTGTTGCGAGAAAAGGACTGGATTTCCCTATAGAAGAGAAATTGGCCGAGCTCTTGATACCACTATAACAAACTCGGGAACCCCAAGTCTAGATTCTGTCGTGACGTGAGAGAGAATCACTTAAAATACTTCACAACTTTAAAATATCAGTTCAATTTGGTCAACACGGCTCGGCATAGTTCCGTGCCAAGAGGGATTGGCCCCAAAGACTAGCGCCCCTCGGTATTTCTTTTATATTAATCTTTGAGCAAAGTACAACTCCTGCAGGGTCCTCTTGTAACAAACTTGGACAGTCCAAGTTAAGATTCTACCGCGACACAATAGAGATTCACTTCAAAACAGTCCACAAAAGACGACATGATCCGGCGTAGTTTCGTGCCAAGAGGTATTGGTCCCAAAGACTGACGCCCCTTTTGGTATTTCTTTTGTATTAATCTGTGTTCAAAGTACAAGAGAGCGGGCAGGTGCTCACTCTCAGGCACTGCGTCCAGATGCTCTGAGAAGTGAGGCCCTGCCCACTTATTTATTGATACAAGGGATGCCCAAATGCATAGCCCCAAAAGCAGTAAAACTTAAAAGCTTTTCACTTTTAAAACCAATTATCCCAAAAAGCTGCCTATTCAGCCAGCGGATTTTCGTATGCAATGCCACGTCAGCAGCTCCGCAATTTGCGCCACAAAATCCCAAAAATCCATAGGGATGCCACGTTAGCAGCAATTAGCACATTTTCCGGGCAGATCTCAGTAGTGTGTATATGTTCAGGCCTGCTGCCACGTGTCAACGTGTGTCCCGGGGTTTGCTGCCACGTCACCCATTTGTGACATACCCCCCTCTTGAAATCATTGTAATCGCCCTCGATTATGTCTGCAAAACAGACAAAAGCCATAGATTGTTTTAGTAGACACTGACTGTTAGTACCAACGCACTAGGAACAACACATCTAGCACATGTACCAATCGACAGTCACATCACAGGACATTACATGACAAATCACATTCAAAATCCATTCCAAATCTCAGACCATGATTAATCGGCAACGTATTTAGCAATCGCATCTAGATCCAATCAAGACCTCACAGATGCCCGATTAACTAATCCATATTGCAATCATTTCTATAGAGATTTATGAGACCCAATTGCTACAGTCATTTCGTCTATCAGTTCCTACACTCAAACAAGTCAAGTACAAATCAATCAGTATCATTTTCATTTTCGGGAATTCCAGTTCATAAAGTCATACAGCAGAATACTGTCAGTCCAGCAGTATCCCTGAAACCCAAAGGGACATTAGTGACTCTATATCAAAAATCCGGGAAATCTGTTGACAAAGGAGCATAGTGATTCCCCTCTTGTGCAAACCCGTTGCGCTAGATTTGCCCATGCTAAAATCGGGGTTCTATCGAAGTAGACTATGCTAAACTGAATGCTTTAAGGTAAAGTTTAACAATTTGAGGAGTATCTGCTAGGTCCTCCTCCTCCATCCACTTCGCATCCAATGCAGGATAGTTCTTGAATTTAACCAAGAACCACCTAATCACTTCACCTTTAATCTTTCTATCTTTATGTGTCAGTATCTGTTCTCGAACGAGTATCTCCTCGCTTTCCTCCACTTTGGGTTGCTCATGAGGCTCCCCATCATCGGGCACATTGCCTTTAAAAGGCTTCAAGAGACTCACATGAAAAGCATTGTGAATTCTCTAAGTATCGGGCAGCTTCAGTCTAAAGGAGACAGCATTTATCTTTTCTCCTTTCCCTTTTTCTTTCTCAGGCGTGCCTTGTCAAAACGTAAGAGCACCCAATCATCTTCCTTTAATTTCAAATCGTGACGGTGTTGATCTGCTGCCTTCTTGTGTCTTTCCTGAGATTTTGCTAAAGCCTCCCGGACCTTGGCAAAAGCAGTGTCCAAGTCCTTCATGTACTAGTCAGCTTCAAAAATCTTATCTTTTGTGCTTAGGAAGGGCAGAACCTTCATAGCACCTTCAATAATCTCAAATGGCGCCTTCCCCGTCGAAGAGTAGATCATGTTATTATAGGAAAATTCCACCAAGGGCAAAAAAAATTTCCATTGAGTCTTCTTATAAGAAATGTAAGACTTCAATAAATCTAGTACAATTCAATTTGCAATCTCACATTGCCGACTTGTCTGCGGGTGGACAGATGAGAAGAACTGCAATCGTGCACCAATGTTCTCCCAAATAGCCTTCCAAAACAAACTCGTGAATCGGAAATCTCTGTCAGAGATTATTGTCTCAAGCATGCCATGTAATCTAAATATCTGGGCAATGAAAAGTCTCGCTAAATGATTTGGCCTGACTGTTTTCTTCACTGGAATGAAATGAGCTTGATTGCTAAATCTGTCAATAACATTCCAGATACCATCGTGCCCACTCTGTGTCTTCGGGAGATCAAAAATGAAATCCGAAGCAATACTTTCCCAGGGGCGGGTGGGAATGGGTAAAGGCTGTAACAATCCCTGTGCTTTATGCCTATCAAACTTGACCTTCTGGCATACCAAGCAACGGCGTACAAATCGTCCACGTCCTTCTTGAGTCTTGGCTAAGAGAAGTATCGCTCCACACCTTTCAAGGTGGTATCAATGCCGCAGTGACCTGTAAATGGTAGCCAATAGCATTCAATTAGAACATTTTCCCTCAACGCACAACATCGTTTTCTTCATTAAGTAGCCATCCCGTATGGAATATCCTGCTACTACCTCCCCATTTTGTATTCGTGTGAATACATCCAAAAAATCTGGATCTGTGGCGTACTGATCGACCATATCCTCAAGCTTCTATGATGAATCGCGGAAATAGCCAAGACTAACGGCTTCCGGGACAAAGCATATGCGACAAAGTTCTTATGTCCCTATACATGGACAATCTGGAAGTGAAACTGTGACAAGATGTTAGCCCACCGCACTTGTGTGACAAGAAGTAGCGTAAACTCTGATGATCTGTGAAGACCGTAAAATCGGCTCCGAGTAGGTAATGTCGCCACTGAGTAAGAGCATGGATAACCGCCAAAAGCTCTTTCTCATAAATCTGTGCTGTCAATTCCGGCCTTGAAAACAATCGGCTCTCATAGGCAAGGACATGGCCTTCTTGCATTAAGACCGCACCTAGACTATGACCACAAGCATCACAATATACTTCGAATGGCTTTTGCAAATCCGGCAAAGTCAAAACTGTTCTTGTAGTCAATTTCTCTTTCAAACTTTGAAAGGCAGTCACCTCTATGGGTCCCCACGAGAAAGGGACTCCTTTCTGTGTCAAGATATCCAAAGGGGAAGCAACCTCCGCAAACTTTAAGAACATAATCCCAAGAAGCTTCTAACTTCATGGAGATTCTTCAAATCGAGCAAATCACGTATAGTCTCAATCTTGGCAGGGTCCATCTGCGCTCCTGCTGCTGAGATGATGTGTCCTAGAAAGTGTATCTCCGGTAGGGAAAACTCACTCTTCTTTGCATTGATCACCAACTTGTGATTGCACAATGCCTAAAAGACCTGTGTCAAATGATCTCTGTGTTCTACCTTATCCTTGGAGAAGATAATAATGTCACCAAAGAAAGTGCCAACAAAAGATCTGTACTCTCTGAAAACCCTGTCCATCATTCGGTTAAAGGTCGCTGGAGCATTGGTTAAGGCCAAAAGGCATCACTAAAAATTCATATAAACCGAAGGTCATCCGCAAAGCTATCTTATAAACATCTCCCGACGTGATTCGGATCTGATGATATCCGCTTTTCAAATCGATCCTGTTGAAACAAGAGGATTCCTGTAGTCTATCAAGAATATCATTGATCCTCGGAATCGGAAATCTGTTCTTGATGGTGATTTTATTGAGAGCTCTATAATCAATGCACATTCTCCAAGATCCCTCTTTCTTCAAAACCACCAAAACCGGAGAGCAGTAAGGTGAAGTACTCGGCTGGATAAACCCTTTTCCAAGAGGTCTTTCACTTGGTTCATAATCTCTTCATTCTGGACTTGGCTCACACGGTAAGGTGGCTGGTTCGGTGGTGTGCTTCCAGGTATCAGATCAATAGTGTGATCCTCAGGACGAGATGGTGGCAAGTCACCTGGCAGGCCCTCAAAAAAGCAATCGGCATGAGTGTGGAGAAAATCGTGGCATTCTTTATCAAGGTCAAAATGTATTCGACCTTCAATCAACATTCACTTCTCTCCACAAAATCGAGTGAAGAAACTGAATTTCATCAAGTACAATCTCTTTGCCCTTCATTGTCAAAGTCGCTTTCCCAACCTGATAGTCAACCACGGCGTTGTTCTTGTGGTACCAAGGGATTTTGAGGAGGACGTCACAACCTTCCTAAGGGCATTACGTAGAAGCCCTCATGCCCTAAATACCCCTGACATTGCAAACAAAGTTTGCCAATGATCGATGTAATGGAAACATCCCATCTGGGTGCCCCTAGAACTACCTCTGCCTGTGGCCTCAGTCTGTCGGACGTAATTCCAAGTCGGGCCGCCAACTCAAGGGAAAAGAAGTTGGCCTTAGCTCCTCCATCAAAGAAAATGAGGGCGTTTTGATCTCACACTTTGCCCTAAGTGCGGCAAAGTGATGTACTTTTGTTCATCTGATTTGGTTCGGGCCCCATGCAATGTGGTACCAGTTTGCTTTCATCTGCCTTTTCTGCCACATTCCTCTACTGCTCTAGAACTCTCTGGCCTGTCTTCAGCCTGTTCTTGATGTGCCTTTTTGGGGCACTTTGCGGAGATGTGTTCAAATTCCCGCAACCAAAACACTTCTCTCTTTGAGATATACAGACCTTTCTCTAAGAGTCAGTCGGGGACGTGTATGTTTCTATTCTTTGTCCAGGGAACTCTTTCTCTTTCTACTTTCATTGTGAGAGATCTGTTGGGTTCTCTGAGCCAAGATCTCATCAGTGGGGTAAGTCAAATTTCTCGAATGTATCGCAAAACCCCGTTTTATATGACCCATCAATTCTTAAATAGAATTCGACTTTTGTTCAAAGCAGTAGTCTCGGATCTCTGTAGGAAGTCCGCAGCAAAACCGCTCAATCTGTTCCTTAAAAGAGACCTTCATAAATGAAGAGGTTGGTAGAAAAGAGTTCCAAAATCTCTCGCAATAAGCGTCCAAAGAATCTCCCTTGGTCATCCGAAGATGGTTCCAAGCGGTTCGTATATCTCGTTCGTACTCCCGAGTCAGCCAAGAAGAAAATAAAGAGCCTTTTGAATTTCAACAATGTAACTGGAGCTTCCTTCCTCAGAAGAAGAGCGGACCCAGAAAAGGATTCAAATTTAATCGACTATCCACCTTCTTTAAATTCTTCTGTTTTCTTGCTCTTGTCTTCGAGGAAGTCATATTGGTTGGCTCTGTATAAGTTCTTCTTTTCAAGAGTGCTTGTCCATGTCTTTGTGCGAGTACATGTTCCACTTTTCTGCACTCGTCTGAGAGGAGAAGCGATGGCCACACGATCTTGAGTAAATCTTATCAGTCGGGTAATTCTTCAGGTGTCTCGCCAATCTCGGGTCCCTAGAGTACTTACTCAATTTGTTCACACATATGCCAATCTGCAGTTGACTTTTTGTACTCCTTTCTGGCAAACTTGTCCAAAAAAAAAAGCCCAAATCTTCATTCTTTTCTTCAGTTCCCACGTCGGATTTTCATCTTTTCTTTGCCTTCCCACTGAGAGGTGTCATCTCTGTCAGATTCTTAACGAGAACCCATGTGTAATCTGGGATTCTTTATGGCTTTATGCCGTGTAAGACAGAGCGATGAAGACGGGAGCGCGCCCGATGTGCGATGTACGAAGGGTGGGGGTGGCTAATAAGTCCGGGGTCAGGACACGAAGGTTCTTTCCCAAAAGCTGTGCGTTGCAAAAAGGATCGGATCCTCCATAGAAGAAGAATCTTTCTGTGTTCTGATACCACTGCTACAAACTTGGACACCCCAAGTCTAAGATTCTACCACGACACAATAGAGATTCACTTCAAAACACTTCAGAGATCAAAAGAGAGTCAACACGGCCCACCGTAGTTCCATGCCAAGAGGTACTAACCTCAAAGACTAGCGCCCCTGTTGGTATTTCTTTTAATATTAATATGTGTACAAAGTACAAGAGAGCGGGCAGGTGCTCACTCTCAAACTCTGCGTCTAGATGCTCTGAGAAGTGAGGCCCTAACCACTTATTTATTCATACAAAGGATGCCCAAAAGCAGAGTCCCAAAAGCAGAGTCCCAAAAGCAGTAAAACTTAAAAGCTTTTCACTTTTAAAAGCAATTATCCCAAAAAGCTGCTAATTCAGCCAACGGATTTCCATACGCAATGCCACGTCAGCAACTCCGCAATCCGTACCGAAAATCTGTATGGATGCCACGTCAGCAGCAGTCAACGTAAAAAGCAAGGATTTCCATACTGTCTACCACGTGTCACTGTCAGCACATTTTTTTGGCAGATCTCAGCAGTGTGTGTATGTGTCAAAGCATTGTAATCGCCCTTGATTCCACCAGCAAAACAAATAGAGGCCATAAATTGTCTTAGCAGACACTGACTATTAGTACCGACGCATTAGGAACAATGCATCTAGCACATGTACCAATCGATAGTCACATCACAGGACATCACAGAACATCACTTGACATCACAGGATATCACATGACAAATCACATTCAAAATTCATTCGAATCTCAGACCATGATTAATCTGCAACGTATTTAGCAATCGCATCTAGATCCAGTCGGGACCTCATAGATGCCCAATTAACTAATCAGTATTGCAATCATGTCTAAAAAGATTTATCAGACCCAAATGTTGTACTCATTTCGTCTATCAATTCCTGTACTTAAACAAGTCAAGTACAAATCAGTATCATATTATTGGGAATTCCAAATCTTAAAGTCATTACAACAAAATACTGTCATCCCACAATATCCCTCAAACCCAATAGGGACATCAGTGACTCTATATAAAAAATCGGGGCAATCTGTTGACAAAGGAGCGGACTGACTCCCCTCTTGTGCAAACCCGTTGCACCAAATTCCGCCCATACTGAAATTGGAATTCTATCGGAGTAGACTATGCTGAACCAAATGCTTCAAGGTAAAGTTTCACAATCTGAGGAGTTTCTGCCAGGTCCTCATCCATCCACTTCGCATCTAATGTGGAATAGTTCTTGAATTTAACCAAGAACCGCCTTATCACTTTACCTTTTATCTTTCCATCTTTATGTGCCAATATCTGTTTTGGAACGAGTATCTCCTTGCTTTCCTCCACTTCGGGTTGCTCATTTGGCTCCCCATCATCAGGCACATCGCCTTTAAAAGGCTTCAGGAGACTCACATGAAAAGCATTGTGAATTCTCTAAGTATCGGGCAACTTTCAGTCTAAAGGAGACATCATTTATCTTTTCGGTTATCTGGAAAGGTCCATAGTATCTCCTGTAAGATTTGGAAAAAGCCGCTCCTTTCTCTTTTTCTTTCTCAGGCGTGCCTTCTCAAAGCTAAGAGCACCCAATCGTTCTCCTTTAATTTCAAATCACGACGATGTTGATATGCTCCATTTTTGTGTCTTTCCTGAAATTTCTCTAAAGCCTCCCGGACCTTGGCAAAAGCAATGTCCAAGTCCCTCGTGTACTGGTCGGCTTCAAAAGTCTTATTTTTCGTGCTTAGAAAGGGTGGAACCTTCGTAGCACCTTCAATAATCTCAAATGGCGCCTTTCCCATGGTGCAGCTAAAGATCTTCTACTCAAGCAGTTTGCAAATGATATCAATGCCATTCTGTCTAATAATAGTCAATCAGTTGACAAGTCAGCTTGGCAAGAAGAATACAATATCTCTCATAGAGATGCCACATGGTGCTTGGCTAGATTGGAAAAAATCTCCAAACACATGCCCTTAAAGGTAAACTTCCCTGCTACACTCTAAAGAAGACCAAGGCCAATGATTTCATTTTTGGAATTGTGTTGTTCACTTTAAAAGCTACCTACCAAGGTGTCATTTACCATTGAATTTCTTCCTTCCTTTTCTTTAGTTTAGCCTCACTGAAAATCAATTATCTATATTTTAAACATACACAATTCCCTTGTAAGGATTCTCCAAATAGGAAATTCCAATGTTAAAGCATGTTCTTTCAAAAATAAATGTGCTCGGATTACCACTAAGACCTCAAATCTTGATTGAGAGTGTGGCGACCTTCTCATGACCTGCATGTCCGTACCCTGCAAACTCTCTCCTCGCGAGCTTTCGTGAAGCCTTAACCTAAAGTGTCACCCTCTTGTTTTGCTTCCCCTTGCCTTTTCCCCTCTCTTCCCTTAGGGGGGAGGAGTCAATGTCTTTGTTAGATGCTTTGCGTGATGGCACGGTACCCTCTGACAGTCAGGGAGCGTTACCTGCGCAAGGAATCACCCATGTCCCTCGCCCTGCTGTTTCAATGTTTATGCCCAACCCCTTGTTTCAGGTAACTGTTGCTGTTGCTCCCTCTAGCACCTCGATTAACATGTTATCAACAAATGTTCCTGCGCATGTTCTGGCAAACCTTGGCAGATTTTCGTCCCAAAATATATCTTATGCTGCAATGGCAGCCATTCCCCAACTTTGATCATCTTGGGCTGACCCCTCCAGAGCACAAGCCATAAAGGATTGGTTGGTTGATTTTAATATCAAACCTGATTTTATATGCCTGCAGGAAATTAAAACAGCAGGCAACTCACTTCACTCTGACTTGGGAAGACTGGGCTCAGATTACAAATGGTTTACTACTACTAATCACAGTCGAGGTGAAGGTGGAGCTACTATTGGCATCTCAATAAAACACAGCCATTTGGAGAGTAAAGTACAGTTGTCCGCTAAAGGATGTTGGGTTGCAGTAACTTTGGATAGCCCATTCAGCTACGCAGTAGTCTCTGTATATGCTCCTAATTATTTCTCTGAAAGGACTCAAATTTGGGAAGAGATGTCTTTGCTCTCTAAACCTTGTATTGTCATAGGAGACTTCAACATGGTTGAGCAATGAGGACATTTCTGATAGATGGAATCAGCTGGGTCAAATAATTTCTGGATCAGAAAAAAGGGCTTGGGATCAAATGGAAAATATGCTACAGCTGCTTGACATTTCTACAAACACTGGTTTCACTTAGAGCAATAAACAGTATGGTGAGTGTTACAGATCAGCTAGGCTTGACAGGGTTTACATGAACTTAGGGTTGTTATCAGATGTTTGGCTTGGTAATTATAGCAAAGATGCATCTATGTGACTGTCAGATCATTCTCCTGTGCTTTTTGAGTTACAAAAAGAAGAATGTATGTTTAAGTCTGGCTGGCCTCACCTAGACCAGTCCCTCTTTCCCATTCAAGTTATAAAAGATAAGGTCATGGATACGATTGTTAAATCTTTCAATTCTATTGATTCCGCCTTCAAAGCTTGGGATGCTGCAGTCAAAGATGTTCAAAAACTAATGACTGATTACATGAGGAAGGCTAGAGAGATTCGAGTAAACAGAAGAATGATGATACATAAGAAAATATCTAAGCTTGAGGCTTCTGTTGACCCTTCGAGTCCTCCTGACCCTACCCTCATTGAACTGAAAACAAGACTTAGGGAGGAGGAGCTCCTTTTTGCTAAGACCTCTATCCTATGGACTAGGGAATTTGGGTTGGAAAGCTAGATAGACCAGATAAAAAACATGTTTTCTCTCCTTAAAAGGAAAAAGGTTAAGGACTTCATCCCTTCCCTCAAAACGAAAGATGGCTCTATGGCTTCACGCCATAAAGAAAACATGGAAACTATTAAAGAATACTTTCTTGATATCTTTGAGGCCCCTCCTCTGAGAGGAGCTGATCACACAAAAGCTAGAGCAACTATTGCAATAATAAGGAAACAAAGTGTTCCTGCTCAAATAGCGAAAGTGCTGGATCAGCCCTTATCTGAGGGGGAACTCAAGGATACTATATCTCCTTAAAAAAAAGGAAAATCTCCTGAATTGGATGGTCTGCCTAATGAGTTCTTTCATGAATATAAGGACTTTCTAGCTCCATATCTTTTGGCTATATGAAAAGAGGCACTTAGAATAGGAGCTATTCTAACCTCTGTCAATAATGGAGTTATCAAACTTATATAAGAGGGGGATGAAGGAGGACATAGGCAACTGGAGACCCATTTCTTGTCTGACTTCTGTTTACAAGATTTTTTCTCTCTCTCTACTATCTACTATTTTACCTATCTTCAAGTCAGGAGACCTTATGGAGCCTGGGAATTATCACACTATCATGATTGGATAGACATTGGCACGGTTGTACGCATCTATTCTTGAGCAGCAGCTCAATAGATGGCAGAGAGGGAGAGGATACACGCAGTCGGGCAAGCAGGGTCCAGGAGAGGCTTCTCTACTCTTGCCCATATCTTGACACTCCAAGCCATCATTGAGGAGGGCAGATCACATGGGAGACGAATCTGTTGTAGCTTTGTGGACTTCCGCAAAGCATTTGACACAGTACCCAAAGCTAGATTGATGCGCGACTATAGGAGATGGAAGTACCCACAGAGCTCATTTGGGGGATCATGGGATTATACAGGTCACTATTAAGGTATGTACACACCTCTGAGGGTCTATCTAGACCGGTTCACTCCATTATTGGGGTGAAGCAGGGCTGCCCTCTCTCTCCTACTCTATTCGGTATGTATGTGGATGAGGTTTTTGACTACATTGAGAGCGATGGTAATAGAGGTGCACAACTGGCAGGGATATGGATTCCACTATTGTTATATGATGATGATATTGTGTTGACCTCCAACTCTCCGAAGGGGATGCAACGTCACTTGGATGCTTTACATAGGTTTGCCCACGAAAGTGGTTTGTTTGTCAACCTTGGTAAAACCAAGATTATGGTGTTTGATACCACCCCACAGTGGATCAGGAGGCCAGTATCTACATTCACATACGACCAGGAGATAGTGGAGTACACAGATGCTTACACTTACCTTGGAGTGGTTTTTAACAGACCAGCATTTTCATTGAGAAGAGATGCAGAGACCAGATTGTTGACTAGAGCCCATGCAATATTTTGGGTAGATTGGAGAGGATGTGTTTGCAACTTCAGTTTCAGGAGCCTCGGACGAAGCTCTAGCTCTTTAACACTTAGGTGGCTTCTGCATTGCTCTATGGAGCTACCTTCATTGGATCATCATGGGAGGTCGGGTTGCACTGATGGATGGGGGGACATGGAGAAACCTCTAGTCTCTATGATCTCGCGGATCGTTAGAGCCAAGGCTTCAGTACCGCGTGTCATTATCCGAGCAAGGCTACCGGCCCCCCCACTTGTGGTTGACGCGCTCACCAGATCAATCTCCTTTATACACTGCATGTGGGAACTTCCCAGAGACAGATATGCCCGCCTTGCACTTGAGTCCTCTCGATAGTTAGCCATGTAGGGAGATATAGCATGTTGGTATGGGGAGATGACATCATGGTTTGAGACGCATGGGTTCAACATAGACAAGTTGCCACCCTTCCAGTACTCATTGGATGCACCAGCTCTCACTCATACATAGTCCGAGATCACCAAGCTCATCCGCCAGGACTTGATTCGGCTAGACACCAGGAGGACGTGGATACAACCAGCACAAGATCTAGGACACTAAGATGGCTTTCTACAGAGAGCATCTTCTCCAACTTACGGAGGACGGTTTTGTGACGAGACCCAGATACATGGACTCCCATGTGTCTTTCATGGGATACAATGTGCTATTGGCCAGATACGCACATCTTCACACCAGCTGCGGATTGAGAGTGGGAGATACAGCGGTGTCGGGGATAATGTGTTCGAAACGTGAGCCGGGCAGGCGCCGGGCCTCTGGCTGTGGGAGGTGTGAAAGACAAGACGCACCGCACAAGGCAACAGATCCTATCAACACTTTAAATACTTAAAACTCGACAATCGAAATGGTTTAAACTACTAATGATTAGCCGAAGTGGAATTCGATTACAAATGGTTAACGGCACTGCTGGAGTTAGGAGAGTTTAATGCTCTCAAATTAGATCAAAACTGTAAAATTTCTACTTATGCTCGCCATTAGAGTCTTTATAAGCTGATTAGGAGGTAAGTATACGACAAAATCCCCTGCTTGATACCCTTGTATCTTCCAAATACAGTAGAGAGAGTTTATCCTCTCTCCTTGCTTACTCGAGAGCGAGTTTTGACTTCCAGTTTACCAGAAGGCCGAGAGAGATAGAGCCTTTGATTAGCCTTTTGCTTTCCTTCTTTGGTAGCCAAAGTCGAAAGAGACTTCGTTCTTGCTTCCCATAATCTTCACAACCCTTCTTACTGGTCTCCCCTGAGCCTTCTTGTTTGTTCCGGCTCCTTGGTTCCCAAGATTCAAGATCCTTCTTCTCGATCTTGCTTGACTGCCTTAACACCCTCCTTCTCTATTGCTTGCCTTAACATGTCGAGCTCCGCCTTCTCCAAGCCTTTCTCCCTTGGCTTTGCCGGCCTCCTTCTCAAGTAAAGCTCCAACTCCTTCTTCCTCGCCTTTCCTTAATTGCCTTGCCCTTCGTTGGCCTGAATCCCTTCTTCATTATGCTTCCTTTGTTATCTCGCATGCAATGGCCTCCTCTTCAAGCTCGAGAGGGAGAGAGAGAGAAAGCCTCCTTTGGTCTTGATCGTTGCTTTTCTTGGCCTCGAGCTCTTCTCGTCCTTCCTCTTCTTTATGCTTCGAATGCCCTCCTTCGTTATTCTTGCCCCCCTCATGCAAAAAGCACAAGGCTTTTAATAGCTTGCCCCCTCCCTTAGCAACGGCGGCGCCGTCGTTGCTAGGGAGGCGTAAAAACGACCTCCAGCTGACGTGGCATGCCGTCCTCGACCCCCGCAGAAAATGGCGTAGCTGCTATCGAAATGGGTCGCCTTGACGTGCTGGTAAGGTTTCGCTTCATGCTCGCCGGCATTTTCGTGCTCTACAAGCCGCTGCGAGCAAATTCTCGCCTGCCCCGTTCTCTGTATCGTCGGCTGCCTGATCCACGCCATGCTCCCCCTTGTTTTTTCTTTTCGATTCCCACTAAAAACCCCCAAGTATTGGGCGGCCACACCCTTAGTGAATTGGGCGGACACTAAGTTATATGGGTGGCCTTGGATTTGGTGAGAGGCCCCTTACTTTCTTGCTTTGGGTGGCATGTTGTCTTCTTGGCTTCATTTGAGCGGGTGGCCCTTAAAGGGCACCCCATTTGACGTACATACTAACTGGGCATCCAATGATCACGACTTCGGGCGGCCCTTAAAGGGCATTCCATTAAACATACATGCCGACCAAGCAATGCCAAGCAGTACAAATTTCTTTAGCAGTCCTTGACTAACAATATCATCGTGAATTTTTATTGTCCATTCCAACATCTCGAATAATGCCAAAATAACCCAGCTCAGCATTGTCGATAACTGACACCGGACTCTGCCTGCCAAGCCGTAGACTTCTCAAACTGCATAGAACGCATACAAACCCTGTCAAGGCTGTAAAATGCCCAGATGACACTCCGATCAAGCGGACCGAACTGGTACGGAGCCGGACCCCAGTGAATCTTTAATGGCTAATATCTTGGCAATCGGGACTCCGATCACCAATCTGAAAAGACCGATGCGGTCTAGAAGTAGAGCACTTCATGCCCATGCATTCATTTCATCTCTGTCACCTTAGCTACACTTGCCCAATCCGGTACGGATCTGCAATCGACTTGAACTTTAAACTGCCATAACTTCTTCACCGTAGCTCCAATCAACGAGCCGTAAAGACAGGCCGGTAGAGCTCTTCAAGCACTACAGTTCTGGATCATAATATTCTATCTGTTCTCACTCTAAGTATAGTCCATTTTTGGCATCATTAAGGCATCAATTGGCCCTTTAAAGCCGCATTTGGCATACATTAATCATTAGACTTGGCCTCATAACAAGCCCTCATCACTGACCATTAATCAAGTAGGCTTTAAAGAAGCTTAGCTTGCATTTCTCTGCTCTTTTTCTCATCATGGCAACGGAGCTGCACGACATCCACCCCCTCTGAACCTGCAGAGCCTCCGGTCTGTGCCAAGTGCACTTCAATCTGCATCTGTTTTAGGTACCTCAAGCTCCTTACCATCATCAGACTCACTTAACTGGTAAATGTATGAAAAATGAAATAAGTCTTTTACCCTATCATCAATGTATTAGCTTAATCATTAGGTAGCTGTCCATCAAAAATCTCTAAACTGTATCTGCCGTATCTTCAAAGCATTTAATCATGGATAACTTGCTTAGTGAACCCCACCAGGCTCAAGTGCTCCAGTCAATGATGCACACGGCTTGACCATTAAGTTCTCTCTTAAGGAACCCTGTCAAGCTCAAGTATGCCTTACTCTGTCTGCACACGGAATGGCCGTCAAGTCCTTTACCTCAAGTTCTGTTAGCAGAACCAACTCAAAAGATGTGAAGATACTTCATCAATTATCCAAAGAAGTTAGCTGGAAGCCAGCCATGTTACCTTATTGAATGCATAACCAAACACTCTTCTAACTTAGCATAATCTAGAAAACAAAACCTTGCATCATGCAACCTACTACATCAGGCATCTAGTATCCTCTGCATCTGCAACTTGCACTTTAGTAACCCCCAAGATCAAATGGGATAATAAGGAATTGTCCACACATTGGAGCTTCATAATATCCACATGAGCATACATTCCCTGTATCAATCAATATCAAGCATTTCTGGTGCAAATATGTTACCCTTGGTTCAAATAGCACACAATTACTATGCATACTGATCAGTATCCATCCGTATTGAATTTGCTTATGAATATCCTTAGAATCTCCTGGATCAAACACCATCGAGATCGCATGGCATTGATGGGCTCCGCAATATACTACAGCTCCACCTGAAGCATAGTGCAACACCCACATCCCGTAAACTGTTGGCAACTTAAGCTCGTTACCAGAAAGCATTAGAGAAGTCTGACTCCCTTTTACTGGCAGCCAAGACATCACTGACATAAGCATCAATAGGAATAACATCCAAATCCAGCCACATCTGGCACATTGTCCAAGCAAATGAAAAATCCTGTGCATTTTATGCCGTATCAAGGATGATTCAGCATCATCACCCCCTCTAGCTTCATAGCCATCAAGAAAAACTTTGGGAGTCTCTCGACCTGTATCATCAGATGAATTTTCACCTGTTGGGACTTCAGCTTGATCATGAAAAACAGCTTTATCTTGTAGATCTTCATCCATAACATCCTCGGAAAAATCACCCTTGGAAGTCTCAACATTAATCAAGACTATAGGAGTTATCTCCTCATGCAGCCCATGTACAAGCATAGATGTAAAATCCTTGTCGATAACCTGTTCACAATCAGCATGATCCGAGCAATCTTCATACTCATCCATATCATCCTCTGCTTCCTCATCTGCATCCATGTTACTTAGCAATACATTACAGAGCTGTAAAGACTCATCTGGAACCCCCTCTGAAGAGGTATATTCATCAGAAAGCTCTTCTATACTGCCATAAACATCTCCTTCATATCTAGACAGAAATTCATCAATTATAGCATCCTCTTCTGTGATAGCATCATCTGCAAGCATATTGTTAGTAGCAATCGTAGGTTCATTGACATCCTCAGGCTCATCCTGTGCTGGGTCCACAATCTTAGTCACTTCATCAGCTACTGTGTATATAATAGCTTCGTTTATGCAATCATCTGCAGCAAACATGTTAACATGCTCGCCTATAGTGCAAATAGTTTCAGTAATGTCCTGTAGAGGCTCATCTGCTTGATGAACTCCTTCAGAAGAAACCGTGTCAAGGTCAAAAGCTTGTGAACCACTTGCTGTACAGTCTATGTCTTCGCTTGAACCATTATTAGAGGTAGCATCCATGCAAGCAATCTTTGAAAAAAATTCATATAAATCTGTTCTAGCTTTAAATTGATTGTTTACCTTTTCTTCTTTGCTCAAATTAAGCTCCTCTGAAACTGAATCTGCTACTTCCAGCTCAACATTTTCTTTGGCTTTACTTCTTTCAGAAATATGCTCCCAGAATTCATCATAGTTGAGGATCTGCATCTGATCCCCTTCACCTTTACTGAAGACAACCTTATTTCGTTCAGTCATCTCCTTTATTTCCTGATCTAGAATCCTTGAGCTTTCGTAAATAAATTCCTCTGCAAAATACTCCCACCGTGTGGGATATTCTTCTGCCAGTTCTTGAACCTGCTTTTTAAAATCCGAGTTTACAAAATCCTCAAAAGCTGCAATCATCCGATCTTCTGGAACATTTCGGCTCTTCATCTGAGCTTTGTAACATGCAATAAAACCTTCTGGATCATATCCCTGAAAATTATAATATTTCTCCCGAACAGCATCAAGTGCTAGCTCTACAGCGTCATTAATCTGCTTTTTTATTTGCATGGCTTTTGCTTCCTGCAGATACCCCTGAACCAATTCCATCATTTTGGGCAAATCTGAAACTGCTAGATTTTTATTAAATCCATGGGCATTGAAGTCTTCAATAAACTCCTTTAATTGTTCTGGCATCTCCATCTTAACCTCCCACCCTGGCTCCTTTCGCGTCGGGTTCACCAAAGATGTCGGGGATAATGTGTTCGAAACGTGAGCCGGGTAGGCGCTGGGCCTCTGGTTGTGCGAGGTGTAAAAGACAAGACGCACCGCACAAGGCAACAGATCCTGTCAACACTTTAAATACTTAAAACTCGACAATCGAAATGGTTTAAAGTGCTAATGATTAGCCGAAGTAGAATTCGATTACAAATGGTTTCCCTTAACGACACTGATGGAGTTAGGAGAGTTTAATGCTCTCAAATTAGATCAAAACTATAAAATTTCCACTTATGCTCGCCATTAGAGTCTTTATAAGCTGATTAGGAAGGTAAGTATCCGACAAAATCCCCACACCCTTAGTGAATTGGGCGGACACTAAGTTATATGGGTGGCCTTGGATTTGGTGAGCGGCCCCTTACTTTCTTGCTTTGGGTGGCATGTTGTCTTCTTGGCTTCATTTGAGCGGGTGGCCCTTAAAGGGCACCCCATTTGACGTACATACTAACTGGGCATCCAATGATCACGACTTCGGGCGGCCCTTAAAGGGCATTCCATTAAACATACATGCCGACCAAGCAATGCCAAGCAGTACAACTTTCTTTAGCAGTCCTTGACTAACAATATCATCGTGAATTTTTATTGTCCATTCCAACATCTCGAATAATGCCAAAATAACCCAGCTCAGCATTGTCGATAACTGACACCGGACTCTGCCTGCCAAGCCGTAGACTTCTCAAACTGCATAGAACGCATACAAACCCTGTCAAGGCTGTAAAATGCCCAGATGGCACTCCGATCAAGCGGACCGAACTGGTACGGAGCCGGACCCCAGTGAATCTTTAATGGCTAATATCTTGGCGATCGGGACTCCGATCACCAATCTGAAAAGACCGACGCGGTCTAGAAGTAGAGCACTTCATGCCCATGCATTCATTTCATCTCTGTCACCTTAGCTACACTTGCCCAATCCGGTACGGATCTGCAATCGACTTGAACTTTAAACTGCCATAACTTCTTCACCGTAGCTCCAATCAACGAGCCGTAAAGACAGGCCGGTAGAGCTCTTCAAGCACTACAGTTCTGGATCATAATATTCTATCTGTGCTCACTCTAAGTATAGTCCATTTTTGGCATCATTAAGGCATCAATTGGCCCTTTAAAGCCGTATCTGGCATACATTAATCATTAGACTTGGCTTGATAACAAGCCCTCATCACTGACCATTAATCAAGTAGGCTTTAAAGAAGCTTAGCTTGCATTTCTCTGCTCTTTTTCTCATCATGGCAGCGGAGCTGCACGACAGCGGAGTACCGGCAGAGGCCACGACATGCCCCTTGTGTGACATGGAGCCTAAGACAGAGTTGCACTACACATGTCGCTGCCCCGTCTACTACGAGATACGAGGATGCTTCCATTGCCTGTTCAGAGAGGGTTTTGGACCACTCCAGAGTCATGGGGTACGAGGATCAGAGATGCTTGGGTTTGTTCTTGCTCGAGCTACGCAGACACAGAGAGAGCCTGATGAGAGGAGAGGCTAGCCAATCTCAGAGACGGATCACAAATTTCTTTAGAGTAGACACTGGACAGCTGGAGGAGCTACTACCACAACAGAGCTCACATTCGTCTTGTACCAAAGGCACACTGATCAACCAAGCAATTGAGCTAGGGAGATCCAAATGCCCACGACTGTGAAGGACTACACAGCATCGGCGGAGGCTGCATCAGAGGATTCGGATCACTTTGGCCAGGCATGCACGACGCCCAGTGAGACTACTGACCATGGAGGAGATTGATGAGATCTGCCAACGACCGATGCTGGATCTCCTATGATTTAGCTAGTTAGCTATCCCAGTCAGCTGCTTACTTTGTTTAGTTCACATCGAGCAACTTAGGATTCCATAGTATTATTATTTTGTTATGTTGTTATTTTGTTACTCTGACTTTGTATCAGATCCACCACATTGTAACTTTCTGGTCTCATAGGTCACTTTGGCCTTTTGAAGACGTTAATATAACATTTCATTTCATTTCAATTCTCTCTAGCCAAAAGGATTTGCCCAATAATACATATGATTATATTACCAGAGCAGAAAGGCTTCATCAGGGGCAGATTTATTTTTGATGCAGTAATTTCCTTGTGGAAAGCTATGGATTATGCACAGGAAAGTGAGCAAGAATTTGTCTTCTTCAAAATAAATTTCGATAAAGCATATGATAGAATAGAATGGTGTCACAACTTGGTGACGTGGTTGGCCCTCGGACATACACTCATACACCCTGCTGCCTGAAATGCACTGACAAGCTGACGTGGCAGCCAGCGGAAAATCTGCCGCAAAACGCTCTGACATGCTGACGTTGTGAGCAGGATGGAAACACACACAACGCCTCTATAATCACCCGACACACACTCTTGGGATGATACACACACACACTATGGGACACCACTCGGCTTACTCAATCCACCTAGCCGAGACAGGGAACACACCGATGGAGTGAGAGGAGAGAGACTATTCATTTGTCCACTCAACACAGAAGCGCGCGCACACAGACACACACACCCAAAAAACTCATCTTAAAAGAGGAATATTTCTGATGATTAGATACAATTGAACTTGGGCCAACACCAATGGGACAAATAGCTCACACAATATGGATGAAATATGCCAGATACAATCATAAATTGGAGCAGAGACTTCGCTCACAGGAGAACCTTACATAGCCAAAAACTGTAGAAAAAAGTGAGAAATTTGGCAAAATGGACAGTTCCATTGCGTCCGGAGCGGCCAAAAACCCCAGTCTACAATATCAAAGTGCTCAAATCCGACCTTAGATGAGCAGTTTCTGGCCAAAACAGACTCCAAAAACAGCAAAAACTCAGTTGTGGCTGTTCCTCCTCTTCTCTCCACACTTTGCTCAGGTTTTTCAATGTCCACACTTCACTTTATCCCTTGGGCACCTTTGGTCTTTTGATTGACCTCAAACTGATCCCAAACAGGCCAAAAAATGGCCACGCAACAATGCGCTTTTATCACCCTTCTACATCCATCAGCATACCTGGCACTCAACTTTTTACAATAATGCATCCCGCAACCACGTGAAGTGGCCCCAAATATAGTCCTCATGATGACCTTTCTCCATAATCATCACAAGAAAACACCCACGTTGTGTCCTCGCTTACCCATGTGCAAGTATTGACCCCATTTGACCTCCTGACGCCACTAGATGCCATCTGACGCACCTACTTACCTCATGTCGTCGGCCCACGGATAGCTTCCTCGAGAAGTTTTACATGCTACTAACTTCTCATTATTATAGAAAAAACACACTGGTACTGGTGATAGTAAAAATCGATGCACTATGTACATGCTATCCTACATGTACACATGTGGGCCCCAGGTAACCACCTGGCTCTGGAAAATGGGCAGTTCTTTATTTGATGCACCATGCATGTGTATGTACATATGCACAATCACTTCTTCCAAAAAACTCCTAACATAATTTGCCCATCTCCTAGCCTGCTAGATCATTCATGATCAGCAGCAGCAAAAAGAGATACGAGACTCGCCGCGTCATAGGTCTCCTCATCCCTCACATACATTACTTGTTCTGCAGACAACTCATCTTGCTCCACCATCATCAATCTAGCATGATACAATTTAAGACGCAATCCATTTACCCTTGACTTATGTAGAATCCTATCCAGGTTAGCCAGCTAATATGTACCATTCGGAAAACACTCCACTACCTTGAAAGGGCCTTCCCACTTTATTTGAAATTTTTTTTGGAATGTCTTGTCTAGCTTACTGTTGTAGCGTAAAACCAAGTCACGTTCCTTGATACCCTTACTTTTGACCTTTTCATTTATCTTTTCTAAAGCCTTATCTTGCATCTGCCCATAATGTTCCAATGCACTCATCCTATCCAGCTGAACCTCTTGTAATTCTAAGAGCCTCTCTTTGAATGCATCAATGGACTGCCGAAGCAACTTTTCTAACATCTTGACCGCACGCAACTCTACTTCCACAGGCAATAGTGCTTCCTTTCCATATACCAAATGAAATGGAGTAAACCATGTACCTGTCTTTACCGAAGTACGGTAAGCCCATAATACTAGGCAATTTCAAATCCCAATTCTTTCCTTGGTGCTCTGTCACTTTTGAAAGAATTTGTACAAACTCACCATTGAATCTTTCATTTAAGCCATTACATTGTGGATAATAAGGAGTGGTATACTAGTGCCTAATCTTCATCTTCGCGCATAAAAAGTCTAGCAGTTTAGCTCTAAATCCTGGCCCCTTATCCGAAAGTAGCTCCAGTGGCACCCCAAACTTGCAACATATTTCATAGTACTCAAATTTTTCCACATCCTTTGCGGTGATTGTTTTACTGCTCTAGCCTCTACCCATCTAGAGAGATAGTCCACTGCAGTCAAAATATAGCTTTTGTCCCTGCTTGTGATAGGTAACGGGCCTATCGCATCAATCCCCCACTTTTCAAACATATCAAATGCCATAATGGTTTTTCATAGCTCTGGCTTCAACACTCTTCCCAAATGCTTGACACCTATTGCAAGACCCACACCAATGGTGAACATCCATGTACAAACTAGGCCATACATACCCCTCTTGCAAGATCTTATGCAAGGTGATCTTTAGAGCAAAATGTCCTCCACATGCGCCTTCATGATTCTCTTCCAACACTCTATAAAGCTCCTCCCGCCAAGGTACACGTCTCAACACGAGATCAGCCCCTTTCATGTACAAGACATCACCAATCAATTTGTACCTAGATGCTCTACGCACAAAACCATACTTCTTAGACTTTTGAATGTCCTTCGGAATGATTCCTGTTAGCAAAAACTCCTCTTCTTGAGCCAAACTTTCCTGGCCATGATAAAGAGATAAATTGGTCCTCAACACAATTGCTCCCCAATCATGCTTTGAGCTGCTTCATGTGCCTCTCCATTTAGAGCACGTTCAATGTGTCTGATGCTCCATGCTTCGAACTTTTTTAACAGGCCTTTAATTCTGAAACACATTTCCTTCAATGAGGTGTTCTTGCTCTTCCACACACCCAACACTTGCTTCACAACTAACAAGGCATCACCTTTTATGCTCAACCTTCTAATCCCATGCTTCAAACAAATGTATAATCCGGCTTCCAATGTAGCATATTCAGCCTCATTGTTATTATGTGCATCCAACTTGAACCCTCTCTTGCATACTAGCTTCCCCTCTGGATCATAAATTGCTATAATGTTGGAAAGGCGGCTAGAGAGGATGAAGTCAAAGGGTTTCCATGGTGGTGCAGGGCGTGCAGAGAAAGACGAGAGAGAGAGAGAGAGAGAGAGAGAGAGAGAGAGAGAGAGAGAGAAGAAGTCGACACAGTTTGAAGAACGAAAAACACGCTACTTGTGATTAATCCGTTCTTTCTAAAACCTTACATATAAAAGGAAATTTGTCATGCAAACTTGACTTTAACTGGATCTCTATTGCATGCCTATGAGAGGCTTTTCCCACGGTTGACCGAAAAGGGCTTGGACCCAACAATCCCCCCCTCAAGCCCGAACTGGATTGACACTCTCATGATACCGCGAGTTTTTGGTATACTCGTCAACCGTGAGTTTTAGGTTTTCTCACAACCAAGGATTTCTGGTGTATCCATAACCTGGTGCTATGATAAACCCCCCCCCCCCCCCCCCCCCTTGAACAGATAGGGTGTAGGTCAAAAATTAGCTACCAAAAATAGAGTGTTTGGTTCACTGCCAAACCTTGGGTTTAAGGTGTACCCAGTAACCTCACGAGAAGCGGGACAAAAAATGAGACTTGAGAACAAAAAAGTATAAATTGGGAGGTCTTACCACTCATAGGTGGCAGTGTCTATAACCCATACAACTTTTGACATGGCATGAATGATAACAGATAAAGTAAAAAAAAAGAGAGGATTTGACTGGAAAGTTTATGATGGTTTTGATAAGAGACAAAAGAGGATAGCTCTATGATACCAAAAGTGACAAAAATAGTTTTGAAAAACTTGTACTGTAGTCTCGAAGCAGATTCTTCTTCATTCTGGCAATTGTCGATGTGTCTGGTTCTTGCATATCGGAAACCTAGCTTGAAGCAAAACCATGGAATAATCACCTCTGTCTTTCTTTCTCGAGAAGCTTTAATTTTTGGAGTCGCCCTCATGCTTTTCTTCGGCATCAATAACCAAAACTTTTGTATGATGCTCATCTGTGACTTTTTGAAGAAGCTGGTAACCGTTGCTAGGTGTCACTGTTGTCGATCATCATAAACTTTTATTTAGTCTTTGAAAGATGTCTGCAGTACTGTGTGGTGTGACGGTGTTGCTTGATTGAAGATGACAGTTATCCAATCCCCGACATGACATGGCACGACAATCCGGTTGGCACTACCCCTTGCTTGAGTTGTAGGGTTGATTACCTAAAGGCCCAAAGTTGTGGGTGGCCACTTGACATAAGTGTGAAAATATACACACAAAATAAACCTTCTGTAATACAGTAATGGCGCAGGCGACAGTCGAACAGCAGAGAGATGCTCAGGGTGCGCTGTACAGGCCGAACTGGGAGCCGATCAAGTGACGGATTTTGATGCTTAGGCCACGGCGACGCTGTTGATGCCATTTATGTGCAATTCGATGCAAGTCGACATGTTGCTCATCCTTCCCTAAGAAGCTGTATCCGCGCGCTGCTTGTCGAGCATTGCTTGTTGAGCGCCAAGGCCCAGTAGGGCTCTGATACCAGTTGTTGGAAAGGCGGCTAGGGAGGATGAAGTCGAAGGGTTGCCATGGTGGTGTAGGGCGTGCAGAGAAAGACGAGAGAGAGAGAGAGAGAGAGAGAGAGAGAGAGAGAGAGAGAGAGAGAGAGAGAGAGAGAGAGAGAGAGAGAGAGAGAGAGAGAGAGAGAGAGAGAGAGAGAGAGAGAGAGAGAGAAGAAGTCGACACAGTTTGAAGAAGGAAAAACACGCTACTTGTGATTAATCTGTTCTTTATAAAACCTTACATATAAAAGGAAATTTGCCATGCAAACTTGACTTTAACTGGATCTCTATTGCATGCCTATGAGAGGCTTTTCCCATGGCTGACCGAAAAGGGCTTGGACCCAACATATACCCCTTGAAGCTGCATCATGGCTCTTTGTGTATGAGCCATCAAAGAACAACACATGTGCATTGCTGATCTATGGCACTTTTTCAACTACCTTTCTCACCATCTCTTCCTTAACAAGAAGGGGATTCTCCTTGTAATTCAACAAATCAGCTAGGATAGCTCTTGTACTGTCTTCCACTAAAAAAGAGAACTCAAACTCTTGCAGCTAAATTACCTATTTCTTGACCACATTTGACATGCTAGTGCCATTAATTAACTGTGGCAAAAAGGCTTAACTCCTCAAGAAAACAAAAGGTCGTGGTAGCAAGTAATGACGAAATCATCGACAAGCAAATATTACACTAGCCATCACTAGCTCTACTTCCGAGAATTTTCTCTCTGCTACCAACTTCACTCGGCTTGCACATATAATGGCTGCCCTTCCCCTTTTGCAATAGCATGGCTCCAATGGGATCATTCCCTACTGATGGATTTACATAAAACGCTTGCTCCCAATCAGGAGCCTGCATGGCTGACAGCCCCCCTAACACCTCTTGAAACCCTTCTTCACATTTTTCATCCCATTGCAATGGATCATGCTTTGTCACTTGTTGTAATGGATAAAGGAGTTGTGAAGAAATTGGAATAAACCGCGCCATGTGCTTTACTTTGTGTACAAAGGTTGCCAATTGCTTTGTACTCATAGGTGATGGAAGAAGAATAATAGACTTAACCTTGTCTGGATCAGCCTCAATGCCATTTTCTGACACCATATGGCCCAATAACTTCACCCTTGGCTGTGCTAGATGACATTTCTTTGGATTTAGTTGTCCTCCACATTCATCATATCGAGCCAATACCATCTGCAACTTCTCATGGTGTTCAGTCCTACTGCTGTAGACATAGAAGTTGTCCATAAAAGCCTTAACGCAGCTACCAATGAATGGTTCCAATACCCAATTTTCTCTCTCTTGATAGAAAGATGGCCCATTTGATAACCCAAATGGCAATACCGTGTAGCATTAACAACCCCATGGCGTAATGAAAGTTGTCTTTGTTCGGTCTTTAAGAGCAATCTTCAGTTGAAAATAGCCTGAAAAATCATCACACACACTGTACCTCTCATGACCTGCCACTGAATACAAGATCTGATCGATGAATGGAAGAGGATATGGGTTCTTCTTAGTGGCTGCATTTAAGGGTTTAAAATCTACACAAATCCTCCACTTCCCATCCTTCTTTGGACTAACTACTACTATTGGACTCATCCATTCTGTGGTCTCCACTCGAACTATGAATCCTGCCTTCAATAACTTGTCCACCTCTTCCCGCAAGGATTCAATCTGCTCTTGACCCATCCTTCTTAGCCTTTGTCGCATTGGCTTAGCACCTTCTTTCAGCTCTATATGCATCTCTTCTCCTTTGAACCCTCTAATCTCTTCATATGAAGTAATGAACAAATCAAGAAAACTGGCCAGCATGTGCAAATATATCTCCTGCTCTATAGCTGAGAGGTCTCCACTGATCATTTGTGTCTTCAATTCCTGCTTCTTTGACAATTCAACCTTGGTTTGCATCAACCCTTCAATCACTTCATAAGGCCCTTCACTTTCATCTTCAATCTCATTTGCAAATGCAACCTAACCAGACTCCTGGATTTCTTTGTCCATCAAAAGAAATGAAACATCAACATCCTCATCACTGTTGGAGTCCTCATCAGTCACTGTGGAATAGTCTTCATCACTATACTCATCCTCATCTTCATAAAGCTCCTCCAATACTTTCCTTGTGTCCATATTATATAGCTTCTTGGCACCTGTCTTTCCATAGAGGCTAATCGTACCACGTCTCCAATCTTGAACAGTTCCCACTGCACGTAACCATGGTCTGCCCAGTATAATAGGATATTTCCTCAACCCCGCTGGCATCACATGAAAATCAACCACCGCCTTTGCATCATACACTTCCACTTCTAAGCTCTTTACAACACCCAAACATTTTACTTTTTGATGGTTTGCCAATCTGATCCGAAAACCTGACACTCCAGTCACTGTAAGACCCATCTTCTCAACGCATAAGTGTGTTATGACACATATTTGGGCTCCACCATCAACATAACCTTTGTCCCAGATTTTTTCTTTTGTGCCACACATCTACTATTGGGCAAATGTCTGGTAGCTCATCCATCGCCAATACCTTCACTGAACCTCTCTCTGGTTCTTTCTCCATTGGGTTAACCATCCTCTTCCAGTGTCGCTTTAGCTTAGGCACCATCTTTATAAGCTGCCCAAAAGTAACATCAGCTTTCCTGCTTGTCAAATCCTCCTTCAAGTCATAGCTTAATTGCCCAACCCCTAGTGGAAAATTTGAAACATGAAACTTCCAACGAGCCCTTCTTTTGCTCTTGGCCTTGACATCCTCGCCTTCATGGCTCTTTCCCTTCTTCTTGCTAGGACCTGGGGCACTTCTTCCTTCCTTATCCTGTGTGGTCCTCTTCCCAATAGGCATCACTAATGTATCCTCCAACTTTGCTGCCTTCTCCAAGGTGACTACACTTATCACTTTTGTCTTTCCCTTTTCCCCTTGGGTTAATCCACTGGTTCCTTCTTCTCCCTTAATTTCGATGCCATAATCATTTGACCTAGTTAGCAACTGTCTTGGCAATGGATACATGTCTCCCCCCATCCTTGGTGGCTTATCACATTGCGGGTTAATGTGGTCCAACTCTCCACAATTATAACACGTGAGCATCTGCCTCCAGAACCTACCATTGCTTTATCCAACACCATTTCTTGGTTTTTCTTCACCTCCTGGCTGATTTGCAAACCTCCCCCGACCTCGATAATTTCCCACGTTACCTAACATGTTTAGGCTGAGATTCTTCATTAAATCTACCACTTCCCTGATGTCTTGCCTTAGCCCATCATCTTGCACTGCTGTAGTGACCACTGCTGCAGATCAGCCTGGCGTTAGCGGATTCACAGCAGATCCCCTAGCGTTTTTGCAGCAGAAAGCAGATCAGCCTAGCGTTTTTGCATTTGCAGATTATCATCAGCGTTTGCAGATTCTCGGCGACAGATCTCCCATTTGCATTAACGTTTTTAGTTTTCAGAAGTTAGATTCCATACCGTAGCCCCCAAACCTTGCAGATCTCACCTTCCCGCAACAGATCCTCGCCACATGGTCAGCTCAGCCGCTATTCGCAGATTTCAGCATCTGCGTTTTCAGCGCATCGTCGTCGCGTTGTCATCATCGACGTCGTCACCGACATAGAATCAGAATTCAGCAGATACAAGATTTGCAGATTTTAGCCTCTAGCGTTTTCAGATTTCAGCCCATCTCCTCGTTGTCATCATCGTCATCGACATCGTCGGCAAGTCCATTGCATTAAGACCATTGTACGAGGATTGTGAAATTAATAGCATAGACCTCTCTCGCCATAGAGAGTGGGGTCCTTGGAGGAGGGTTTGACAACATTCTGGTGTCGTATTCTTCTCTCTCTATCTCTCTGTCTCAGCACCTTCATTCACAGTGTCATTCACTTTGTTTGTGATCATTTGCACTATCTCATTAAAGGAATGGAAGGCTCTCCCTTCCGTCAGTAAAAGGAACCCTTGAGCATAGTTCGGAGCACTCATCTTGAGGAAAGTTCAACATTGACTAGGCAATGACATGGCCTTCTTGCATTAAGACCGCACCCAGACTATGACCACAAGCATCACAATATACTTCGAATGAATCTGTTTAGCAAATCATAGCAAAACCGCTCAATCTAGTGTCACAAACTGGTGATGTGGCATGCCCGGATACTTTTATAGCAGGGTACAGACTCAAAAAATGCAGCAGCAGGTTGACGTGGCAGTACCGTACAGATTTCCGCTTTTCACACTAACTGTCATACGAAAATCCCTTTTTTTGCACTGAACTGCTGACGTGGCAGTGCGTACGGAAAAATCAGCTGCCTGAATCGACGTGGGCTGATTTTGGCAGCTTTTGAGCCAATTGCTTTATTTTAAGAAGCCTAAGGGCTTTGATTTTGGTGCTGTGCTTTTGGGCATCCCTTGTAACCTATAAATAAGTGGGCAGGACCCTCACTTCTCAGAGCATCTGGACGCAGAGTGGTTTGAGAGTAAGCACCCTCCCACTCTCTTGTACTTTGAACACATATTAATACAAAAAGAAATACGGAAAGAGGCGCCAGTCTTTGGGGCCAATACCTTTGGGCACGGAACTCCGCCAGTCCGTGTCAAATTAATTGTGAAGTATGTAATGTTTTGAAGCAAATCTTTGCTGTGTCGTGGTAGAATCTTGACTTGGGGTGTCCAAGTTTGTTACAGTGGTATCAGAGCATGGCCGATTTCTCTTCTATCGGGAGATCCGATCCTTTTCTCGCGACACTTATGGATTCAGATAGAGATCTGGAAGGGGCGACATTACCTACTCGGAGCCAATTTTACTGTCTTCACTGACCATCAGAGTTTACGCTACTTCTCGTCACAGAAGCAGCTATCAGAAAAGCAGATGCAGTTTCACTTCTAGATTGTCCATGTGCATGGACAGAAGAACTTGGTGGCAGATGCTTTGTCCTTGAAGCCATTAGTCTTGGCTATTTCCGCGATTCATCATAGAAGCTTCGAGGATATGGTCGATCAGTACAACATAGATCCAGATTTTTCGGATGTATTCACACGAATACAAAATGGGGAGGTAGTAGCAGGATATTCCATACGGGATGGCTACTTGATGAAGAAAACAATGTTGTGCGTTACACAACCGTTGAGGGAAAATGTTCTAACCGAATGCCACTGTCCACCATTTACAGGTCACCGGGGCATTGATACCACCTTGAAAGGTGTGGAGTGGTACTTCTTTTGGCCGAGACTCAAGAAGGACGTGGACAATTTTGTATGCAGTTGCTTGGTATTCCAGAAGGTCAAGTTTGACAGGCATAAAGCACAGGGATTGTTACAGTCTTTACCCATTCCCACCCGACCCTGGGAAAGTATTGCAATGGATTTCATTTTTTATCTCCCGAAGACACAGTTTGGGCACGATGGAATTTGGACTGTTATTGACAGATTTAGCAAGCAAGCTCATTTCTCTCCAATGAAGAAACAGTCAAGCTAGATCATTTAGCGAGACTGTTCATTGCCCAGATATTCAGATTACATGGCATGCCTGAGACAATAGTCTCTGACAGAGATTCCCGATTCACGGTGTGAGCGAGATGAAAACACACACAGCGCCTCTACAACGACCCGACACACACTCTTGGAATGATACACACACACACTATGGGGCACCACTCGGCTTACACAACACACCTGGCCGAGACAGGGAACACACCTCTGGAGTGAGAGGAGAGAGACTATCCACTTGCCCACTCCACACACACACACACACACCCAAAAAACTCAGCTCAAAAGAGGATAATTTCTTATGTTTAGATACAATTGAGCTTGGGCCAACACAAATGGAGCAAACAGCTCACACAATATGGGTAAAATAAGCCAAATATAATCACAAACTGGAGCAGAAGCTTCGCTCATAGGAGAACTTACACAGCCAAAACATCAGAAAAATAGTGAGGAATTTGGCAAAATGGATAGCGCCGTCGTGTCCGGAACAGCCCAAAACCCCAGTCTACAATGTCAAAGTGCTCAAATCCGACCTCGGATGAGCAGTTTACGGCCAAAACAGGCTCCAAAATGAGCAAAAACACAGTTGCGGCTGTTCCTCCTCTCTTCTCCACGTTTTTTCTGGTCTTCTCTCTGTTTTTTCAGTTCCCACACTTAGCTTTATTAGTTGGGCACCCTTGGCCTTTTAGATGACCTCAAACGGACCCCGAACAGGCCAAAACCTGACCTCGCAGTGCATAGTTGTCACCTTTTTGCATCATCCGCACACCTGGCACTCATTTCTTTTCAATAATGTGTCTCGCAACCATGTGAAGTGGCCCCAAAAAGTGGTCCTAGTGATGACCTTTCTACATAACTCTCACAAGAAAAAACCCACGTTGTGTCCGTACTTCTCCACGTGCAAGTATTGACCCCGTTCGACCTCTTGACGCCACTAGATGCCATCTGATGCACCTTCTTACCTCATGTCGTCGGCCCGCGGATAGCTTCCTCGAGAAGTTTTACGCGCTTAACAACTCCTCTTTATTATAGAAAAAACACAGTGGTACTGGTAATAGTGAAAATCGATGCACTATGTACACCCTGTCCTACCTGTACACATGTGGGCCCCACGTAACCACCTGGCTCTGAAAAATGGGCAATTTTTTATTTGATGCACCATGCATGTATATGTACATATGCGCAATCCCTTGCTCCAAAAAACTCCTGACAACACTGCTTGATCCACAGACAGCTCATCTTGCTCCACCATCATCAATCTAGCATGATACAATTTAAGACGCAATCCATTTACCCTTGAATTATGTAGAACACCATCCAGGTTAGCTAGCTGATATGTGCCATTTGGAAAACACTCCACTACCTTGAAAGGGTCTTCCCACTTAATTTGAAACTTCTTTTGGAAGGTGTTGTCCAGCTTACTGTTGTAGCGCAAAACCAAGTCATGTTTCTTGATACCCTTACTTTTGACCTTTTCATTTATCTTTGCCAAAGCCTTATCCTGCATCTGCCCATAATGCTCCAATGCGCTCATCCTATCCAACTGGACCTCTTGTAACTGCAAGAGCCTCTCTTTGAATGCATCACTAGGCGGCCCAAGCAACTTCTCTAACATCTTGACCGCAGGCAACTCTACCTCCACAGGCAATAGTGCTTCCTTTCCATACACCAAATGAAATGGAGTAAACCCTCTACCTGTCTTCGCCGAATTACGGTAAGCCCATAATGCACTAGGCAATTCCAAATCCCAATTCTTTCCTTGGTGCTCTGTCATTTTAGAAAGAATTTGTACCAACTCACCATTGAATCTTTCATTTAATCCATTACACTGCGGGTAATAAGGAGTGGTATGCTGGTGCCTAATCTTCATCTTTGCACATAAGAAGCCTAGCAGTTTAGCTCTAAATCCTGGCCCCTTATCTGAAAGTAGCTATAATGGCACCCCAAACTTGCAACATATTTCATCATACACAAATTCTGCCACATCCTTTGCAGTGATCTGTTTTACTGCTATGGCCTCTGCCCATCTAGAGAGATAGTCCACTACCGTCAAGATATAGCTTTTGTCCCTGCTTGTGATAGGTAACGGGCCTATTGCATCAATCCCCCACTTTTCAAACACATCAAACGTCATAATGGTTTTTCGTAGCTCTGGCTTCAACACTCTCTTCCCAAATGCTTGACACCTATTGCAAGACCTACACCAATGGTGAACATCCTTGTGCAAACTAGGCCATACATACCCCTCTTGCAAAATCTTATGCATGGTGATCTTTAGAGCAAAATGGCCACCACATGCGCCTTCATGATTCTCTTCCAACACTCTGTAAAGCTCCTCCCGCCAAGGTACACGTCTCAACATGAGATCTGCCCCTTTCATGTATAAGAAATCACCAATCAATTTGTACATGTATGCTCTACGCACAAAGCCATACTTCTTAAACTTATGAATCTCCTTTGGAATGATTCCTGTTAGCAAAAACTCCTCTTCTTGAGCCAAACTTTCCCGGCCATGATAAAGAGGTAAAGTAGTCCTCAACACAAATAGCTCCCCAATCATGCTTTGAGATGCTTCATGTGCCTCTCCATTTAGAGCACGTTCAATGTGTCTGATGCTCCATGCTTCAAAATTTTTTAACAGGCCTTTAATTCTGAATCACATTTCCTTCAATGAGGTGTTCTTGCTCTTCCACACACCCAGCACTTGCTTCACCACTAACAAGGCATCACCTTTTATGCTCAACCTTCGAACCCCATGCTTCAAACAAATGTGTAATCCGGCTTCCAGAGTAGCATATTCAGCCTCATTGTTACTATGAGCATCCAATTTGAACCCTCTCTTGCATACTAGCTTCTGTTGGGGTATAAAGCCCAATGTGGTCGCCCAGGTAAGTGGGCGGGCCGCCAGGTATGTACACATATTCTTTTGTTAAAACCTAATAAGAACTCACTATGCTCTACACATTACAGTAGAGCGAGTTCACCATATCGTCGTGCTCTTCTTCTCACACTCTCTCTCGTGTCGCACTTCCGCTCGTACTCCTTCAACTGGTATCAGAGCTCAGATCGAGGCTCGGGGCAGCACTGCACGAGGCTAGAGTCACCAGCTCAGATTGGAGTGAAATTCGACAGGCAAAGACACGGCCCCAAATCTTGTGGGTGAGCCCATAGGGCTCGGTGTGCTCAGAATTTCATTCTGAGGTCATCTCGGTCACCGTTCGGCTTCGACAAAGTTCTGCGCAGGTCATTTTCGACGACGTGGTCTCGACGGGTGCAGATCCGACTCTGCAAATTTGGGGTTTTCGGCCTACGACTGCAGGTGCTGAGGATATCGACACTCCCAGAGTGTTGATTTGTGGCTGTCTACACATCGAAGGACGGCTCACAGTTCTTGGAGGCGTGTCACATACGACACGGACGTATCTAAACACAGACTGTATGCGACATCCACTAGTTCATCAGATAGCTTGTGTTTGCTGCTTGATATTCCAGATTTCATCCTGACATTGCAGGTACTTCCACATGGGATGTATTGTCAGAGATGATGTATGTCTGTTGAGGGTTTGCTGGCTGTGAGTCACGCAGCAAACAACCGCCGCAGCGGTTACAGCATACAGTGGGAAATTTGTGGATGTATGACTTTGTGGGAAGTCTATGTACTGTCAGATTTACTGCAGCCTTTGTTGAGGGTCGAGTGAGGTTTTATTGAGCTAGGGGATTCTCAAATGTTGAGATCCTTTCGGTGATACAGGTCTTGGAGCGATCCCTCGAGCACCCTTAGATAGGCAGCTAGGATGTATTGATTGTGAGTTAGACAGTTGGGATTGCATCTTTGCTTTACTGCCGTTGAGGCATTGTCGCAGTCTATGCTTATAGGACAGTGACAGCACAGTCAGAGACAGTACAGTTGCAGGACAGGTTTACCCGCAGCTTACAGTGTCAGAGAGACAATGTTTTTTGAGCTGTTTTTTGGTCTGTTTTTTTAGTACACCAGAGCCATTTTACAAAGGAGACTCTGCCAAAATTTCTGCAGAATCTGAAGCTTTCTTGGTTCATTTGACAGGTTGATATTGGTTCAGAGGTCAGTTTACAGGGGAAACTCTGCCGAATTTTTCCCAGGAAAGTAAACTACTGTGAAGTGTAGCTATGGCATCACAGGACACTGCTCTTTACAATATCAAGAAGTTGGATGGAACCAATTTCCCATTGTGGAAGAAGCAAATTTGGCACGTGTTGGTACAAAAGAAGCAGATAAAACCTATAAAGCTCAAGGGGATAAAACCAGAAGATATGGACGAAGATGAATGGAGCGAAATGGATGAATTGGCACTTTCTACCATTATGCTGACTTTGGCAGAAAGCATTTACTTCAATGTAGCAGACGAGATGTCGGCTTATCAAGCATGGTTAAAGCTGAGTGATCTTTATGAGAAGCAGAGTGCAGCTTCACAGGTATACTGGCTTAAGAAGCTTGTTGACTTGAAGATGAAAGAAGGGACACCTATGTCCAATCATCTGAATGAATTCAACACAATCTATAGTCAATTGTCAGCTCAAGGTGTCAAGTTTGATGAACCTGTTAGAGCTATGTTCCTGTTGATCACATTGCCGGAAAGTTGGGACACTTTTCACACAGCTTTGAGTAATTCTACACCTCCAGATGGTTTGAACATAGCAGGTGTAGAAGGAAGTCTGCTTACTGAAGAAACCAATAGAAAGACAATGGACAAAGGCAAAGGAACAGCCTTAGTTGTCAGGGGAAGGACCAAAGAAAAGTACAAAGGTGGAAAAAGGAATCAGTCTCGTAGCAAGTCCCGCAGTGCTAAAGGCAAGAGTGACATAGAATGCTACCATTGTGGCAAGAAGGGTCACATGAAAAGAGACTGCAGAGAATGGAAAGCAGAAAAAGGCAAAGAGAAAGCTGAAGACCATGGTGAGAAGAACAAGTCCTCAGTGAAGATTCAAGAAATAAATGTGACAAACACTGTTGCAGAGGATGACAGTCTAGTGTCAGGAGACATCTACTTCTTGAAGAATACAATGGACTCAGCTCTTCTTACAGCATCTGATGGAAATGCACTGAGTGACTGGATTATAGACTCAGGGGCATCACTTCATGTGTCTCCAAACAAGGAGTGGTTTACTTCTTATGTGACCACTAAAGATCATGTTCGGCTAGGCAATGGCCAGACATGTGAGATCTTAGGTGTTGGAGATGTTCAATTGAAGTTTCAGAATGGCTCTTCTTTCACGCTGAAGAATGTGAGACATGTTCCCGCAATTACAAAGAGCTTGATCAGCACAGGTTTGCTTGATGATGCTGGCTACGTCACCACTTTTGGACAGAACATGTGGAAGATATCCAAGGGTTCTATGACAGTAGCACATGGAGTAAAGTCTGGAGGACTTTACATGATTTATGTATCAAATGTCTCTAAAAATGTAATCAATGTAACCGAGCAGCCGAACGTTTCTTTGTGGCATAGCCGGTTAGGACATATGTCCAAGAAGTGAATGGAAATCTTGTCTCGTTCTGGTTATCTGCCTGGCTTTTCATTTAATGATTTTGAATTCTGTGAACATTGTCTGTATGGTAAGCAAACACAGTAGCCACATAAGCATAGAAGCAGTAGAAGAGATACACAGTTGGCACTTGTTCATAGTGATTTGTGTGGACCTATGCCTAACCTATCTCTAGGGGGAGCTTCTTACTTTATGACATTTATAGATGATTACTCGAGGAAAGTATGGGTTTACTTTCTCAAGCACAAGGATGAAGCGTTTAGTGTTTTCAAAACGTTTGTGACACTTGTGGAGAATCAGAGTGGCAAGAAGCTTAAATGCTTACGCACTGACAATGGTGGAGAGTATGTTTCAAAGGCCTTTCAAGACTTTTGTGAGTCAAAAGGTATAAAACGTGAACTTACTGCTCCTTACAATCCTCCTCAAAATGGTGTTGCTGAGAGGATGAATAGGACCATACAAGAGAAGGTCAGAAGTATGTTGTCTAATGCACAACTGCCAAATGGGTTTTGGGCTGAAGCTGTATCAACAGCTGTTCATCTTGTAAATAGATCTCCTAGCAAGGTTTTGCAGAAGGATTCAGTGCCAGAGATGGTATGGTCAGGCAAAATGCCCTCATACAAGCATCTCAGAGTCTTTGGCTGTGAGGCATATACTCACGTTCCAAAGGAATTTAGGAACAAACTTGAGCCAAAGAGTAGAAAGTGCATCTTTCTAGGCTATGGTAATTCTGGTGAGATGGGGTACAGACTTTGGGATCCCGAATCCAGAAAGGTTGTCCGTAGCAATGATGTTCACTTTAATGAATCCAAATATCATTCTAAACCAGAGAAGGTTGAGGAGATTAGAAGAGTTGTCTTCCAAGAAGATGGACCTGCACGTGCAAGACAAAATGTCAGGGCTCAAGAGGAGCAAGGACAGGAAAGAGTGGAACCACAGGTTGTGGCTGATCCTGAGCCACCTATTGTGCGTAGATCTGGACGTGTCACGCGACCTCCTGATAGGTTTGTTCCATCTATGAATTATGTCATGTTGACTGATTGCAATGAGCCTTCATGTTACAAGGAAGCAGTGCAAATGAAGGACTCCGGGAATTGGCAATTGGCCATGCAGTCAGAGATGACAGCTCTGCATAAAAACCAGACATGGAAGCTAGTTAAATTACCACAGGGCAAAAAGGCTCTACCTTGTAAATGGGTTTACAGGTATAAGATCACCGCTCATGATAGTCAGCCAAAGTACAAAGCAAGGCTTGTTGCCAAGGGCTTTAAGCAAGAACAAGGCATTGACTTTGATGAAGTCTTCTCTCCGGTGGTCAAAATGACTACATTGAGATGCTTTCTTGCATTGGTTTCCATATTAGATTTGGTGTTGCACCAAATGGATGTCAAGACAGCTCTCTTGCATGGTGATTTAGATGTGGAAATTTACAGGCAGCAGCCAGAAGGGTTTGTTGAGAAAGGCAAGGAAGATTTATGCTTTCTCAAGGCTACAAACGTAGTGAGTTCGATCACTGTCTATATACAAAGAAGGCTAAGTATGGTAGTTGGTTAATCCTTATTTTGTATGTGGATGATATGTTGATTGCTGGCAAGCACTTGGAAGAAATTTCAACTTTGAAGTCAAAGATGACAAAATCGTTTGACATGAAAGACATGGGTTAGGCAAGTCATATACTTGGTATGCGCATTGAGAGAGACAGATCAAAGAAGTTGATTTGGTTATCTCAAACAGAGTATATTGACAAGGTTTTGCAACGTTTCAATATGGAGAAGGGAAAGGCACTGAGTGTTCCATTGCCACCATATGTGAAACTTAGCAAACAAGATTGTCCTGTGTCTGAGGAAGAACAGGCTGAGATGGATAAGATTCCATATGCGTCTGCAGTGGGTAGTTTGATGTATGCAATGATTGCTACTCGCCCAGACATTGCATTTGCAGTGGGAGTAGTAAGTCGATACATGTCAAACCCAGGCAAGAAACATTGGGAGGTAGTGAAAGGAATATTGAGATACCTGAAAGCTACAAAGAGTATGCGTATATGCTATGGGAGTCAGGAGCTAAGTGTAAAGGGTTTTACAGACTCAGATTATGCAGGTGACTTAGACAACCGAAGGTCTACATCAGGGTATGTCTTTACATTGGCTGGTGGAGCAGTATCATGGCGTTCTAGATTACAAGATTGTGTTACTCAGTCTACTACAGAGGCTGAATATGTTGCAGCATCAGAGGCATGCACAGAATCAATTTGGCTTAACCGACTAGTAACAGATTTGGGAATCAAAGAAGAGATGCCCGTGTTATATTGTGATAGTCAAAGTGCTATACAATTGGCTCGCAATCCAGTTTATCACTCAAAGACAAAGCATGTGGATGTGAAGTATCATTTCATCACGGAAATGCTCGAGGATAAGCAACTTCAGCTTATCAAAGTTCACACCACAAAAAATCCTGCTGATCTACTTACAAAAGGACTTCCCTCAGAGAGCTTTGCGCATTTTCGCAAGCAGTTAGGTGTAGGGTAGTACATCACTTCTCTACATCTCTTGTATATTAGCTTGTATAGTAGCTTCTCTCACACTTAAAGTACCACGTTGGACTTTAAGTGGGAGGTTGTTGGGGTATAAAGCCCAATGTGGTCGCCCAGGTAAGTGGGCTGGCCGCCAGGTATGTACACATATTCTTTTGTTAAAACCTAATAAGAACTCACTATGCTCTACACATTACAGTAGCGCGAGTTCACCATATCGTCATGCTCTTCTTCTCGCACTCTCTCTCGCGTCACACTTCCTCTCGTACTCCTTCAGCTTCCCCTCTGGATCATAAAGTGCTATACCCCCTAAAGCTGCATCATGGCTCTTTCTGTATGAACCATCAAAGAACAACACATGTGGATTGCTGATCTGTGGCACTTCTTCAACTACCTTTCTCACCACCTCTTCCTTAACAATAAGGGGATTCTCCTTGTAGGTCAACAAATCAACTAGGGTAGCCCTTGTAATATCTTCCACTAGAAAAGAGAACTCAAACTCTTGCAGCTCAATTACCCATTTCTTCACCACATTTGACATGTAAGTACCATTAATTAACTGTGGCAAAAAGTCATAACTCGTCAAGAAAACAAAAGGTCGTGGTAGCAAGTAATGACGAAATCGTCGACAAGCAAATATTACACTGGCCATCACTAGCTCTACTTCCGATAACTTTCTCTCCGCTACCAACTTCACTCGGCTTGCACAATACACTAGCCTCATATAATGGCTGCCCTTCCCCTTTTGCAATAGCATGGCTCCAATGGCATCATCCCCTACTGATGGATTTACATAAAACACTTTCTCCCAATCAGGAGCCTGCGTGGCTGACAACCCCCCTAACACCTCTTTCACCTCTTGAAACACTTCTTCACACTTGTCATCCCATTGCAATGGATCATGCTTTGCCACTTGCTGTAATGGATAAAGAATCTGAGAAGACAATGGAATAAACCTTGCCATGTACTTCACTTTGTGTATAAAGGTTGCCAATTGCTTCGTACTCGTAGGTGATGGAAGAAGAATAATAGACGTAACCTTGTCTGGATCAGCCTCAATGCCATTTGCTGACACCATGTGGCCCAATAACTTCACCCTTGGCTGTGCTAGATGACATTTCTTTGGATTTAGTTGTCCTCCACATTCATTATATCGAGCCAATACCATCTGCAGCTTCTCATGGTGTTCAGCCCTACTGCTATAAATGCAGAAGTCATCCATGAAAGCTTTAACACAACTACCAATGAATGGTTCCAATACCCACTTTGCTCTCTCTTGATAGAAGGAAGGTCCATTTGACAACCCAAATGGCAATACTGTGTAGCAATAGCAGCCCCATGGCGTAATAAAAGTGGTCTTTGTGCGGTCTTTAAGAGAAATCTTCAATTGAAAATAGCCTGAAAAACCATCACACACACTGTACCTCTCATAACCTGCCACTGAATCCAAGATCTGATCGATGAATGGAAGAGGATATGGGTTCTTCTTAGTGGCTGCGTTTAAGGGTTTAAAATCTACACAAATTCTCCACTTCCCATCCTTCTTTGGACTGACTACAACTGGACTCACCCATTCTATGGTCTCCACAGGGACTATGAACCCTGCCTTCAACAACTTGCCCACCTCTTCTCGCAAGGCTTCCATTTGCTCTTGACCCATCCTTCTTAGCCTTTTCCGCATTGGCTTAGCACCTTCTTTCAGCTCTATATGCATCTCTTCGCCCTTGAACCCTATGATCTCTTCATATGAAGTAATGAACAAATCAGGAAAACTAGCCAGCATGTGCAAATATATATCCTTCTCCATAGCTGAGAGGTCTCCACTGATCATTTGTGTCATCAATTCCTGCTTCTTTAACAAATCAACCTTGGTTTGCATCAGCCCTTCAATCACTTCATAAGACCCTTCACTTTCATCCTCGACTTCGTTTGCAAATGCAATTTAACCACACTCCTGGATTTCTTTATCCATCAAAAGAAATGCAACATCAGCATCCTCATCACTGCTGGTAGTGCTATCACTGTACTCATCTATCACCATGGAAGAGTCTTCATCACTAGACTCATCCTCATCTTCATAAAGCTCCTCTAATTGTTTCCTTGTGTCCATATTGTATAGCTTCTTGGTACCTGTCTTTCCATAGAGGCTAATCATACCATGTCGCCAATTTTGAACAACTCCCACTGCACGTAACCATGGTCTGCCCAGTATAATAGGATATGCTCCCAACCCTGCTGGCATCACATGAAAATCAACCACTGCCTTTGCATCATATGCCTCCACTTCTAAGCTCTTTACAACACCCAAGCATTTTACTTTTTGATGGTTTGCCAATCTGTTCCGAAACCCTGACACCCCAGCCACTGTGAGACCCATCTTCTCAACGCATGAGTGTGTTATGACGCATATTTGGGCTCCGCCATTCACATAACCTTGTCCCAAATTTTTCCTTTTCTGCCACACATCTACTATTGGAAAAATGTCTGGTAGCTCATCCATTGCCAACACCTTTACTAAACCTCTCTCTGGCTCTTTCTCCATTGGGTTAACCATCCTCTTCCACTGTCCCTTTAGCTTAGGCACCATCTCTATAAGCTGCCCAAAAGTAACATCTGCCTTCCTGCTCGTCAGATCCTCCTTCAAGTCATAGCTTAATTGCCCATCCCCTAGTGGAAAATCTGAAACATGAAACTTTCGACGAGCTCTCCTTTTCCTCTTGGCCTTGACATCCTCGCCTTCATGGCTCTTTCCTTTCTTCTTACTAGGACCTGAGGCACTTCTTCCTTCCTTATCCTCTGTGGTCCTCTTCCCAATAGGCATCACTAATGTATCCTCTAGCTTTGATGTATCCTCTAGCTTTGATGCTTTGTCCAACACCATTCCTAGGCCTTTCTTCACCTCCTGGCTGATTTGCAAACCTCCCTCGACCTCGATTATTTCCCACTTGACCTAGCATGTTTAGGCTGAGATTCTTCATCAAATCTACCACTTGCCTCATGTCTTGCCTTAGCCCATCATCTTGCACCGATGTAGTGACCACTGCTGGCATAACCTGAGTAGTAACAGGATCCACTGGTTCATGATAAACCCCTGACATGCGACCTTGTAAAGACTCTATAGGCTAAAATTCAGACCTCATTGGCAAAGATCCACCCCTAGCTGGCTCATTTTCCTCAGCTTCCACTCTTTGTTCCTTGCTACCTCTAGTGCATCTTCATATGTCCTAGGCTTCTTTAACTCCACTCTCCAACGTATATTCTCCCAAAGACCATCCAAGAACCTGTCCTTCTTCATCATGTCAGGCGGGGGTACCTGTGGTGCTAAGGCCTTGCACATCCGCTCCCATGCCAATGAGAACTTACGTATGTACGCATCTACTAGCTCACCTTCCTTTTGCACCAAACCTTGTACTTCTTGCCACACTTTGTCAGGATCTTCTATCTTCACAAACTCCACTTCCAACCCATGCCTTAGATTGTCCCAACTCAATCTTACAGGTGGATCCACTGCACGCAACTCCTCTTCAAATGTTTTGGACCAGACTCGTGCATCACTCTTCAAAAAAATTTGGAGAAGACGTAACATCTGCGCAGGGTCATGAATCTGGTTGCTAATGCAGGCAACCTCCATCTTTTCCAAAAAATCTTCCACATCTTCATCACTTCTTCCATGAAACTCCGGATAAGAGAAAGCCATGGCTACCCAAGTTACAATGCTTTGAGAACCCCTTCGAACACACGTGCAAGAACCCAAAACTTCTCACTACCCAATCCCCAGAAACTTCAATGGAGCTCAACTTTAGATAAGGACAAACACATGCACATCAAATGAGTTTTCATAGTTAATCATCGGAATGACAATAGGCAAAGGACATTCCAGGATCTCTCGTAATCTTCTTGGCCCGAACATAAAGACTATGCGTTGCTGGAAAAAAATCTTCCTGGACACATGAACATTTATCTGGATTCTTTGAGTTAAATAAAAAGGAGTGAATTGAGGGCCATTTTGATCATCCATTAAAGCCAACCATGCAGCTCCCAAGAAGGCACACCTGACTTATCCTCTGATTTTGCCAAAATTTCCGTAGCATCACAGCATAAATGGCTCAAAAGACCAAAAAACAAGCCATCACAACTCGGAAAAATTTTGGCAGAGTTTCCCCAGAAGTAGAGCAGTAGGAACCCAAAATATAGACTGTGTATGTATGCATAAACTGTCAACAATAGAACCCGAGCATCAAATAGGACTCACTACTACATAGCCTATGGCGAGGTCACGAAAAGGGTGCTCCAGCTACTTGTATCACTGAAAGGGTCTCCACATTTGAGAATCCCCCAGCTCAATAAAACCTCACGCTATCGACCCTCACACGAAGGTTAATGCAAATCGCGTATAGTCAAGTCTCAGAAATTACTATCTTCCAGACCAAGTCTCAGAAATGGATGGGACTGCCAAATAAACCAAATATGGCTCCACAAAGGCATACAATGGCAGTTTCCACAAGTAACGTACAATCCAGCAGACAATGCGCTCAAATAGACGCCAAGTGATGCATACCCACAACAACTGCAAGTGACATCACTGCTAGTATATCACTGTACTCCAGCTACTTGTACATGTGTGAATCACCTGTACCTGTACCTGTCCCTGTCCCTGTAACCTGTAACCTATAACCTGTAACTTGTAACCTGTAATCTGCAACCTGCAACCTGTAAGCCCGAATCTCGAAGCTTGAAGCTCGAAGCAGAAGGTACTCGAAGAAGATCCTCAGTGGGGGCGCCAAAAGAATGTGAGCGGGATGAAAACACACACAGCACCTTTATAACGACCCAGCACACACTGTTGGAATGATACACACACGCACTACAGGGCACCACTCGGCTTACACAACACAGCTGGCCGAGACAGGGAACACTCCTCTGGAGTGAGAGGAGAGAGACTATCCACTTGCCCACTCCACACACACACACACACACACACACACCCAAAAAACTCAGCTCAAAAGAGGAGAATTTATTATGTTTAGATACAATTGAGCTTGGGCCAACACAAATGGAGCAAACAGCTCACACAATATGGGTAAAATAAGCCAGATACAATCACAAACTGGAGCAGAAGCTTCGCTCATAGGAGAAACTTACACAGCCAAAACAGCAGAAAAACAGTGAGGAATTTGGCAAAATGGACAACGCCATCACGTCCGGAACGGCCCAAAACCCCGGTCTACAATTTCAAAGTGCTCAAATCCGACCTCGGATGAGCAGTTTACGGCCAAAACAGACTCCACAATAAGCAAAAACACAGTTGCGGCTGTTCCTCCTCTATTCTCCACGTTTTTTCTGGTCTTCTCTCTGTTTTTTCAATTCCCACACTTAGCTTTATTAGTTGGGTACCCTTGGCCTTTTAGATGACCTCAAACGGACCCCGAACAGCAGGCCAAAAACTGACCTCGCAGTGCATAGTTGTCACCTTTTTGCATCATCCGCACACCTGGCACTCATTTCTTTTCAATAATGCGTCTCGCAAGCACATGAAGTGGCCCCAAAAAGTGGTCCTAATGATGACCTTTCTGCATAACTCTCACAAGAAAAAACCCACGTTGTGAATAATAGACTTAACCTTGTCTGGATCAGCCTCAATGCCATTTTCTGACACCATGTGGCCCAATAACTTCACCCTTGCCTGTGCTAGATGACATTTCTTTGGATTTAGTTGTCCTCCACATTCATCATATCGAGCCAATACCATCTGCAGCTTCTCATGGTGTTCAGCCCTACTACTATAAACGCAGAAGTCATCCATGAAAGCTTTAACACAACTACCAATGAATGGTTCCAATACCCAATTTGCTCTATCTTGATAGAAGGAAGGTCCATTTGACAACCCAAATGGCAATACTGTGTAGCAATAGCAGCCCCATGGAGTAATAAAAGTGGTCTTTGTGCGGTCTTTAAGAGAAATCTTCAATTGAAAATAGCCTGAAAAACCATCACACACACTGTACCTCTCATAACCTGCCACTGAATCCAAGATCTGATCGATGAATGGAAGAGGATATGGGTTCTTCTTAGTGGCTGCGTTTAAGGGTTTAAAATCTACACAAATTCTCCACTTCCCATCCTTCTTTGGACTGACTACAACTGGACTCACCCATTCTATAGTCTCCACAGGGACTATGAACCCTGCCTTCAACAACTTGTCCACCTCTTCTCGCAAGGCTTCCATTTGCTCTTGACCCATCCTTCTTAGCCTTTGCCGCACTGGCTTAGCACCTTCTTTCAGCTCTATATGCATCTCTTCGCCCTTGAACCCTATGATCTCTTCATATGAAGTAATGAACAAATCAGGAAAACTAGCCACCATGTGCAAATATATATCCTTCTCCATAGCTGAGAGGTCTCCACTGATCATTTGTGTCATCAATTCCTGCTTCTTTGAAAAATCAACCTTGGTTTGCATCAGCCCTTCAATCACTTCATAAGACCCTTCACTTTCATCCTCGACTTCGTTTGCAAATGCAATTTAACCACACTCCTGGATTTCTTTATCCATCAAAAGAAATGCAACATCAGCATCCTCATCACTGCTGGTAGTGCTATCACTGTACTCATCTGTCACCGTGGAAGAGTCTTCATCACTAGACTCATCCTCATCTTCATAAAGCTCCTCTAATTGTTTCCTTGTGTCCATATTGTATAGCTTCTTGGTACCTGTCTTTCCATAGAGGCTAATCATACCATGTCGCCAATCTTGAACAACTCCCACTGCACGTAACCATGGTCTCCCCACTATAATAGAATATGCTCCCAACCCTGCTGGCATCACATGAAAATCAACCACTGCCTTTGCATCATATGCCTCCACTTCTAAGCTCTTTACAACACCCAAGCATTTTACTTTTTGATGGTTTGCCAATCTGATCCGAAACCCTGACACCCCAGCCACTGTGAGACCCATCTTCTCAACGCATGAGTGTGTTATGACGCATATTTGGGCTCCGCCATTCACATAACCTTGTCCCAAAGTTTTCCTTTTATGCCACACATCTACTATTGGAAAAATGTCTGGTAGCTCATCCATTGCCAACACCTTTACTGAACCTCTCTCTGGCTCTTTCTCCATTGGGTTAACCATCCTCTTCCACTGTCGCTTTAGCTTAGGCACCATCTCTATAAGCTGCCCAAAAGTAACATCTGCCTTCCTGCTCGTCAGATCCTCCTTCAAGTCATAGCTTAATTGCCCATCCCCTAGTGGAAAATCTGAAACATGAAACTTTCGACGAGCTCTCCTTTTCCTCTTGGCCTTGACATCCTCGTCTTCATGGCTCTTTCCTTTCTTCTTACTAGGACCTGAGGCACTTCTTCCTTCCTTATCCTCTGTGGTCCTCTTCCCAATAGGCATCACTAATGTATCCTCTAGCTTTGATGCCTTCTCCAAGGTGACTACTCTTAGCACTTTTGTCTTTCCCTTTTCCTCTTGGGTCAGTCCACTGGTTCCTTCGTCTCTCTTAATTTCGATGCCATAATCATTTGACCTAGTTAGCACCTGTCTTGGCAATGGATACATGTCTTCCCCCATCCTTGGTGGTTTATCACATTGCGGGCTGATGTGACCCAACTCTCCACAATTATAACATGTAGGCGTCTGCCTCCAGTACCTACCATTGCTTTGTCCAACACCATTCCTAGGCCTTTCTTCACCTCCTGGCTGATTTGCAAACCTCCCTCGACCTCGATTATTTCCCACTTGACCTAGCATGTTTAGGCTGAGATTCTTCATCAAATCTACCACTTGCCTCATGTCTTGCCTTAGCCCATCATCTTACACCGATGTAGTGACCACTGCTGGCATAACCTGAGTAGTAACAGGATCCAATGGTTCATGATGAACCCCTGACATGCGACCTTGTAAAGACTATATAGGCTAAAATTCAGACCTCATTGGCAAAGATCCACCCCTAACTGGCTCATTTTCCTCAGCTTCCACTCTTTGTTCCTTGCTACCTCTAGTGCATCTTCATATGTCCTAGGCTTCTTTAACTCCACTCTCCAACGTATATTCTCCCAAAGACAAGCCAAGAACATGTCCTTCTTTATCATGTCAGGCGGGGGTACCTGTGGTGCTAAGGCCTTGCACATCCGCTCCCATGCCAATGAGAACTTACGTATGTACGCATCTACTAGCTCACCTTCCTTTTGCACCAAACCTTGTACTTCTTGCCACACTTTGTCAGGATCTTCTATCTTCACAAACTCCACTTCCAACCCATGCCTTAAATTGTCCCAACTCAATCTTACAGGTGGATCCACTGCACGCAACTCCTCTTCAAATGTTTTGGACCAGACTCGTGCATCACTCTTCAAACAAATTTGGAGAAGACGTAACATCTGCGCAGGGTCATGAATCTGGTTGCTAATGCAGGCAACCTCCATCTTTTCCAAAAAATCTTCCACATCTTCATCACTTCTTCCATGAAACTCCGGATAAGAGAAAGCCATGGCTACCCAAGTTACAATGCTTTGAGAACCCCTTCGAACACACGTGCAAGAACCCAAAACTTCTCACTACCCAATCCCCAGAAACTTCAATGGAGCTCAACTTTAGATAAGGACAAACACATGCACATCAAATGAGTTTTCATAGTTAATCATCGGAATGACAACAGGCAAAGGACATTCCAGAATCTCTCGTAATCTTCTTGGCCCGAACATAAAGACTATGCGTTGCTGGAAAAAAATCTTCATGGACACATGAACATTTATCTGGATTCTTTGAGTTAAATAAAAAGGAGTGAATTGAGGGCCATTTTGATCATCCATTAAAGCCAACCATGCAGCTCCCAAGAAGGCACACCTGACTTATCCTCTGATTTTGCCAAAATTTCCGTAGCATCACAGCATAAATGGCTCAAAAGACCAAAAAACAAGCCATCACAACTCGGAAAAAGTTTGACAGAGTTTCCCCAGAAGTAGAGCAGTAGGAACCCAAAATATAGACTGTGTATGTATGCATAAACTGTCAACAATAGAACCCGAGCATCAAATAGGACTCACTAGTACATAGCCTATGGCGAGGTCACGAAAAGGGTGCTCCAGCTACCTGTATCACTGAAAGGGTCTCCACATTTGAGAATCCCCCAGCTCAATAAAACCTCACGCTATCGACCCTCACACGAAGGTTAATGCAAATCGCGTATAGTCAAGTCTCAGAAATTACTATCTTCCAGACCAAGTCTCAGAAATGGATGGGACTGCCAAATAAACCAAATATGGCTCCACAAAGGCATACAATGGCAGTTTCCACAAGTAACGTACAATCCAGCAGACAATGCGCTCAAATAGACGCCAAGTGATGCATACCCACAACAACTGCAAGTGACATCACTGCTAGTATATCACTGTACTCCAGCTACTTGTACATGTGTGAATCACCTGTACCTGTACCTGTCCCTGTCCCTATAACCTGTAACCTATAACCTGTAACCTGTAACCTGTAATCTGCAACCTGCAACCTGTAAGCCCGAATCTCGAAGCTTGAAGCTCGAAGCAGAAGGTACTCGAAGAAGATCCTCAGTGGGGGCGCCAAAAGAATGTGAGCGGGATGAAAACACACACAGCACCTTTATAACGACCCAACACACACTCTTGGAATGATACACACACGCACTATAGGGCACCACTCGGCTTACACAACACACCTGGCCGAGACAGGGAACACACCTCTGGAGTGCGAGGAGAGAGACTATCCACTTGCCCACTCCACACACACACACACACATACACACACACACACACACACCCAAAAAACTCAGCTCAAAAGAGGAGAATTTATTATGTTTAGATACAATTGAGCTTGGGCCAACACAAATGGAGCAAACAGCTCACACAATATGGGTAAAATAAGCCAAATACAATCACAAACTGGAGCAGAAGCTTCGCTCATAGGAGAAACTTACACAGCCAAAACAGCAGAAAAACAGTGAGGAATTTGGCAAAATGGACAACGTCATCGCGTCCGGAACGGCCCAAAACCCCGGTCTACAATTTCAAAGTGCTCAAATCCGACCTCGGATGAGCAGTTTACGGCTAAAACAGGCTCCACAATGAGCAAAAACACAGTTGCGGCTGTTCCTCCTCTCTTCTCCACGTTTTTTCTGGTCTTCTCTCTGTTTTTTCAGTTCCCACACTTAGCTTTATTAGTTGGGCACCCTTGGCCTTTTAGATGACCTCAAACGGACCCCGAACAGGCCAAAAACTGACCTCGCAGTGCATAGTTGTCACCTTTTTGCATCATCCGCACACCTGGCACTCATTTCTTTTCAATAATGCATCTCGCAACCACCAGAAGTGGCCCCAAAAAGTGGTCCTAATGATGACCTTTCTGCATAACTCTCACAAGAAAAAACCCACGTTGTGTCCGTACTTCTCCACGTGCAAGTATTGACCCCGTTCGACCTCCTGACGCCACTAGATGCCATCTGACGCACCTGCTTACCTCATGTCGTCGGCCCGCGGATAGCTTCCTCGAGAAGTTTTACACGCTAACAACTCCTCTTTATTATAGAAAAAACACAGTGGTACTGGTAATAGTGAAAATCGATGCACTATGTACACCCTGTCCTACTTGTACACATGTGGGCCCCACGTAACCACCTGGGTCTGAAAAATGGGCAATTATTTATTTGATGCACCATGCATGTATATGTACATATGCGCAATGCCTTGCTCTAAAAAACTCCTGACAACGGGTTTGTTTTGGAAGGCTATTTGGGAGAACATTGGCACACGGTTGCAGTTCTCGTCATCTTTCCACCCGCAGACAGTTGGGCAAGATTGCAAATTCAGTCGTACTGGATTTATTGAAGTCCTACATTTTGGATCAGAAGACTCAATGGGAAAAGTATTTTCCCTTGGTGGAATTTTCCTACAACACCACGATTCACTAGCTAGCTTTGATTGACTTCCATCCCTTCCACATATTGATCATCAGCTTTGAGACTGTAGGAATGACTGAGATAGGTGAGATCAAAATATCTCTTAATTCTAAATTGGACCAAGCCTTGTAGGATTGCAGCTTGAATTTTTTTGATATTTCTCAAGAGAAGTAGGGCCCAAAAGTCATGAGAGGTTGCAGCCCTCATGATCCATTTGCTTGCCATTTTGATGGCCAGAAGTTTCAAATTTAGAATGCCGAGTCCACCTTTGTCTTTAGGCAAGTAGCATATATCTCCAGAGACTTTGGGGATTCTTGTGTGGTTTTCATTACCTCCCCAAAGAAAATTCCTTGCCAAGGCTAAGGCCTGTTTGAGCTGGTACTTGGCTGGAGACCAACATGACATAAAGTATATTAGAGAGGGTAAAATATAGTGGTTAAGTACAAAAGCCCTTGAGGAGATGGAGGACACGTATGTTTGCCACTTGATAATTTTTTCTCTGAATTTGTTTATCACCCACTCCCATCTCTGAGAGAAAGTGATCTTGAAGCCCATTGGGATGCCCAACAATCTGAAGATTTTTTTATCTTCTAACACCTGACATCTAGCTGCAACAATTGTTTGAGGTGTGGGACCTGAAGATACCTTATATCCAGTTTTGGTATGATTGATAGCAGACCCACTGGCCAAGCAGAATATGCTAAGACATTTCCAGAACTTGTCAATTGACTGACTGTTATTAGACAATATGGCATTGATATCACTTGCAAACTGCTAGAGTACAAGATCTTTAGCTGCACCTGGTATTTGAATCCCTTATAAACTGCCACACCTAATAGCATCTTGGATCAACCAGCCCAAAGTATCTGAACATTTAACATATAACAGAGGGGCAATTGGGCAACCTTGCCTGATAGATCTTCTGAGAGGGAAACGGTCAGTCAGATCCCCATTAACAGAATATTTTAGCAAAGGCATACTTTATGAAAAATTTTCCAAATCCAATGTCATGTAAAGATTGGTATATAAAATCCCATTTATAATAAACTTGGACACCCCAAGTCAAGATTCTACCGCAACACAACAAAGATTCGCTTAAAAATAGTTCACAGAAGACGACACTGCCCGGCGTAGTTCCGTGCCCAGAGGTATTGGCCCCAAAGACTGGCGTCCCTTTCATTATTTCTTTTAATATTAATCTTGGTGCGAAGTACAAGGGAGTCTGTTGGGATACACACTCAGACTCTGCGTCCAGATGCTCTGAGTAATGAGGGCCCAACAGACATATTTATTGTTACAAGGGATGCCCAAAAGTAGAGCCCCAAAATCTCAAACTCAAAAGCTCTTAAATTTAAAAGCAACTATAATCCAAAATCTTCTCAAAAATTAAAGCATAGTGCCCAAAAGCTGGCCAACGTAATTTCCGAAATTCCATACAGGCTGTCAGCGCAAACAGCGGAGCATCCATACTATTGTCCGTACAGCCTGCCACGTCAGCATGTCAGCGCATTTTGTGGTGGATTTTCCGTTGGCTGCCACATCAGCCTGTGTGGCGTATTTCAGGCAGCAGGGTGTGAGTGTGTATGTCCGGGGGCCAACCACGTCACCAGTTTGTGACATTATTCCCTCTTAAAAGAATTGTAATTGCCCTCGATTATGCGTGCAAAACAGATAGAGGCCATAAACTGTCTTAGTGGACATTGACTGTTAGTACCGACGCACTAGACATAACACATCTAGCACATGTACCAAATCAACAGTCACATCACCAGACATCAAAGGACATCACATGACAAATCACATTCAAATTCATTCCAAATCTCAAACCATGATTAATCGGCAACGTATTTAGTAATCGCATCTAGATCCAGCCAGGACCTCACAAATGCCCGATTAACTAATCCTTATTGCAATCATGTCTATAGTATCATTTTTGGGAATTCCAGTTCATAAAGTCATACGGCAGAATACTGTCAGCCCAACAGTATCCGTGAAACCCAAAGGGACATCAGTGACTCTATATAAAAAATCGGGGTAATCTGTTGACAAAGAAGCGGAGTGACTCCCCTCTTGTGCAAGCCCGTTGCACTAGATTCACCCATGCTGAAATCGGAGTTCTATCGGAGTAAACTATGCTAAACTGAATGCTTGAAGGTAAAGTTCCACAATCTAAGGAGTATCTGCTAGGTCCTCCTCCTCCATCCACTTCGCATCCAATGCAGGATAGTTCTTGAATTTAAACAAGAACCACCTAATCACTTTACCTTTAATCTTTCTATCTTTATGTGGTAATATCTATTCTGGAACGAGGATCTCCTCGCTTTCTTCCACTTCGGGTTGCTCATCTGGCTTCCCATCATTGGGCACATCGCCTTTAAAAGGCTTCAAGAGATTCACATGAAAAGCATTGTAAATCTTCCAAGTATCGGGCAGCTTCAGTCTAAAGGAGATATCATTTATCTTTTCTTTTATATGGAAAGCGCCATAATACCTCATGCCAAGCTTTGGAAAAAGCCGCTCCTTTCCTTTTCGTTTTCTTAGGCATGCCTTCTCAAAACGTAAGAGCATCCAATCGTTCTCCTTTAATTTCAAATCGCAACGATGTCAATCTCCTGCCTTCTTATGTCTTTCTTGAGATTTCTCTAAAGCCTTCCGAGCCTTGACAAAAGCGGTGTCCACGTCTTGCGTGTACTTGTCGCCTTCAAAAATCTTATCTTTGGTATGGGGAATGTTCTAATCTGCCAGTTGATTCCCTTTTTCCTTTCTTTCCTTGTGCCTTGGGACCTGCAGATAGCGTCTTTCGCTTCCCTGTCCATTGGCACGTCAGAGCCAATCACCGAAACCCTAAGACGCACTATCATCTGATTCCTCTTTCTCTAGAATTCTTTGTTGAACTTACATCTGGTTTCCTTAGTTCGTCGGAACCCTCTGATTTTCCAGAATCTTGTGATGAGCTATCATCTGGTTTCCTTGATTCATTCTCTTCACTGGAAGACTCTTGCCTTTTTGATTAAATCCTGCCCGTTGCATAAGTCAATGAGCTGGCATGCATCCCAAATCGCTGCTTAGTCATGTCCCATGAAGTCAGACTTCTGGTTTAAAGCATAGTCTCGAATCTCTTTAGCAAATCATAGCAAAACCGCTCAATCTGGTGTCACAAACTGGTGGCGTGGCATGCTCGGACACTTTCAGAGTAGGATACAAGCTTGGAAAACGTAGCAACAGGCTGACGTGACAGTACCGTATGGATTTTCGCTTTTCACACTGACTGTCGTACAAAAATCCCTCTTTTTGCACTGAGTTGCTGACGTGGCAGTGCATATGGAAAAATCAGCTGGCAAAATCTACGTGGGCTAATTTTGGCAGCTTTTGAGCCAATTGCTTTATTTTAAGAAGCCTAAGGTCTTCTGATTTTGGGGTTGTGCTTTTGGGCATCCCTTGTAACCTATAAATAAGTGGACAGGACCCTTGCTTCTCAGAGCATCTGGACGCAGAGTCTGAGAGTGAGCACCCTCCCACTCTCTTGTACTTTGAACACAGATTAATACAAAAAGAAATACCGAAAGGGACGCCAGTCTTTGGGGCCAATGCCTCTGGGCACGGAACTCCACTGGGCCATGTCGAATTAATTGTGAAGTGTGTACTGTTTTGAAGTAAATCTCTATTGTGTCGCGATAGAATCTTGACTTGGGGTGTCCAAGTTTGTTACAGTCGTATCAGTGCGCACCCAATTTCTCTTCTACCGGGAAATCCGATCCTTTTCTCGCAACACTTATGGATTCAGACAGAGATCTGGAAGGTGCAACGGAAGTGAATGTTGAACTTTGCTCAAGATGAGTGCTCCAAACTGTGCTCAAGGGTTCCTTTTACTTAAGGAAGGGAGAGCCTTCCGTTCCTTTAATGAGAGAGTGCAAATGATCACAAACAAAGTGAATGACACTGTGAATGAAGGTGCTGAGACTAAGAGATAGAGAGAGAAGAATATGACACCAGAATGTTATCAAACCCTCCTCCAAGGACCCTACTCTCTATGGCGAGAGAGGTCTATGCTATTGATTGCACAATCCTCGTACAATGGTCTAAATGCAATGGACTTGCCGAGGACGTTGACGACGAGGAGGGCTGAAATCTGACAACGCTAGGGGCTGAAATCTGCAAATCTTGTATCTGCTGAATTCTAAATCTATGTTAGGGACGACGACGATGATGACGACGCAGCGACGATGCGCTAAAAACGCAGATGCTGAAATCTGCGAATAGCGGGCTGAATTTGCAAACATTGGCTGATCTGACCATGAGACGAGGATTTGCTGCAGGAAGGTGAGATTTGCAAAGTTTGGGGGACTGCGGTACGGAATCTAACTATTGAAAACTGAAAACGCTAATGCTAATGGGGGATTTGTCGCGGGGAATCTACAAGCGCTGATGATAATCTGCAAATGCAAAAACGCTAGGCTGATCTGTTGTCTGCTGCAAAAAAGCTAGGGAATATGCTGTGAATTTGCTAACGCCAGGCTGATCTGCAAGTTGCAAAACGCTGGGGCTGATCTACAAATGCTGAAAACGCTAGGCTATCTTGATTGCTGAAAAACGCTAGGAGTTCCTGTCGGGGGTCTTGCTAAGAAGGTGCACTGTCAGACACTTGGTACCTACTGCCTATTTTGCAAGAAAGTGCTAGCTCAGCTTTCTTATATGTTAACTTGCCAAAGTTACCCTACCCAGTTTTCCAACAAAGTCACTTATTAATAATAAGTGAAAAATGGTTAAAATAGGAAAAATACGTTCTGTGCGCACTGTAAAATGCTCTTGATGGATTCAGATGGTAATGCTGATGATCATGTTGTGTGCAGCCAGAGGATATGAAACTACTCTAAGTGCCTGGATATGCACGGGCCTGCGAACATACTCACAAAGGTGCTATAACACTTTCTAAGCTATATGAACCCTTGTCATGAAGTAGCTTGTCCACATGCACATAGGGTTAGATGTGCACGTGACATCCCCCCCTTTTTCAAGTGAGGTACTGATACCGAACTATATGGCGTCGAGGGAGATCGCCAACAGCGTCTGGATGAATCCTGGGAAGGACTCTTGGCCGGCCAACTCTGATGTGTGGGTCGTGCGATACTTGAACTTCATAAAGGTCTGCAACGCTTGCTTCTTTCGGCCACACTGAAAGCGACACAAAGTCATCTGTGGCTATGTCAAAGCTCCAACTTCGGCTATAGTCGTGGATCTACCTTCTTCAAGAGTCTCCAAGGAGGAAAATTCTTGAAACCACGTCCAACACAAAAACATGAACATACCCATTCCGTGTAAAGAGACTGGAAAAATTCTAGTCTTCTCTAAAGACTGTGCATGCAATGTAGATAAACAAGGAGACGGAGTGCCAAACCGTTTATCAAACACACACAAAAAGTGAAATTCAAACTTGTCTTTCTGATCTAAATCTATCAACTGTGGCAAATCACAATGGAAATGCCGATGCTCCATGCTCAATCCTTCTTGTGCTCTTTCGGATAATGTGTCATGCCAAGGAAGAGACATGGAATGTGAATTCCTTGAATGCAAACATTTCATCTTTTCATGAGTAATCCGCATAATTCGTGCTCATTCATGAGTGAATCGTGTTCATCGTACAATATGGCTTACCTATGGAAAGGGAACACATAAAGACGGTGACTAATACAGGAAACCGTCACGAATGAAACACTCGAACAATGCATACTGACTAATGATGCGTATACACAATACTTCCTGCGGGGGTTCCTTAGATCTTGACTCGAGAGCCAAGATCGGTTCTTCGTGATTGATCGAATTTGCAAATGAGGTTAGCTTCACTAGAAAACGCATCAACCAAACCATCATCCTTACGAGCAATCACATCTGTATCTTGCAAATCATCATCATTGTGAATAATCACATCTTGATCATGCAAATCATGTGTGTCGTGCTTTGGAGAAGAAAAGACTGAGAAAGTCTCCTTCTCCTGATCCTTTTCAATCTTTGCCTGTACATTAGAAATGAGAGATGAAGAATGAACAACTTCCTCCCCACGAATGACAATGGGAGAGTCACTTTTGGCATTGAAAGTGAAAGTAATGGCTGCCCAATCAATGAGAGAGTTATTCTCACGAAACCATCGAATGCCTAAAAGCATATCACATCGTGAGAGAGGAGATACTACAAATTTTCTGTGGAAGGACGCTTGTTGAACAGTGAACAACACATCAAGGCACTCTCGTGTAATGAGAGAGTCCATACCGGGAGCGAAGCACGACACCTCGAAAGGAGATGTCTTGCTAACCTCCAAGGGGGCTCTTTCGACAAGAGAGTCACTTATCACATCATGCATACTGCCTGGATCAAACAATATGACAAAACGTTGACCCTTCACATGACCATAACACTTAATGAGAGACTCATCAATGGGAGAATCATGAGAAACTTGGGTCACACTCGCGTTCTCATTTATGGCATTAACAGAGGATGTGGGTTCTTTAGATTCGCTAGATTCAATTGTAGGACATGTTCTTTTTATGTGACCCTTGATGTGACAATGATAACATCGACCTTCCTTAGAATAAATGCTTTGTTCTTTTGACGTGATGTATCCTCGTAAAATTCTTTGTGCTGCTTTTTCATATGGAGTGAGCTTAGGTTTAGCAATTGTGTTAGCTTTACCCTTAGATTCATTTTGAGAGTTCTTTTCTGAGAGACTAGAGGAAGATTGGTTAGAAGAGTTACCATTCTTACCGTTCTTACCGTTCTGTGTGTTCTGAGAAGTCTAAAAGGTACTTTGAGACGACTTGTTCTCCTTAGGCTTTCCCTTGTTGTGCTTCATCTCTTGGGAGAGAGCAATTGCTACCACCTTGTTGAGATTCGCAGGGTCGAAGACTTCTACATATTCGTCCAACCCAAAAAGGAATGCCTCTTTTGCGCTCATGATCCAATTTGCGTAATTGGGTGCTGAGCTGCAAAACACGGTTAGAAAAAGCCATGACTGGCATACAATTCTGCTTGAGATTGCGTCAATCTTCTTTCAACCGCGCTAGGTACTGAGGAGGCATAAACTAGCCTTGAGCTTGTCTTGGAAGTCGGCCCAATTGAAGGAAAGGGGCACGTCTTCGTCAGCTTCCTCTAGGTGCGCGGTCAATTGTGCCTCTTGCCATGCGTGATACCAATTAATGGCATCACCGGCAAGGTACATGGCTGCCGTTAAAACCTTGCTATTCCATGTCTTCTTACTTGTCGCAAAATAAGCATTAAATTGATGCAACCAAGAATGAATAACGCTAGCATAGATCTTACCGTCATACTTACTGAATGTCAACTTCTCGGTGATGGGGTTGTTGGAGTCCGAATCTCGGCTTGCACCACTTGATGAACCACCAACATCTTTGGCCGGCTTGGGTTTCGAGGTGAGTACCAGTAGGACTAACTCTTGCATGCGTCGATCTCTCTGCACCTCACGCTCTAACTCCAAGGCCTCTCGTCTATCTTCGGCCTCCAAGCGCGCTTGCTCGCGCTCACGCTCCAAGGCTAACCGTCTCTCTTCGCGCTCACGATCCTTTTCTGCCTTTCTTTCTTCGGCCGCCAAGCGCGTCACACTCCAAGACTGCAGTTCTTTTTCGGCCGCCAAGTACACTTGCTCACGCTCATGCTACAAGACTGCCGTTCTTTCTTTGCGCTCGCGCTCCAAGGCGGTGCGTTGCGCTTCTTGTCATATCATCATGTCCATCATCGTCTTGACCAAAGACTCCATAGAATTTGGTGCAATCCTTGGAGTAGATGGGGAAGGGGGGGGGGGGGGGGGGGGGGGGTCGGAAAAACCTCCTCATGGGGAAAATTCTTCTACGCCACTTCCATGCTCATGACCTCCATGCGAAGTATCCATTCCGCTTCGGGTGATGACCATACACTGAAGTCTTTGGTTCTTAAGTTCACGAGGAATTTGGGTTCTTGTGGTGCTTAGGTTCTTGAGGGTCTTGAGTTCTTGAGGTTCTTGAGGGTCTTGAGTTTGTGAGGTTCTTCTTTAGCTTGCAATCTGTGTTAGAGAAAGATCTTCTCTTTCCCGAGCTCTTCTCTTTCCTGCGGGCGCACCCCTTGGCGGCCTTGCGCTCACACCAAGGTTTCTTTTTCCCACCTCACGTCGATTGGCCGGCCGCTAAGTGCATGGTCCGCTCTCAATGAGTGAAAAGAGAAACAAGGGGAGGCTGGACAAGCTCTTCTTTCTTGGGTTTCTTGTCACTCTTCAAAAACACGATTAGAAATCAACACGTCCAAGTGGACTTGGGTTACGTGCGACCACAACAAGCAAAAAAAATTATTGTGGTTCTTTCCTTGAGTGATACAGAACACTGGCAAAGCTCTGATACCAATGTAAGGTGCAACGGAAGTGTAACATTTAATGACCTAAAAACTTGTGTAGCGGAAATTAGCATGAACATAGTGGGCATTTCATTAGAATAGATTCCTAATGAGAATTACAAGAGTGCCTGGGTGGAGAGAGCAACAAAAAGCATAACACCTAGTTAGATAGCATCAACAATACTTTCAAAAGAGAGAGAAATTAAGCTATTGACAACAGTTGAGGACCGGATTTGCATGGAGCCGGTCCCCCCTCCAAAAGGCTTTGTATTATGGTTTCTCCCATCAAGAGAGACATTGTACAATACAATTCTTTGTGATCCTTCAAGACTAGCTAGTGCAATGAACATGAAATCTTCATGCACTAAGCAAAACACTTAGCAAAGAAAACTTTAATTATCCCCGTTCTCAGACCCAAGACCTCACACACCTTTGAAGATGGTGAGAGCTAGCAGGGTATGAGAGTAGATTGAGAGGAAGAAGGAGTATCTTACGAGAAAGATGTACATCTCCTCACATAATCACTCATATTAGCATAGATTTAGCTTAGTAATTAGCTTGGTAGAGGAGATGAGCATGCATTGAAGCTTGGCTCTTGGTTGGATTTGCATCCACATGCAAAGAGTGTGTTGATGTAGGCTTCTATCTCACAAGCTTGGAGTAGGTGATGAGCTCTCCATTAAAGCTTGGGAAGAGATAGTCTTCTCTTTCTTCACACATGAGATTGTGTGAGTGTGTATGTGATAATGCCTTGCAAAAATCATCCCCCTCTCTCTCTCTTGGGCGAGCCCTCTTGCTAATTGCTCTTGCAGGCTCGCCATTGGACCTCCCCAAGTCAAGCCAATGGCTATTAAGCAGCATAAGTGATAGCCTTCTGACATGTGTCCCCCTTTCCCCTTTTGTGAGAGCTTTAGGTAATTTAATAATTAAACTAAACTCTCATTGGACCCCTTTGCCTCCTGGCCAATAGGAATCAGGCAAGCCATTGGGCTCCTGAATTCTCATTGGACCCCTTGGGAGACTGTCCAATAGTCTTCTAGGAGACTTAATTCTCATTGGTTCTTTATTCTCTTTGAGAATTTAGGAACAAGGCTAAACTTCTGTTCGGCCTATCATCCACAAATGGATGGCCAAAGTGAAATAGCTAATCTAACCATTCTCGATCTACTAAAAGCCTATGTAACGGAAGTAGATCAAAGATCCCAATGGGAGAAGTACTTACCCTTAGTGGAGTATGCTTACAACAACACTGTACATACTTCCACAGGAAAAGCACCTTTCGAGGTAATTGAGGGAAGATCAAAAAGTCCCTTGCTACTTAAAGTACATGGGAAGATCTTCGCTACAGATGAGTATAGCCGAGACCTACAAGAAATTACTGGTCATTCTAGGATCTCTATCTGACACTATGGACATTGGCAAGCCATGGTACTTGAAAATTTGTGAAATGAAGAGGGTTGCCATTTGATGGGTTTTGATAGTCTTTTTGACAGGTATAAAATGAGCTTGTTTACTGAACCTGTCTACTATCTTCCATATTCCCGTATTCCCATGGATAGACTTAGGCAATCCAAAGATAAAATCCATGGATATGCTCTCCCATGGTGAATTAGGGATTGGCAAGGGTTGAAGCAATCCAAGTTGCTTCCCTCTATCAAATTTTGTCTTTTGGCATACCACACATTTAGAAACATACTCTTGTATGTTCACTTTCATGGTAGGCCAATAGAAATATGTTTCAATTCCCTTTAAGGTAGACTGAATCCCTCTATGCCCCGCATAAGGTGGAGCATGAGATTCATACATTACTTTCTCACGTAGTGAATTAGTAACGCATAGTCTATTGTCATAGAGAAGATAACCATCTTGTAAAGTAAATGGTTCCTCTTTCTTCCCTGATGCAAGGGCTGAAATCACATCTTTAAAATCGGGATCAATAGCATACTCATCTATCATTGAAGATAGATCATTGTGAGTTGCTATGGAAACCGCATTCACTCTCGGCCGTCTTGAGAGTGCATCAGCTACTTGATTATGCTTGCCAGCAATGTGAGCAATATGAAAATGAAATTGCGAAAGGAAATTTGCCCACCTCATTTGTTTGTCGGAGAGCTTGGTCTGCATCATGAAGTACTTAAGACTTTGGTGATCCGTTCGCAGAATGAAAGGAGTCCCCAATAAATAGTGCTTCCATGAGTCTAAGGCATGTAGAACTGCAAGGAGTTCCTTTTCATATATGCCTAGAGCTTGCTCAACAGGGTCGAGCCTTTGACTCTCATAGCCTATGGCGTGCCCTTCTTGGAGCAAAACAGCTCCAAGGCAATCACCACAAGCATCACATTGGACCTCAAATGGTTTTGAGAGATCCGGTAGTGTAAGCACAAGTTGAGAGATAAGCTTTTCTTTAAGCTTTTCGAAAGCATTTTTCTCCTTAGGAGACCATGTATACCTAACGTTTTTCTTTGTTAGGTCATGTAATGGTCCCGCAATTTGTGAGAACTTTTCTATGAAGCGTCTATAGTATGCACACATACCTATAAAGCTTCTTAGTTCATGAAGATTCCTTGGTTTAGGCCATCCTTTTATTATCTCTAACTTTGATGGATCCATTTGGATGCCATCTTGAGAGATAATGTGACATAAATATTGAATCTCTTGCAAGAAAAATTCACTTTTCTTTCGATTAACATAAAGTTTATTCTCTCTCAAAACTTGAAATATTACCTGGAGGTGTTGCTTGTGTTCGTCTAATGAATTAGAGTAGATGATAATATCATCAAAGAGCACTCCAGTGAAGGTTCGATGAGGCCAGAACAGCTTCTCCATCAAGCGATTGAATGTGGCTGGTGCATTGGTCAAGCCAAAAGGCATGACAATGTATTCGTAAAGACCAAAGGTGGTGCGAAATGGGGTCTTTACAATGTCTTGATCAACTATCCTTATTTGATGATAGCCACTTTTTAGGTCAATCCTACTGAAGTAGGTCGATCCTTGTAGCTTATCAAATAGGTCTTCTACCCGTGGAACGGGAAACCTATTCTTGATAGTGATCCTATTTAGTGCTCTATAGTCGACACACATGCGATATGTGCCGTCTTTCTTTTGCACTAATAGCACAGGTGAGCAAAATGCAGATGAGCTAGGCCTAACCATGCCCTTCTCAACTAACTCATGCACTTGCCGCATAATCTCCTCTTGTTGAGCTTGAGAAACTCTATAAGGAGGTTTGTTAGGCGGTGAACTTCCTGGAAGAAGTTCAATTGCATGGTCATCATTACCTCATTTAGGAGGTAGCTCATAAGGGATGTCGTCAATAAAAACATCTTGAAACCCCTTGAGAAAATTGGATAACTCTAATTCCTTTTGGTTGCTTTTATTTTCTTTTGCTAAAGCATTAGGTTCATTTTGAGAATCTTTAACAAAAATCATGTACACAGAAATAGAGCTCTTTATTGACTTGTTGAAAGCTGGTGTATGTACAGCTGGCCCCCCCTTTGGATCCCTATTTTTCCTCCTTTGGATCCCTACTGTGGTCGGTCTGCTAGCTTAACCAATATTCTAGCTTTTTCTCCCCTGGCACTTCCCCACATTAAATGATAAGTTTAATATGAGAAAATCATTTAGGAGAATTAGAATGATTATTATGACAGGAAGTGAATGTTGAACTTTGCTCAAGATGAGTGCTCTGAACTGTGTTCAAGGGTTCCTTTTACTTATGGAAGGGAGAGCCTTCCGTTCCTTTAATGAGAGAGTGCAAATGATCACAAATAAAGTGAATGACACTGTGAATGAAGGTGCTGAGACTAAGAGATAGAGAGAGAAGAATACGACATCAGAATGTTGTCAAACCCTCCTCTGAGGGCCCCACTCTCTATGGCAAGAGAGGTCTATGCTATTGATTGCAAAATACTCGTACAATGGTCTAAATGCAATGGACTTGCTGATGATGTCAATGACGACGATGACGACGATGAGACGGGCTGAAATCTGAAAACGCTAGGGGCTGAAATCTGCAAATCTTGTATCTGCTGAATTTTGACTCTATGTCGGTGACGACGGCGATGATGACGATGCGACGACAATGCGCTAAAAACGCAGATGCTAAAATCTGTGAATAGCGGGCTGAATCTGCAAACACTGGCTGATCTGACTGTGCGGCGAGGATCTGTTGCGGAAAGGTGAGATCTCCAAGGTTTGGGGGCTACGGTACGGAATCTAACTTCTGAAAATTGAAAACGCTAATGCAAATGGGGGATCTGTCGCCGAGAATCTACAAACGCTGATGATAATCTGCAAATGCAAAAATGTTAGGTTGATCTGCTTTCTACTGCAAAAACGCTAGGGGATCTGTTGTGAATCTGCTAACGCCAAGCTGATCTGCAAGTTGCCAAACGCTGGGGCTAATCTGCAAATGCTAAAAACGCTAGGCTATCTTGATGGCTGAAAAACGCTAGGAGTTCCTGCCCGGGGTCTTGCTGAGAAGGTGCACTGACAGGCAGACACTTGTTACCTGCTGCCTCTTCTACTAGAAAGTGCTAGCGCTAGCTTTCTTATATATTAACTTGCCAAAGTTGCCCTACCCAGTTTCCCAACAAAGTCACTTATTAATAATAAGTGAAAAATGGCTAAAATAGGGAAAATAGGTTCTGTGCACTGTAAAATGCTCCTGAAGGATTCTGATGGTAATGCTGATGATCATGCTATGTGAAACCAGAGGATCTGCAACTACTCTAAGTGCCTGGACATGCATGGCCTACAAACAGACTCACAAAGGTGCCAAAACACTTCCTAAGCTAATTGAACCCTTGTCATAAAGTAGCTTGTCCACATGCACATAGGGTTAGATGTGCACGTGACAAGATTAGTCGACTTCTTCTGCATCTGGGAATACAGGAGGAGATCGAGGAGAAGATTCTCATGAGCAATCAGAGGAAGAGTACGGCCCACCTCGGCCTACTTAGGCAGAGATTGAAGAGATGGAACGTCGAAAATTGGTTGACGGCGCGACAAAGATGATGATCAACATTACGAAGGATCCGAAAATTTGCATAATGTTTTACTCGGATATCCTTTGACAAGGTGCACACGCAGTGGCAGAAGGCCATAGAGCCACCCATCAAACCGGAACTCAAGAAACCTCCTACTGCAAGGATGTATACAGAGCAAGAATTGGAAGAGGTGGTTGATACACGGATCAGTCAGCTTTTTGATGCGAACAATAAAGCCAAAAAGCACGACAAAAAGCAGAAGAAAGGTACTGACTTCCCGGGTTATTTGGATCGTCAATCTACCTTTGCATTGGCAAGAAAGCAGAAGAAGCGTGTACGATTTGAAGTATCCAGTTCTGCTTTCTTCTTCTTCTGACAGTTCTTCTAGCTCTTCTCACTCGAGCAAAGAAGACAGAAAAGGAAAAAAGCGAAGCAGAAAGCAAAGCTTCGGAAAGGGCAAGAAAAAGGCAAAGAAGCCTAAGTTTCACCCAGTTTCTGACAGTTCTATAGAGGACTCGTCCTCAGATAGTTCGGACTCCGACGATCACAGATTTTACGCAAAGAAGAAGCATTTCTATAAATCCAACCAGTATGACTTCCTCAAAGATAAAAGAAAAAAAGTTCGAGAATTTAAAGAAGGTGGACAGTCAATTAAGTTTGACACTTTTTCTGGATTCCGAGATGCTTCGAGGGCTTTGGCCTTCATACAGCAGCTTGATATAGCTTTCTTTGGAGGGCATTAGAGCACTCCAAGATTCGGAGGGCTACCTCTTTCTTCAAGGGAAATGCTCGAACACGGTGGTCCACCCTTCTACTGAACAAGGAAGCTCCGATTAAGTAGTTGAAATTCAAAAGGCTTTTTATTTCTTCTTGGCTAACTCAGGAGTACGAACGAGATATACAAACTGCTTGGAATCATCTTTGTATGAACAAGAGAGATTCTCTGGACGCGTATTCCGAGAGATTTTGGAGCTCTTTTCTACCAGCTTCTTCATTTAAGAAGATCTCGTTTAAAGAACAGATTGAGCGGTTTTGTTGCGGATTTTCTACAGAGATCCGAGATCACTACTTAGAACAAAAGTACGATTCTATTCAAGAATTGATGGGTCATGTGAAACGGGGTTTTGCCATACATTCAGGCAATCTCTTACCCCACATTTGAGATCGTGACTCAGATAACCGAACAGACTTCTAATAATGAAAGTAGAAAGAAGAAGAGCCCTCAAGAAAAGAAAGATAAGGATTCACGACCCCGGCTCACTCTTCGAGAGAGGGCCAACTACATCAAAGAGGGGAAGTGTTTTGGATGCGGGGAACATGGGCACATCTCCGCGAAGTGCCCTAAAAAGGCACAGAAAGAACAAGATGAAGAAAGGCCAGAGAGTTCAAGGAACATAGACGAAAAGCCAAGATAAAAGCAGGACTAGTTCCAGATTGCATGGGTACTGACCCAAGCACGATTGATGAAAGTACAGAACTTTGCCGAGCTTGGGGCAAAGTGAAAGATCAAGAAGCCCCGATTTTCTTTGATGGAGGAGTCAAGGCCAACTTCATTTCACTTGAATTGGTGGCATGGCTCGAGATTACACCCAATCGGATGGGACCACAAGCAAAGGCAGTTCTAGCGGCACCTGGCAGGGACGTGGCCATTACCCCTGTCATTGGCGAACTTCGGTTGCATTGTCAGGGGTATTTGGGACACAAGGACTTCTACATAATGCCGTTGGAAGGTTGTGATGTCCTCCTAGGAATCCCTTGGTACCATAAGAACAACGCCGTGGTCGATTATCGGGCGAAGAAAGCGACATTGACTACTTAAAAGGGCCGAAATGTTGTACTTGATGTGAAATTGAAGGGTGAGTCTGTCCCTATTGTATCGGCTTCGGCCGTTTTGAAATTAATCAAATTCAGTTTGTTTGTTTACTCGATCTATTTGAAAGAGTTGAATGATGAACATAGGGCAAATATATCTGAACTTGATAAAGAACGCAAAGATTTTCTCCACACTCATGCCAATTGCTTCTCAAAGGGCCTACCAAGGGAGTTGCCACCATCTTTTTTTTTCCCAAAAAAAGATCCTTCTATTAGTTAATGAAACTACCCATAGGGCTACAACCTCCTCTACAAAAGAGGACTACACATCATGATGGGGAGACTCTCCCAATGAAAAAACAACATATGTACAATGAGGCTAGATCAGGGGATGGGAGGAGGGAAGAGCCACACAGGTGGACGGTAGTGCCATCTAAGCACACCCTGGTCCATGGTGAAAAATGGCCCAGGATGCCAAAGTTGAAGGAAAGCCTCTCTGCGCTCCTGCATGCGGTCAGAACTGCCCTAGAGTCTCTCGAACTGTCCTCTAAGAGTATGAATTAGCTGAAGCCAAAGATCCTGAACAGTCTCTGCTGGTGGTATAGGCCGCGCCTCGAAGATGCGGAAGCAGTGGGCCCGTCACATGAACCAGAGTCTCCGGCCACTGATGAGCTCCCAACACACCTCTCTCTCACTGCACCACTCCTGTGGAGTAAGCTGTGTGGCAGGTTGGATTGTAGGTCGCCCCCCCTGCATCACTATCATCCTGCTGGTGGATGATAGCTCAGACTAAAGTGTCGGGCCCGTGAGAGTGGACCAAGCAGCTGCCCCCGAAGTGTATAGCTAAGCCATGGAAAGAGCAGGCATCAGAACACGAAGCCACACCTGTTGTGCCAAGGGATAGTCCCAAAGACAGTGACGCTGACTCTCCACAAGGTGGTCACAAGCTGTGCATGCGGACGAGAGGCCACTATGCACAAGCCAGCTCCCAGCTGCTGTAGCTCTGTGTGCAACCAGCCACTGAAACAAAGTGACTCGCCTCGGCAGTATGGAGTCCCACAACCTCTCCCAAAAAATTGCCAAGAATTTAGCTGTGAGACCCTCCTCCTGCCAATGAGGTGCTGCAGCAAGGCGAGCCTCTCTCTGTGCTGCCAGTATGGGACGTCCCAGTCAAACAGTGTACTGAAAGAAAGGGACACCTGGGTGGTCTGCAAAAGAAAAGGGTCTCTCTAAAGCCACTCTCCAAGATCCACTGTACTCGTGCCAGTGGACAGCACTCCCAAGCCCACAGTCTCCAATGTCCAGTCGCAAGAGCAGCTGGGTCACGATCGATGACACAAGTCCTCCCACAGATGCCCACCACTCGGATCCTCTAAAAATAGCACTCTGCCACCTGCGGGGCCTCTACTGCAACTCGCTGTAAGCGTCCCTCACCCTGTAGCTCAAAAAACAGGGAGGGAACAGTCTCTAAGCAAGCCCGAACAGAGATGAGAACCTTCAGTCGCGTAAAGGCTCCCATCCATTTGGGCGCTGCTGACTCGAGAGGCGTGAGCCACTCAGCTGGTACTGCCTCTGAGATGTCCTGGCACATGCTCTGCACCCCTCTCATGCCCTGTAGCTGAAAGCCCTGTAGCTTCTCTGACAAGCCTGAAAACTGTAACCAGTCACCTAAAGAGCGTGCTGGACCCGCTACCATGGAACACCAGGAAACATGAGGCCGATTACCAACCAAGTGACCTCTCTGAGTGCTAACCATGGGGTTCCAAACAAGGGGCTGTCTCGCAGGCGCTCCTCCGTGCAAGTAGGCTGACGCTGCTCCAGGCCTTGCCGCAAGTGCTCCCAAGATCGCAGCAACCCCACAGCGAAGCGATCCTCCAATCTCCTGCTCAAACCAACTCTACACATCTCTGTGAAGATCCATCTAGTCGAAGGTTGCCAGGGGCCTCCTGCTTGAGGCACCCTAGCACGAAGCCGCTGTAACAAGAACTCCTTCCAGGGCTCCTCACCTGGAAGAAGACCTCGGACGATGAACTTCCCAAGAAGGGCTCTGCTCTGCTGTGCTGGGTCTATGATCCCAAGCCCTCCCTGGGAACAAGGAAGAATGATGACCTGCCAGGCCACTTTGGCCCGGGCTGTTAGAGTGTCTCGCCCTGACCAAAGGAAATTCCAGATCAGTCGCTCTATCTGGCTGATACAAGAACTCGAGAAGATCCAGCACAAGTGATGTACCACATAGTAGCCAACAACACCTGGTTGGCCACTACAACTCTGCCAGCCAGAGAAAGTCGTGCGGAGCTCCAATGTAACAACTTCCTCCTGATAGACAGGAGGAGGGGAGCAATCTGCTGCTCGAGAGACAAGTCCAAACCAACCTGACAACCCAAGTACCAAACTACAGTCCCTGGGGGAATCCACTTGAAACCCTCACCTGGCATCCAGTAGGGCACAGGAGCACTACCAACTGAGAAAGCCACTGTCTTTCTCCAGTTGATCAGTGCGCCAGATGCACAACAGAAGGTCTCAAGAGCCTGCTCACACCTGTGAAGGTTGGCCTCCTGGCCATCCAAGTACAAGGCTCAGTCGTCAGCAAACTTAGCGTCCAGTAGCTCATCTCTCCAAATAGGGAGTGCTAAGCCCCGTAAACCAACCTGCTGCGACACCAAAAACCTGCTCATCGCCTCAGCATAGAATAGAAAGAGGAAGGGGACAAGAGGGCAGCCCTGTTTGACCGAACGTGTGAGCATGAAACATATCACCTCTACATCCTGACAAAAGTACCTAACTGTGTGCCCGTCTGTACAAAGCTGACACCCCTCTGATCCAAGCATCTAAGAAGCCCATCTTGCGTAGAGTGCCCTCTAGAAAGTCCCAGTCAACTCTGTCATAGGCCTTCTCAAAATCAAGAAGAAGAATCACCAGATCCTCACCACGGAGCCGCGCTAGGGCAGAAGCCTCCCAAAAAGTAAAGATGTTGTCAACGATACTGCGCTCCTTGACAAAACCTCTCTGAGTCCCATGTATAAGGCTCTCAAGAAGTGGCTGGATCCTCAAACTCAGTTGGCAAGAATTTTGTAGGCTAAGTTGAGGATGGTGATGGGGCGCCATTCTCGAATCTCATCCAAGGAGCCACCCTCCTTGGGAATGAGGTAGATTAGACCCTCAATCATGCTGTCAGGCATCTCTCCTATGTGCAAGATGTACTGCAAAGCACTACAGAGATCTGTGCCAAGCACGTCCCAGTACTCCAAGAAAAAACTCGGAGTCAAGCCATCCTCACATGAACAGCTACCACGGGGGAGTGCACTAAGAGCCGTGTGCAACTCCTCAAGCTGAAGTGGCAGCTCAAGCCCCTGACGCATCTCCTCAGTCACAAGGCAAGGTATCTGTGCCCACACCTGCTCCCTGTATGCATCCTGACGCTCTGACTGAGGCTCTGCAGACAGTAACTCACGGTAAAAGTCAGTAGCACTGCACGCATGTCCTCTGGCTCAGAAGCAACTGACCCGTCGGGCCTCCTCAACTGATTGACCTTGGCATGCGTATGCCAAGGTCCCACTGCCTCGAAGAAAGCACCAGTCACTCTGTTATCCACCTGTGTCCACTGAGATGCCTGTCGATGGAAAGCAAACTCATGGCGCCGCATCTCTGTGCTAACAAGCTCCTGGCGAGCCTGCTGTAGCTGCTCCTCCAACCAAGGACTGTCTGGATGCTGCTCCTGCATCCTCAACAAGGAAGCAATGTCCAGTCTGAGACGCTTTTCTTCTTCTCTCGCTGCAGCCAGGCGAGCCAAAGACTCTTGGAGAAAGAAACGACTAATCTGAGCTAGTTCTGAGGCCACTCTATCAGCAGGAGAATCCTGCATGTCCAAGCGCTCTGTCTAGAGAGCCTCTACTCTCCCTCTCTGAGTGCAGAGTCCAGCAAGACCCTCTCAGAGATGCAAAGCATCGTGCTCCCCCTCCTCTGTCTGTCTACCACTGTGAGAATCACTGGTGCATGGTCCGAGAAGGAAGTCCCTGCCAGAATGCCAACTGTCCCACCCAAGTCACTGAGATGGTCACTAGTGTAGAAGCGATCTATCTGCGATAGATTCACTCCTCCCACTCTGCGGTCCGAACGAGAGAAGGCCAGGTTGTCTGGGAGCCTCACAAAACTAGAGTGCTGCCACACATCCGAGACCCTCAAAGTCATACAAAACCTCTCCCAAGCTGCCAGCTCAACTCCATGCACAGTAGCATGGCTACCACCAATCCTGTCAGAAGGGTCCTCCAACATGTTGAAGTCACCCCCTATGCATCAATGTTCTGCCTGCGGCAGAGACTCAACAATCTGTGACCAAAACTCTGCTCGTGCGCTCGCCACATTGGGCGCATATATGTTCAGGAAGCCCACAAGGCAAGCCTGAACTTGCATAGTGATCCACTGAGCCATGCCTGGCACAATAATCCCTCTGCCCACAATGGCCTGCTGCAAAGAATCTGCAAGAGTCATACATACCCCACTCTGGATGCCTCTAGGTCCAAAAGCAGCTGACCAAAAAGTATCATATCGTCCACGCAAGAGCTGACCACAACGTCTAATGCAGCTCTCACATAGATGATGCTCCTGTAGCATAAGGAGATCAATCTCTCCTCCCACAAGGCAGCGCTGAAGCTCCTGACGCACTTGGCCCTGCTGACGCTGAAACTGGGGCCCACCAAGTCCCTGCATGTTCCATGAGACGATCCTCATGGGGAGCAAGAGAGAACAGATATTGCCGCAGTAGCTAAACGTGCTATCTTCGAGGCTGGCTTGGATGGGGAGTAATCCGCATCCGAGCATCCTCTAGATAGGCGTGACTGCAACGAGTGCCTAGCGCAAGCCCAAGTAGAGCGAGCCGTATGTAAAGCAGCCTCCTCTATCAAGGAGTCCTCATGAATGTATACATAGCATGGCGAGCACTGAGTATCAGCAAAGAGGTTAACCACAATGTGTCTACATCCTGCTGCATCTGGAGGAGTCACCGCAAACTTGGCCAATGGCCAGAGAGTAGAAAGCAAGTCTGTAACTCCTAGATCTCCCAGGTGGTGAGAGAATTCTAGGACCTGTGTATGTAACCACTCCAACACTGAGTCGAGGGTCCACTCAGTCTAGTCCCTGCCGCAAAGGGAAAAGAGAACATGAACCCTGAAGCAGGCTGCCTCATGGTCTATTGAGGAGTCACCGAGAAAACGTGTAAAGTCGTAGTCAAGGAAGTCCCATCGGCGCCAAATGTCGAAGCTCGTCAGACCACAAGGGACTCCTGCAAAGGGAGACGTCTGTACCTATAGAGGGGGTCGCAAGAAAGGTTGTTCCTCTCTCGCCAAGCGACTCGTGGCAAAGGCGCTGCCAAGAGATCTCCTAGCAGCCGGAGATGGCCCTGCCCCCTGGGTCGACTGTGGAGCTGGAGCGGGAGGGGGGGGGTGTAGGAGCACGGGGAAGAGGGGGAGCGGCAGAGGTAGAGAGGCGAGGGAAAGAGGCGGCGAGAGCAGGAGACAGGGAGGAGGACGATGAGGAGGGGCTGAACTCTGGGGGGGGAGGGACTGTCGAGGGTGAAGCTGAGGTGGGGGCTGGAGCAGGGTCCTCATCCTGCTCAAGAGGACCGAAGCAGTTCCCCGTGGGAACCCACTGCTGCTGGGCAGGCGCTTGAGGACCACTCTGAGTGCCAGGCTGTCGCTGTGGCCCCTGCCGTCGTCGACCACGAACCTGCTGCCATCCCTCCTCCGTTGGAGCCCCAGGCTCGAAGGGTGGCTCTGCATGTGTGCGTTGTGTCTCTGCCTGTGGCTGCTGGCCAGCCCTTCCAGGCTGGGGCTGAGTCTGTGGTGTAGGTCAAGGCCTCCTTCGTGGACAGGCCTTCGCAAGATGGCCCATCTGTCGACAAATGAAGCACTGATTTGGGAGGCCCGAATACTCCACGCTCTCTCTAAACCAACCCCCACTCACCCAAGGCAGAAGAATGACCTTCGGGAGAGTGTGAGTGTCCCTAACCAGAACGCGAACTGAGGGAATGCCGGCCGCCTTGGCAGCTATTGAGTCTGCCGTGCGAGGTGTCTCTAGGATAGTCCCAATCGTTGAGCCTATCCTGGACAAGAGTGGTAGGTACTCCCTCCGCAAACCAGGAAAGCAGGCGGAGATGGGGAAGTCTGCCTCCTCTACCAGAACATCTGAAGCAGGGTCAAAACCATGTCTTCACTTTCGAAAGTGAGATCAAGCTGCTGTATGGTCAATGGACTCATGGCAATGACCTTGGACGCCATCTCAAGGGTCTCGAACTCGATCTGGTGGTAGCCCCGTCCGAGGATCTGAACGTCCAAGATCTTGCCCACCTTTGCAAGAAGGCGGGCCTGGAGAAGGTCGCGCAGCTCTCCTCTGTTGGGTCTGGTGCCGAGAATCTTGCAGATGACGGAAGTCGCCTGCAAACGATCCACCTCTGTGGCTAGGCTCGCTTGCTCTGTCGGAGTAAGAGCAAGTCGAATGGTGGCCTCAGCGGGGTCGGGCGAGGAGACTTCATCAGAGTCCCTCTGTGGCGGAGCTTGAGCCTCCATCTGTGTCTGCTGCTGTGTCGGAGAAGAAACGGGAAGAAATTTTTCTCTACAAAAAAGCCCCAACGAGCACTATCCGGAAACCAGCACTTGTCAGAGCCAATCACAAGAAACTTAGGCGCGAGGGTGGCAGAGAACGAAGATACGGGCGGGGCGGGCTGGAAATGGCAAAGGGTGGGAGTAGCGGGTTGGCAGCGGCAGTGAGGGGAAGGCGGGGCGGGCAGGTGGCTGAGGAGCGGACAGGGAGGGCAGCGCAAGGCAAGGGGAGGGCGGGAGACAGCGAGCGCACGCAACATAGGCTGCTGGCGGCGCAAGGGGGGCGGTGGGGGGGAGGGAGCTAGCGATGGCGGGAGGGGGGGCGATAGGTGCTGGCGAGGGAGGGAGAGAGAGCGGTAGCAGGCAGCGAGCACGCTATCGTATCTGAGTTGCCACCATCTTGTCTTGAGGATCACACTATTGATGTGATACCTGGAAGCACACCACTGAACCGGCCACCTTACCATGCGAGCCGAGCCGAGAATGAAGAGATTATGAACCAAGTGAAAGACCTCTTGGAAAAGGGTCTTATCCAACCGAGTACTTCACCTTACTGCTCTCCGGTGTTGTTGGTTTTGAAGAAAGATGGATCTTGGAGAATGTGCATTGATTATAGAGCTCTCAAAAAGATCACCATCAAGAACAGATTTTCGATTTTCAAGGATCGATGATATTCTTGATAGACTACAGGAATCCTCTTGTTTCAGCAAGATTGATTTGAAAAGCGGATATCATCAGGTCCGAATCGTGCCGAGAGATGTCTACAAGACAGCTTTTCGGAAGACTTTCGGTTTATATGAATTATGGTAATGCCTTTTGGCCTTAGCAATGCTTCAACGACTTTTAACCGAATGATGGACAAGATTTTCAGAGAGTATAGATCTTTTGTTGGCACTTTCTTTGATGACATTATTGTCTTCTCCAAGGATGAGGCAGAACATACACATCATCTGATACAGGTCTTTCAGGCATTGCGGGATCACAAGTTGGTGATCAATGCAAAGAAGAGTGAATTTTTCTTATCAGAGATACACTTTTTGGGACACATCGTCTCAGCAGCAGCAGGAGTGCAGATAGGCCCGGCCAAGATTGAGACTATACATGATTGGCCCGATTTGAAGAATGTCCATGAAGTTAGAAGCATCTTGGGCTTATGTTCTTACTACCGGCGGTTCATTAGAAAGTTTGTAGAGGTTGCTTTCCCTTTTCATATCTTGACACAGAAAGGAGTCCCTTTCTTGTGGGGACCCACAGAGGTGGCTGCCTTTTAGACTTTGAAAGAGAAATTGACTACAGGACCAATTTTGACTTTGCCAGATTTGCAAAAGTCATTCGAAGTATATTGTGATGCTTGTGGTCATAGTCTGGGAGAGGTCTTAATGCAGGAAGGCCATGTCATTGCCTATGAGAGCCGATTGTTTTCAAGGCCATAATTGACAGCACAGATATATGAGAAAGAGCTTTTGGCGGTTATCCATGCTCTTACTCAGTGGTGGCGACATTACCTACTCGGAGCCGATTTTACTATCTTCACTGACCATCAGAGTTTATGCTACTTCTTGTCACAGAAGCAGCTATTGAAAAAGCAAATGCAGTTTCACTTCCAGATTGTCCATGTGCAGGGATAGAAGAACTTGGTCGCAGATGCTTTGTCCCGGAAGCTGTTAGTCTTGGCTATTTCGGCGATTCATCATAGAAGCTTCGAGGATATGGTCGATCAGTACAACACAGATTCAGATTTTTTGGATGTATTCACACGAATACAAAATGGGGAGGTAGTAGCAGGATATTCCATACGGGATGGCTACTTGATGAAGAAAATGATGTTGTGCGTTACACAGTCGTTGAGGGAAAATGTTCTAACCGAATGCCACTGTCCACCATTTATAGGTAACCGCGGCATTGATACCACCTTGAAAAGTGTGGAGTGATACTTCTTTTGGCCGAGACTTAAAAAGGACGTGGATGATTTTGTACGCAGCTGCTTGGTATGCAAGAAGGTCAAGTTTGACAGGCATAAAGCACAGGGATTGTTACAGCCTTTACCCATTCCCACCCGACCCTGGGAACATATTCCAATGGATTTCATTTTTGACCTCCCGAAGACACAGAGTGGGCACGGTGGTATCTGGACTGTTATTGATAGATTTAGCAAGCCAGCTCATTTCATTCCAATGAAGAAAATAGTCAATCCAAATCATTTAGCGAGACCGTTCATTGCCCAGATATTTAGATTACATGGCATGCCTGAGACAATAGTCTCTGACAGAGATTCCGGATTCATGAGTTTGTTTTGGAAGTCTATTTGGGAGAACATTGGTACACGGTTGCAGTTCTCGTCATCTTTCCACCCGCAGACAAATGGGCAATCTGAGATTGCAAATTCAATCGTATTGGATTTATTGAAGTATTACATTTCTGATAAGAAGACTCAATGGGAATTTTTTTTGCCCTTGGTGGAATTTGCCTATAATAACACGATCCACTCTTCGACGAGGAAGGCGCCATTTGAGATTATTGAAGGTGCTACGAAGGTTCCACCCTTCCTAAGCACAAAAGATAAGATTTTTGAAGCCGATCAGTACATGAGGGACTTGGACACTGCTTTTGCCAAGGTTCGAGAGGCTTTAGAGAAATCTCTGGAAAGACACAAAAAGACAGCAGATTGACATTGTCGCGATTTGAAATTAAAGGAGAACGATTGGGTGCTCTTACGTTTTGAGAAGGCACGCCTGAGAAAGAAAAAGGGAAAGGAACGGCTTTTACCAAATCTTAGTAGGAGATACTATGGACCTTTCCAGATAACCGCAAAGATAAATGATGTCTCCTTTAGACTGAAGCTGCCCGATACGTAGAGAATTCACAATGATTTTCATGTGAGTCTCCTGAAGCCTTTTAAAGGCGATGTGCCCGATGATGGGGAGCCAGATGAGCAACCCGAAGTGGAGGAAAGCGAGGAGATACTCGTTCCAGAACATATATCAGCACATAAAGATAGAAAGATAAAAGGTAAAGTGATAAGGCGGTTTCTTGGTTAAATTTAACAACTATTCCGCATTGCATGCGAAGTGGATGGAGAAGGAGGACTTGGGCAAATACTGCTCAGATTGTGAAACTTTACCTTGAAGCATTCGGTTTAGCATAGTCTACTCCGATAGAACTCCGATTTCAGTATGGGCGGAATTTGGTGCAGCGGGTTTACACAAGAGGGGAGCCACTCTGCTCCTTTGTCAACAGATTGCCCTGATTTTTGATATAGAGTCACTGATGTCCCTATTGAGTTTCAGGGATACTGTGGGCTGACAATATTCTGTTGTAATGACTTTAAGATTTGGAATTTCCGATAATATGATATTGATTTGTACTTGACTTGTTTAAGTGCAGGAATTGATAAACGAAATGAGTGTAGCATTTTGGTCTGATAAATCTCTATAGACATGATTGCAACAAGGATTAGTTAATCGGGCATTTGTGAGGTCCCGACTGGATCTAGATGCGATTGCTAAATACGTTGCCGATTAATCATGATCTGAGATTCGAATGAATTTTGAATGTGATTTGTCATGTGATGTCCTGTGATGTCAAGTGATGTCCTGTGATGTGACTGTCGATTGGTACATGTGCTAGATGCATTGTTCCTAGTGCGTCGGTACTATCAGTCAGTGTCTGCTAAGACAGTTTATGTGCTCTGTCTGTTTTGCTGGCGTAATCGACGGTGATTACAATGCTTTCAAGAGGGGGGCATGTCACAAACTGGTAACGTGGCAGCAGACCCCGGGACACACATTGACACGTGGCAGCAGACCCGGACACATACACCACTGCTGAAATCTGCCCAGAAAATGCACTGACAGTGACACATGGCAGACAGTACAGAAACCCCTACTTTTTACATTGACTGTTGCTGATGTGGCATCCGTACGGATTTTGCGGTGTGAATTGCGGAGTTGCTGGCGTGGCATTGCGTATGATAATCCGATGGCTGAATTAGCAGCTTTTTGGAATAATTGCTTTTAAAAGTGAAAGGATTTTAAGTTTTACTGCTTTTGGGGCTCTGCTTTTGGGCATCCCTTGTATCAATAAATAAGTGGGCAGGGCCTCACTTCTTAGAGTATCTGGACGCAAAGTTTGAGAATGAGCACCTGCCCGCTCTCTTGTACTTTGAACACAGATTAATATTAAAAGGAATACCAAAAGGGGCGCCAGTCTTTGGGGCCAGTACTGCTCTTTATTTTCTTCTTGGCTGACTCAGGAGTACGAACGAGATATACGAACCGCTTGGAACCATCTTTGGATGACCAAGGGAGATTCTTTGGATGCTTATTGCGAGAGATTTTGGAACTCTTTTCTACCAACCTCTTCATTTATGAAGGTCTCTTTTAAGGAACAGATTGAGTGGTTTTGCTGCGGACTTCCTACAGAGATCCGAGACTACTGTCTGGAACAAAAGTCAAATTCTATTCAAAAAGTGATTGGTCATACAAAACGGGGTTTTGCGATACATTCGGGAAATTTGACTTACCCCATTGATGAGATCTTGACTCAGAGAACCCAACAAATCTCTCACAATGAAAGTAGAAAGAGAAAGAGTTCCGTGGACAAAGAATAGAAAGATACACGTCCCCGACTGACTCTTAGAGAAAGGGCTGTGTATCTCAAAGAGGGGAAGTGTTTTGGTTGCGGGGAATTTGGACACATCTCCGCAATGTGCCCCAAAAAGGCACAGGAAGAACAGGCTGAATACATGCCAGAGAGTTCTAGAGCAGCAGAGGAATGTGGCAGAAAAGGCAGATGAAAGCAGAACTGGTACCACATTGCATGGGGCCCGAACAGAATCAGATGAACAAAAGTACATCACTTTGCCACACTTAGGGCAAAGTGAAAGATCAAAAAGCCCTCATTTTCTTTGATGGAGGAGCTAAGGCCAACTTCTTTTCACTTGAATTGGCGGCTTGACTTGGAATTATGTCCGACAGGCTGAGGCTACATGCGGAGGTAGTTCTAGGGGCACCCGGATGGGATGTTGCCATTACACCGATCATTGGCAAACTTCGTTTGCAATGTCAGGGGTGTTTAGGGCACGAGGACTTCTACGTAATGCCCTTAGGAAGGTTGTGACGTCCTCCTCGAAATCCCTTGGTACCATAAGAACAACACCGTGGTTGACTGTCGGGTTGAGAAAGAGACTTTGACAAATGAAGGGCAAAGAGATTGTACTTGATGAAATTCAATTTCTTTACTTGATTTTGTGGAGAGAAGTGAATGATGATTGAAGGTCGAATACGTTTTGACCTTGATAAAGAACGCCACGATCTTCTCCACACTCATGCCGATTGCTTTTCTGAGGGCCTACCAGGCGAGTTTCCACCATCTCGTCCCGAGGATCACACTATTGATCTGATACCTAGACGCACACCATCAAACCGGCCCACTTATCGTGTGAGCGGAGCCCAAAATGAAGAGATTATGAACCAAGTGAAATACATCTTGGAAAAGGGTCTTATCTAGCCGAGTACTTCATCTTACTGCTCTCCGGTGTTGTTGGTTTTGAAGAAAGACAGATCTTGGAGAATGTGCATTGATTATAGAGCCCTCAATAAAATCACCATCAAGAACAAATTTTCGATTCCAAGGATCGATGATATTCTCGATAGACTACGGGGATCCTCTTGTTTCAACAAGATCAATTTGAAAAGCGGATATCATCAAATTCGAATCATGTCGAGAGATGTTTACAATATAGCTTTTCGGACGACCTTCGGTTTATTTGAATTTTTGGTGATGCCTTTTGGCCTTACCAATGCTCGAGCGACCTTTAACCGAATGATGGACATGATTTTCTGAGAGTACAGATCTTTTGTTGGCACTTTCTTTGATGACATTATTGTCTTCTCCAAGGATAAGACAACACAGAAATCATATGACACAGGTCTTTCAGACATTGCGCAATCAAAAGTTGGTGATCAATGCAAAGAAGAGTGAATTTTTCCTACCGGAGATACACTTTCTAGGACACATCATCTCAGCAGGAGGAGTGCAGATGGACCCGAACAAGATTGAGACTATATGTGATTGGCCCGATTTGAAGAATCTCCATGAAGTTAGAAGCTTCCTGGGCTTATGTTCTTACTACCGGCGGTTCATCAGAAAGTTTGAAGAGGTTGCTTCCCCTTTGCATATCTTGGCACAGAAAGGAGTCCCTTTCTCGTGGGGACCCACAGAGGTGACTGCCTTTCAGACTTTGAAAGAGAAATTGACTACAGGCCCAGTTTTGACTTTGTCGGATTTGCAAAAGTCATTCGAAGTATATTGTGATGCTTGTGGTCATAGTCTGGGTGCGGTCTTAATGCAAGAAGGCCATGTCATTGCCTATGAGAGCCGATTGTTTTCAAGGCCGGAATTGACAGCACAGATTTATAAGAAAGAGATTTTGGCGGTTACCAATGCTCTTACTCAGTGGCGACATTACCTACTCGGAGCCGATTTTACGGTCTTCACAGATCATCAGAGTGTACGCTACCTCTTGTCACACAAGCAGCTTTCAAAAAAGCAAATGCGGTAGGCTAACATCTTGTCACAGTTTCACTTCCAAATTGTCCATGTACAGGGACAGAAGAAATTGGTGACAAATGCTTTGTCCCGGAAGCCGTTAGTCTTGGCTATTTCCGTGATTCATCATAGAAGCTTCGAGGATATGGTCGATCAGTATGCCACAGATCTAGATTTTTCGGATGTATTCACACAAATACAAAATGGGGAGGTAGTAGCAGGATATTCCATACGGGATGGCTACTTGATAAAGAAAACGATGTTGTGCGTTACACAGCCGTTAAGGGAAAATGTTCTACACGAATGCCACTGTCCACCATTTACAGGTAACCGCGGCATTGATACCACCTTGAAAGGTGTGGAGCGATACTTCTTTTGGCCGAGACTCAAGAAGGACGTGGACGATTTTGTATGCAGTTGCTTGGTATGCCAGAAGGTCAAGTTTGATAGGCATAAAGCACAGGGATTGTTACAGCCTTTACCCATTCCCACCCGCCCCTGGGAAAATATTTCTATGGATTTCATTTTTGATCTCCCGAAGACACAGAGTGGGCACGATGATATCTGGACTATTATTGACAGATTTAGCAAGCAAGCTCATTTCATTCCAATGAAGAAAACAGTCAAGCCAAAATATTTAGCGAGACTGTTGATTGCCCAGATATTTAGATTACATGGCATGCCTGAGACAATAGTCTCTCACAGAGATTCCCGATTCACGAGTTTTTTTTGGAAGGCTATTTGGGAGAACATTGGCACACGGTTGCAATTCTCTTCATCTTTCCATCCGCAGACAGATGGGCAATCTGACATTGCAAATTCAGTCGTACTGGATTTATTGAAATCTTACATTTCTGATAAGAAGACTCAATGGGAAATTTTTTTGCCCTTGGTGGAATTTGCCTATAATAACACGATCCACTTTTCGACTCAAAATTATTGAAGGTGCTACGAAGGTTCCACCCTTCCTAAGCACAAAAGATAAGATTTTTGAAGCCGACCATTCCACGAGGGATTTGGACACTGCTTTTGCCAAGGTCCGGGAGGCTTTAGCAAAATCTCAGGAAGCAGCAGATCGACACCGTAGATTTGAAATTTAAGGAAGACGATTGGGTGCTCTTATGTTCTGAGAAGGCACGCCTAAGAAAGAATAAGGGAAAGGAGAAAAGATAAATGCTGTCTCCTTTTGAGTGAAGCTGCCCGATACTTAAAGAATTCACAATGCTTTTCATGTGAGTCTCTTAAAGCCTTTTACAGGCGATGTGCCCGATGATGGGGAGCCTGATGAACAACCCGAAGTGGAGGAAAGCGAGGAGATACTCGTTCCAGAATAGATACTGACACATAAAGATAGAAAGATTAAAGGTAAAGTGATTAGGGGGTTCTTGGTTAAATTCAAGAACTATCCTGCATTGGATGCGAAGCAGATGGAGGAGGAGGACCTAGCAAATACTTCTCAATTTAAGAAACTTTACCTTGAAGCATTTGGTTTAGCATAATCTACTCCGATAGAGCCCCGATTTCAGCATGGGCGAATTTGGCGCAGCGGGTTTGCACAAGAGGGGAGTCACTCCGCTCCTTTGTCAACAAATTGCCCCGATTTTTGATATAGAGTCACTGATGTCCCTTTGGGTTTCATGGATACTGCTAGGCTGACAGTATTCTGTTGTATGACTTTATGAACTAGAATTCCCAAAAATGAAAATAATACTGATTGATTTGTACTGATACGGTAAGAATGGTAAGAATGGTAACTCTTCTAACCAATCTTCCTCTCATCTCTCAGAAAAGAACTCACACAATGAATCTAAGGGTAAAGCTAACACAATTGATTTATACATGAATGAGCACGGATGTATTCGGATTACTCATGAAAAGATGAAATGTTTGCATTCAAGGAATTCACATTCCATGCCTCTTCCTTGGCATGACATAGTCTCAGAAAGAGCACAAGAAGGATTGAGCATCAAGCATCGGCATTTCCATTGAGATTTGCCATAGTTGATAGATTTAGATCAGAAAGTCAAGATTCGATCTCAAAGAAGGTAGATCGACAACTATAGCCAAAGTTGGAGCTTTGACGCAGCCACAGATGATTTTGTGTCCCTTTCGGTGAGGCCCAAAGTGCAGACCTTTATGAAGTTCAAGCATCGCACGAGCCACACATCAGAGTGGGCCGGCAAAGAGTCCTTCCGAGGATTCATCCGGACGCTGTTGGCGATCTCCCTCGACGCCATACAGTTTGGTACCAATACTTCACATTAAAAAGGAGGGGATGTCACGTGCACATCTAACCCTATTTGCATGTGGACAAGCTACTTCATGACAAGGGTTCAGTTAGCTTAGGAAGTGTTCTGGCACCTTTGTGAGTCTGTTCGCAAGCCGTGCATGTCGAGACACTTAGAGTAGATGCATTTCCTCTGGTTGCACACAACATGATCATCAAATTATAGTCAGTACCAATCAAGAGCATTTTACAGTGCATAGAACCCATTTTCCCTATTTTTGCCATTTTTCACTTATTATTATTAAGTGACTTTGTTGGAAAACTGGGTAGGGCAACTTTTTTTTTTCCGAGTGAAAGATCCTTCTATTAGTTAATGAAAACTTCCTATAGGGCTACAACCACCTCTGCAAGAGAGGGCTACAATAATCATGATGGGGAGACTCTCCCAATTAAAAAATTAACATATGTACAATGAGGCTAAATCAAGAGATGGGAGGAGGGAAGAGCCACATAGGTGGATGGTAGTGCCATCTGAGCACACCATGGACCATAGTGAAGAAAGGCACAAGACGCCGGAGTCGAAGGAAAGCCTCTCTGCGCTCTCGCATGCGCTCGGAGCTGCCCTGGAGTCGCTCGAATTGTCCTCTGAGAGTATGGATCAGCTCTAGCCAAAGATCCCGAAGTCTCTGCTGGTGGTACAGGGGGAGCCTCGAAGATGCGGAAGCAACGGGCCCGCGAGATGAACCAAAGTGTGCTCCCAACACCCCTCTCTCTCACTGCACCACTCCTGTGGAGTAAGCTCTGTAGCAGGCTGGAGTGTAGGTCGACTCCCCTGCATCACTATCATCCTGCCGGTGGAGGATAGATCAAACTGAAGTGCCGGGCCCGTGAGAGTAGACCAAGCAGCTTCTCCCCATGTGTACTGCTGAGAGGTGGAAAGAGCTAGCATCAGTCAAAGAACACGAAGCCACACCTACTGTGCCAAAGGACAGTCCCAAATACAGTGATGCTGACTCTCCATAAGATGGTCACAAGCTGCACATGCGGCCGAGAGACCACCATGTACAAGCCAACTCCCAACTATTGTAGCTCGGTGTGCTACCAGCCACTGGAACAAAATGACTCGCCTCGGCTATCTGGAGTCCCACAACCTCTCCCAAAAAGCTGCCAAGAACTCAGCTATGAGACCCTTCTCCTACCAATGAGGTGCTGCAGCAAGACGAGCCTCTCTCTGCGCTGCCAGTATGTGACATCCCAGTCGAACAGTGTATTGAAAGAAAGGGACACTTGGATGGTCTGCTGAGGAGAAAGGGTCCCTCCAGAGCCACTCTCGAGGATCCCACTGTACTCGTGCCAGTGGACAACTCTCCCAAGCCCACAGTCTTCAATGGCGAGTCTCAAGAGCTGCCGGGTCGGGATCAATGACACAAGTCCTCCCACAGATGTCCACCACTCGGATCCTTTGAAAACAGCACTCTGCGACCTGTGGAGCCTCTACTGCAACTTTGTGTAAACGTCCCTCACCTTGTAGCTCGAAAAACAGGCAGGGTACAGTCTCTGAGCAAGCCCGAACTGCGGTGAGAACCTCCATTCGCGTGAAGGCTCCCATCCATCTGGGTGCTACTGACTCGAGAGGTGTGAGCCACTCAGCTGGTGCTGCCTCTGAGATTTCCTGACACATGCTTTGCACCCCTCTCATGCCCTGTAGAGCTGAATGCCCTGAAGCTCCTCTGACAAGTTTGGAAACTGTAACCAGTCACCTAAAGAGCGTGTTGGACCCTCTGCCATAGGAACCCACGAAACATGAGGCCGACTACCAACCAAGTGGCCTCTCTGAGTGCTAACCATGGGGTTGTCTCAGATGCTCCTCCGTGCAAGTAGGCTGACGTTGCTCTAGGCCTCTACGCAGACTCCTCCCAAGATCAGAGCAGACTCAGCAAAGTGCTCTTGCAGTCTCTTGCTCAAGCCAACTCTGCACATCTCTGTGAAAATCCATCTAGTCGAGGGTCTCCAGGGGCCTCCAGCCTGAGGCACCCTAGCACTAAGCCGCTAAAGCAAGAACTCCTTCCAGGGCTCCTCACCTGGAAGAAGTCTAACGATAAACTTCCCAAGAAGGGCTCTGCTCTGCTCTGCTGTGTTGGGTCTATGATCCCCAACCCTCCCTGAGAACAAGGAAGAGTGATGACCTGCCATGCCACTTTGGCCTGGGCTATCTGAGTGTCACTCCCTGACCAAAGGAAGTTCCTGATCAGCCTCTCTACCTGGCTGATACAAGAACTCGAGAATATTAGTAGCCAACAACACCTGGTTGGTCACTACAACTTTGCCTGCCAGAGAAAGTCGTGCGGAGCTCCAATGTAACCACTTCCTCCTGATAGATAGGAGGAGGGGAGCAATCTGCTGCTTGGGAGACAAGTTTAAACCAACTTGACAACCCAAGTATGGAACTGCAGTCCTTGAGGGAATCCACCTGGAATCCAATTAGGCGTAGGAGCACTACCAACCAAGAAAGCCACTATCTTTCTCCAGTTGATTAGTGCGCCAGATGCACAACAGAAAGTCTCAAGAGCCTGCTCACACCTGTGAAGGTTGGCCTCCTAGCCATCAAGTACAAGGCTGAGTCGTCTGCAAACTCAGCATCCAGTAGCTCATCTCCCCGAATAGGGAGCGCTAAGCCACGTAAACAAACTTTCTGTGAAACCAAAAACCTGCTCATCGCCTCAGCATAGAACAGAAAGAGAAAGGGGGCAAGAGGGCAGCCATGTCTGACCGAACGTGTGAGCATGAATCAATCACCTCTATCTCCTGGCAAAAGTACCTGACTGTGTGCCCGTCTGTATAAAGCTGACACCCCTCTAATCCAATCATCTGAGAAGCCCATCCTGCATAGAGTGCCCTCTAGAAAGTCCAAGTCAACTCTGTCGTAGGCCTTCTCAAAATCGAGAAGAAGAATCACCAGATCCTGACCACGGAGCCGCATGAGGGCAGAAGCCTCCCAAAAAGTAAAGATGTTGTCAAGGATACTACGCTCCTTGACAAAACGTGTCTGAGTCCCATGTATAATGCTCTCTAGAAGTGGCTGAATCCTCAAACTTAGAGCCTTAGCAAGAATTTTGTAGGCTGAGTTGAGGATGGTGATGGGACGCCACTATCGAATCTCATCCAAGGAGCCACCCTCTTGGGAATGAGGTAGATCAGGCCCTCACTCATGCTGGCAGTCATCTCTTCTGTGTGCAAGATGTACTGAAAAGCACTGCATAGATCTGGGCCAAGCAAGTCCCAGTACTCCAAGAAAAAACTGGGAATCAAGCCATCCTTACCTGGACAACTACCACGGGGGAGTGCTCCAAGAGCCGTGGGCAACTCCTCAAGTTGAAGTGACAGTGCAAGCCTCTGACGCATCTCCTCAGTCACAAGACAAGGCATCTGTGCCCACACCTGCTCTCTGCATGCATCCTGACGCTCTGACTGAGGCTCTGCAGACAGTAACCCACGGTAAAAATCAGTAGCAACTGCACGCATGTCCTCTGGCTCAGAAGCAACTGACCTGTCAGGCCTCCTCAACTGATTGACCTTGGCATGCGTATGCCGAGGTCCCACTGCCTCAAAGAAAGCACCAGTCACTCTGTCACCCACTTGTGTCCACTGAGATGCCTGTCGATGGAAAGCAAACTCATGGCGCCGCTCCTCTGTGCTAACAAGCTCCTGGCGAGCCTGTTGTAACTGCTCCTCCAACCAAGGACTGTTTGGATGCTGCTCCTACATCCTCTGCAAGGAAGCAACGCCCCATTGGAGACGCTGCTCCTCCTCTCTCGCTGCAGCCAGGTGAGCTAGAGACTCCTGAAGAAAGAGTCGACTAAGCTGAGCAAGTCCTGAGGCCACTCTTCATCAGGAGAATCGTGCATGTCTACGCTCTCTGTCCAAAGAGCCTCCACTCGCTCTCTAAGTGCTAAGTCCAGAAAGACCCTCTCTGGGATGCGAAGCATCATGCTTCCACTTCTCTGCCTATCAGTCACTGTAAGGATCACTGGAGCATGGTCTGAAAAGGAAGTCCCTGCCAGAATGCCAACTAGTCACAGAAGTGGTCACTAGTGTAGAAGCAATCTATCCGCGATAGATTCACGTCACCCACTCTACGGTCCGAACGAGAGAAGGCCAGTCTGTGTGGGAGCCTCACAAAACTAGAATGCTGCGACACATCTGAAACCAGCAGAGTCAAACAAAACCTCTCCCAAGATGCCAGCTCAACTCCATGCACAGTAGTATGGCTATCACCAATCCTGTCAGAGGGTTTCTCCAACATGTTGAAGTCACCCCCTACACACCATTGCTCTGTCTGCGGCAGAGACTCAACAATCTGAGACCAAAACTCTACACATGCACTCGCCACATTGAGCGCATAGATGTTCAGGAAGCCCATGAGACAACCCTGAACCTGCATAGTGATTCATTGAGCCCTGCCTGTCACAATAATCTCTCTACCCACAATGGCCTGCTGCAAAGAATCCGCAATAGTCATACATATCCCGCCCTAGATGCCTCCAGGTCCAAATGCAATTGACCAAAAAGTCTCAGATCGTCCACGCAAAAGCTGACCACAACGTCTAATGCGGCTCTCACAGAGATGGTTCTCCTGTAGCATAAGAAGGTCAATCTCTCCTCCCACAAGGCATCGCTGAAGCTCCTGACGCAATCGGCCCCTCTGATGCTGAAACTGGGGCCCACCTAGTCCCTGTACAAATGCAGTTGACCAAAAAGTCTCAGATCGTCCACGCAAAAGCTGACCACAACGTCTAATGCGGCTCTCACAGAGATGGTGCTCCTGTAGCATAAGAAGGTCAATCTCTCCTCCCACAAGGCATCGCTGAAGCTCCTGACACAGTCGGCCCCTCTGATGCTGAAACTGGGGCCCACCTAGTCCCTGTACATTCCATGAGACGATCCTCATGGGGAGGAAAGAGAACCAATGCTGCCGCAACAACTAACCGTGCTATCTTCGAGGCAGGCTTGGATGGGCAGTAATCCGCATTTGAGCGTCCTCGAGATAGGCGTGACTGCAGAGAGTGTCTAGCCCAAGCCCAAGTAGACCGAGACGCGTAGATCTCCTCTGTTGGGTCAAGTGCCGAGAATCTTGCAGATGACGGAGGTCGCCTGCAAGCGTTCCACCTCTGCGGCTAGGCTCATTTGCTCTGTCAGTAAAAGAGCAAGTCGAATGGTGGGCTTAGCGGGGTCGGGCAAGGGGACTTCATTGGAGTTCCTTTGTGGCGGAGCTTGAGCCTCCATCTGTGTCTGCTGGTGTGAGGAAACTGCGGAGAAACGTCGATGATGGGGGAAGCTTCTACTAGATTGAACCTATCAAGGGTGCTGGCGAGGCCCGACAAGCAAGAAAAGTGGCTAAAGGTAAAATGCAGGCGGGCGGGGCAAAGGGAAAAGATAGTGTGCAGGTGGGCGGGTGGGGCAAAGGGCAGGCTCGCGGACAAGGCAGCGGCTAGGGACGGACAAGCAGCGGGTGGAGCTGGCGTTGGGCGGTGGAATGGGCTGGCGACGGGCAGCGTGGGGGGGGGTTTGGCAATGGGAATCAGGGAGCGGGCAGCGTGTGCGGCAGCGGGCAGGGGCGGGTAGGGGGGCTACGCGTAGGAGAGTGGGCGGAGGTGTTACGCGAGGGCAGCAAGAGATGGGGCGCAGCGATGGCGAGGGGATGGGGATGAGCAACGATGGAGAGGGGGGGGTGCGGGCAGTAGCAGCGAGCGCCTCCAAGAGATCTATTTCCCTAGGCTCATGAGTTATGGGTAGGGCAACTTTGGCCAGTTAATATATAAGAAAGCTAGCGCTAGCACTTTCTGACAGAAGAGGCAGCAGGAGTCCAACCACTCACAGTGCACCTTCTCAGCAAGACCAGCGTTTTGGCTCAAGACCAGCCTAGCGTTTTTCATCAGATCAGCCTTGGCGTTTTGCAGACATCAGATCAGCCCTGGCGTTTTTGCATACCATAGATCAGCCTAGCGTTTTCGCAATTGCAGATCTACATCGGCGTTTTGTAGATTCCCGGCGACAGAACCATCCTAGCACTAGCGTTTTCAATTTTCAGAAGTCAAACTCCGCACCGCAGCCCCCAAACCTCGCAGATCTCACCTTCTCGCAGCAGATCCTCCCTGCACGGTTAGACCAACCTGCGTTTGCAGATTCATCCCGTTATTCGCAGTTATCAGCATCTGCATTTTCAGCGCATTGTCGTTGTGTCGTCGTCATCGCCGTCGTCATCTACATAGAGTCAAAATTCAGCAGATACAAGATTTACAGATTTCAACCCCCAGCGCTTACAATTTTCAACCCGTCTCGTCGTCGTCATCATCGTCGTCGACATTGCCGGCAATTCCATTGCATTTAGACCATTGTACGAGGATTGTGCAATCAATAGCATAGACCTCTCTCACCATAGAGAGTGGGGCCCTTGGCGGAGGGTTTGACAACTTTTCCGGTGTCGTATTCTTCTCTCTCTATCTCTCAGTCTCAATACCTTCATTCACAGTGTTTATTCACTTTGTTTGTGATCATTTGCACTCTCTCATTAAAGGAACGGAAGGCTCTCCCTTCCGTAAGTAAAAGGAACCCTTGAGCAGAGTTCGGAGCACTCATCTTGAGCAAAGTTCAACATTCACTTCTGATGTACCTTACATTAATTGCTTTTGGGGCTCTGCTTTTGGCATCCCTTGTAAGAATAAAAGAGTCCTAAGCGCCTCACTCTTCAGGGCATCTGGATGCAGAGTCTGAGAGCAGAGGACCTTGCGGGAGTTGTACTTTGCTCAAAGATTAATATAAAAGAAATACCAAAAGGGGTGCCAGTCTTTGGGGCCAATCCCTCTTGGCAGGGAACTACGCTGGGCCATATAGACCAAATTGAACTGTGATTTTAAAGTTGTGAAGTATTTTAAGTGATTCTCTCTCGTGTCACGACAGAATTTAGACTTGGGGTGCCCAAGTTTGCTACACCCACTGTGTGTCTTTGAGAGATCAAAATGAAATCCATAGCAATACTTTCCCAGGGGCGGGTGGGAATGGGTAAAGGCTGTAACAATCCCTCTACTTTATGCATGTCAAACTTGACCTTTTGGCATACCAAGCAACTGCGTACAAAATCGTCCACATCCTTCTTGAGTCTCGGCCAAAAGAAGTAATGGTCCACACATTTCAAGGTGGTATCAATGCCATGGTGACCCATAAATGGTTCATAGTGGCATTCGGTTAGAACCTTTTCCCTCAACGACTGTGTAATGCACAACATTGTTTTCTTGATCAAGTAGCCATCCGGTATGGAATATACCGCTTGTAACATTTAATGGCCTAATAACTTGTGTGTAGCGGAAATTAGCATGAACATAGTGGGCATTTCATTAGAATAGATTCCTAATGAGAATTACAAGAGTGCTTGGGTGGAGAGAGCAACAAAAAGCATAACACCTAGCTAGATAGCATCAACAATACTTCCAAAAGAGAGAGAAATTAAGCTATTGACAACAGTTGAGGACCGGATTTGCATGGAGCCGGTCCCCCCTCCAAAAGGCTTTGTATTATGGTTTCTCCCATCAAGAGAGACATTGTACAATACAATTCTTTGTGATCCTTCAAGACTAGCTAGTGCAATGAAGATGAAAGCTTCATGCACCAAGCAAAACACTTAGCAAACACAACTTCAATTATCTCCATTCTCAAACCCAAGACCTCACACACCTTCAAAGATGGTGAGAGCTAGCAGGGTATGAGAGTAGATTGAGAGGAAGAAGGAGTATCTTACGAGAAAGATGTACATCTCCTCACATAATCACTCATATTATGTCCTAATAATCAATATCTAATTCTCCTAAATGATTTTCTCATATTAAACTGATCATTTAATGTGGGGAAGTGCCAGGGGAGAAAAAGCTAGAATATTTGTTAAGCTAGCAGACCGGCCACAATAGGGATCCAAAGGAGGGAAAATAGGGATCCAAAGGGGGGGCCATCTACAAAAGAGCCATGTGCAACAATGGGCTAAAAAGACCCTAAGGTTCAGCCCATTAAGACTTCATAAATGCTAAGGTTCCAAAATTCAAAGGTTATGTCCAAAGGTCAAACCTAGGGAAATTGGATGCTTTGTGTGTGTAAAAAAAGTCTTTGCATATCCCTACATGGGAGGGGGCGAGCCCTTCTTCTAGGGGATGAGAGAGAAAGTCACACACACACACACACACACAAGCTCCCTTTACACAAAGGGAATGAGGGACACATGTCAGCTCCCTAGGCCAGATGCCCACAAGGTGTACCCAATTCCTATTGGATGGCCTTAGAGGTGGACCAATGAGAATTAGGCTAGAGTAAATCTAGTTTAATTAATTTAAAAACACTTAATAAAAAAACCAATGAGAATTAAGTCTCCTAGATGACTATTGGGCAGTCTCCCAAGGGGTCCAATGAGCATTCAGGAGCCCAATGGCTTGCCTGATTCCTATTGGCCAGGAGGCAAAGGGGTCCAATGAGAGTTTAGTTTAATTATTAAATTACCTAAAGCTCTCACAAAAGCGGAAAGGGGGACACATGTCAAAAGGCTATCACTTATGCTGCTTAATAGTCATTGGCTTGACTTGGGGAGGGCCAATGAGGCTAGAGCAAGAGCAAATAGCAAGAGGGCTCGCCCAAGAGAGAGAGGGGGCTGATTTTTGCAAGGCATTATCACACACACACTCACACAATCTCATGTGTGAAGAAAGAGAAGACTATCTCTTTCCAAGCTTTAATGGAGAGCTCATCACCTACTCCAAGCTTGTGAGATAGAAGCCTACATCAACACACTCTTGGCATGTGGATGCAAATCCAACCAAGAGCCAAGCTTCAATGCATGCTCATCTCCTCTACCAAGCTAATTACTAAGCTAAAGCTATGCTAATATGAGTGATTATGTGAGGAGATGTACATCTTTCTCGTAAGATACTCCTTCTTCCTCTCAATCTACTCTCATACCCTGCTAGCTCTCACCATCTTCAAAGGTGTGTGAGGTCTTGGGTCTAAGAACGGGGATAATTAAAGTTGTGTTTACTAAGTGTTTTGGTTAGTGCATGAAGCCTTCATCTTCATTGCACTAGCTAGTCTTGAAGGATCACAAAGAATTGTATTGTACAATGTCTCTCTTGATGGGAGAAACCATAATACAAAGCCTTTTGGAGGGGGGGGCGGCTCCATGCAAATCCGGTCCTCAACTGTTGTCAATAGCTTAATTTCTCTCTCTTTTGAAAGTATTGTTGATACTATCTAACTAGGTGTTATGCTTTTTGTTGCTCTCTCTACCCAAGCACTCTTGTAATTCTCATTAGGAATCTATTCTAATGAGATGCCCACTATGTTCATGCTAATTTCCGCTACACACAAGTTATTAGGCCATTAAATGTTACATATTAGCATAGCTTAGCTTAGTAATTAGCTTGGTAGAGGAGATGAGCATGCATTGAAGCTTGGCTCTTGGTTGGATTTGCATCCACATGCCAAGAGAGTGTTGATATAGGCTTCTATCTCACAAGCTTGGAGTAGGTGATGAGTTCTCCATTAAAGCTTGGGAAGAGATAGTCTTCTCTTTCTTCACACATGAGATTGTGTGAGTGTGTGTGTGATAATGCCTTGCAAAAATCAGCCCCCTCTCTCTCTTGGGCGAGCCCCCTTGCTATTTGCTCTTGCTCCAGCCTCATTGGCCCTCCCTAAGTCAAGCCAATGACCATTAAGCAGCATAAGTGATAGCCTTTTGACATGTGTCCCCCTTTCCCCTTTTGTGAGAGCTTTAGGTAATTTAATAATTAAACTAAACTCTCATTGGACCCCTTTGCCTCCTGGCCAATAGGAATCAAGCAAGCCATTGGGCTCCTGAATGCTCATTGGACCCCTTGGGAGACTGCCCAATAGTCATCTAGGAGACTTAATTCTCATTGGTTCTTTTATTAAGTTTTTTTTAAATTAATTAAACTAGATTTACTCTAGCCTAAATCTCATTGGTCCACCTCCAAGGCCATCCAATAGGAATCGGGCACACCTTGTGGGCATCTGGGCTAGGGAGCTGACATGTGTCCCTAATTCCCTTTGTGTAAAGGGAGCCTGTGTGTGTGTGTGTGTGTGTGTGTGACTTTCTCTCTCATCCCCTAGAAGAAGGGCTCGCCCCCTCCCATGTAGGGATTGCAAAGACTTTTTTTGGTACACACAAAGCATCCAATTTCCCCTAGGTTTGACCTTTGGACACAACCTTTGAATTTTGGAACCTTAGCATTTTGGAAGTCTTAATGGGCTGAACCTTAGGGTCTTTTTAGCCCATTGTTGCACATGGATCTTTTTCACATGGCCCGCCCTTTGGATCCCTATTTTCCCTCCTTTGGATCCCTACTATGGCCGGTCTGCTAGCTTAACCAATATTCTAGCTTTTTCTCCCCTAGCACTTCCCCACATTAAATGATCAGTTTAATATGAGAAAATCATTTAGGAGAATTAGATATTGATTATTATGACACCGCCACTACCTCCCCATTTTGTATTCGACTGAATACATCAGAAAAATCTAGATCTGTGGCGTACTAACCGACCATGTCCTTGAAGCTTCTATGATGAATCGCGAAAATAGCCAAGACTAACGGCTTCCGGGACAAAGCATCTGCCACCGAGTTCTTTTGTCCCTGTACATGGACAATCTGGAAGTGAAACTGTGACAAGATGTTAGCCCACTGCATCTACTTTTCCGAAAGCTGCTTCTGTGACAAGAAGTAGCGTAAACTCTGATGATCAGTGAAGACCGTAAAATCGGATCCGAGTAGGTAATGTCGCCACTGAGTAAGAGCATGGATAACCGCCAAAAGCTCTTTCTCATAAATATGTGTTGTCAATTCCAGCCTTGAAAACAATCGGCTTTCATAGGCAATCACATGGCCTTCTTGCATTAAGACCATTCCCAGACTACGACCACAAGCATCACAATATACTTTGAATGTCTTTCGCAAGTCCGGCAGAGCCAACAGTGGTCCAATAGTCAATTTCTCTTTCGGTGTCTGAAAGGCAGTCACTCTGTGGGTCCCCATGAGAAAAGTTACTCCTTTTTGTGTCAGAATGTGCAAAGGGAAAGATACCTCTGCAAACATTTGAATGAACCACTGGTAGTAAGAACACAAAGCCCAAGAAGCTTCTAACTTCATGAACATTCTTCAAGTTAGGCCAATCGCGGATAGTGTCATTTTTTGCCAGATCTATGTGTACTCTTTCTGTTTAGACGATGTGTCCCAAGAAATGTATCTCAGGCAAGACAAACTCACTCTTTTTCACATGTATAAGCAATTTATGCTTCCTCAGTGTTTGGAAAACCCACAAATGATCAGTATTCTTTGAAAATCCAAAAAGTCATCATGAAAGCTGTCTTGTAGACATCTCCAAGAGCAATACAGATATGATGATAATCACTTCTATATATCAATTCGGCAAGTAGAATTCTGAAGTCTGTCGAGTATATCATCAATCCTCGTATTGTGGAAATCTGTTCTGGTTCATTGGTTCTTTATTTTGGCCTCGGCTAACTCTGTAAGGTGGCCGGTTCGGTGGTGTACTACCACGAATCAGTATTATCAGCTGAGTGGCTCACGCCTCTCGAGACAGCAGCGCCTAGATGGATGGGAGCCTTCACGCGACTGGAGGTTCTCATCTCAGATCGGGCTTGCTCAAAGATTGTACCCTCCTGTTTTTCGAGATACACGGTGAGGGACGCTAACACCGAGTTGCAGTAGAGGCCCTGCAGGTGACAGAGTGTTGTTTTCAGAGGATCCGAGTGGTGGGCATCTGTTGGAGGACTTGTGTCATTGATCCTGACCCAGCAGCTCTTGAGACTGGACACTAGAGACTGTGGGCTTGGGAGAGCTGTCCACCACTGGCACGAGTATAGTGGGATCCTAGAGAGTTGCTCTGGAGGGACTCTTTCTCCTCTACAAACCACCCGGGTGTCCCTTTCTTTCAGTACAATGTTCGACTGGGACGTCACATATTGGCAGCACAGAGAAAGGCTCGCCCTGCGGCAGCACCTCATTGGCAAGAGGAGGGTCTCACAGTTAAGTTCTTGGCAGCTTTTTGGGAAAGGTTGTGGGACTCCAGACAACCGAGGTGAGTCACTTTGTTCTAGTGGCTAGTCGCACACAGAGCTACAGCAATTGGAAGCTGGCTTGTACATAGTGGTCTCTCGACCGCATGTGCAACTTGTGACCATCTTGTGGAGAGTCAACGCCATTGTCTTGGGACTGTCCTTTGGCACAGCAGGTGTGGCTTCGTGTTCTTCGACTGATCCCTGCTCTTTCCACGACTCGGCAGTACACCTGGGGGGCAGCTGCTTGGTCCACTCTCACGGGCCCAGTACTTCAATTTGAGCTATCTTCCACCAACAGGATGATAGTGATGCAGGGGGGGCGACCTACACTCCAGCCTGCCACAGAGCTTACTCCACAGGAGTGGTGGAGTGAGAAAGAGGAGTGTTGGGAGTTCATCAGTGGCCTAACACTTTGATTCATTTGGCAGGCCCACTACTTCCGCATCTTTGAGGCTCGCCTTGTACCACCAGCAGAGACTGTTCGCGATTTTTGGCTAGAGCTGATCCACACTCTCAGAGGACAACTAGAGAGACTCCAGGGCAACACGGACAGCATGCGGAAGCGCCAAGAGGCTTTCCTTCGACTCTGGTGTCCTGGGCCTTTTTTCACCATGGTCCAGGGTGTACTCAAATGGCACTATCGTCCACATGTGTGGCTTTTTCCTCCTCCCAATTCTTGATTTAGCCTCATTGTACATATGTTGTTTTTTCATTGTGAGAGTCTCCCCATCATGGTTGTTGTAGCCCTCTCCTAAAGAGGTGGTTGTAGCCCTATGGGCAGTTTCATTAACTAATAGAAGGATCTTTTTCTCGGAAAAAAAAAATGCTCTTGATGAATTTTGATGGTAATGCTGATGATCATGCTGTGTGCAACCAAAGGATATGCAACTACTCTAAGTGCCTCGACATGCACGGCCTGCGAAAACAGAATCACAAAGGTGTCAGAACACTTTCTAAGCTAACTGAACCCTTGTCATGAAGTAGCTTGTCCACATGCACATAGGGTTAGATGTGCACGTGACATCCCCTCTTTAAAAAAGAGGGGTACTGGTACCGAACTGTATGGCGTCGAGGGAGATCGCCAACAGTGTCTGAATGAATCCTGGGAAGGACTCTTTGCCGGCCCACTCTGATATGTGGGTCTTGCGATGCTTGATCTTCATAAAGGTCTGCAACGCTTGCTTATTTGGGCCGCACCGAAAGCGACACAAAGTCATCCGTGGCTGCGTCAAAGCTCCAACTTCGGCTATAGTCATGGATCTACCTTCTTCAAGAGTCTCCAAGGAGGAAAATTCCCGAAACCACTTCCAACACAAAAACATGAACATACCCATTCCATGTAGAGTGACTGGAAAAAGACTATTCTTTCAAAAAACACTGTACATGCAATGCAGATGAACAAAGTGACAGAGTGCCAAATCGCGTGAGATCGAATCTTGACTTTCTGATCTAAATCTATCAACTGTGGCAAATCACAATGAAAATGCCGATGCTTGATACTCAATCCTTCTTGTGCTCTTTCTGAGACTGTCTCATGCCAAGAAGAGACATGGAATGTGAATTCCTTGAATGCAAACATTTCATCTTTTCATGAGTAATCCACCGTACAATATGTCATGCCTATGAAAAGGGATCACATAAAGACGGTGACTAAAATACAGAAAACCGTCACAAATGAAACACTCGAACAATGCATACTGACTAATCATACGCATATACAATACTTCCTTTGGGGGTTCCTTACATCTTTATCATACAAAACATGTGTCATGCTTTGGAGAAGATAAAACTGAGAGAGTCTCCTTTTCCTGATTCTTTTCAATCTTCGCCTACACATTAGAAATGAGAGCTGAAGAATGAACAACTTCCTCCCACGAATGACAATGGGAGAGTCAATTTTGGCATTGAAAGTGAAAGTATTGGCTGCCCAGTCAACGAGAGGGTTATGCTCACGAAACCATCGAATGCCTAAAAGCATATCACATCCTGAGAGAGGAGATACTACAAATTTTCTACGGAAAGACGCTTTTTGAACAATGAACAACACATCAAGGCATTGTCCTGTAATGAGAGAGTCCATACCAGGATATGTCTTGCTAATCTCCAAGCGGGCTCTTTCGACAAGAGAGTCACTTATCACATCATGCATACTGTCTCAATCAAACAATATGACAAAACGCTGATCCTTCACATGACTATAACACTTAATGATAGACTCATCAATGGAAGGATCATGAGAAACTTGGGTCACAGTCCTGTTCTTATTTATGGCATAAACAGAGGATGTGGGTCCTTTAGATTTTCTAGACTCAATCTTAGGACATGTTCTTTTTATGTGACCCTTGATGTGACAATGATAACATCGACCTTCCTTAGAATAAATGCTTTGTTCTTCTGACGTGATGTATCCTCCTAAAATTCCTTGTGCTACTTTTTCATCTGGAGTGAGCTTAGGTTTAGCAATTGTGTTAGCTTTATCCTTAGATTCATTTTGAAAGTTCTTTTCTGAGAGACTAGAGGAAGATTGGTTAGAAGAGTTACCATTCTTACCGTTCTGCGTGTTCTAAGAAGACTGAGAGGTACTTTGAGACAACTTGTTCTCCTTAGGCTTTCCCTTGTTGTGCTTCATCTGTTGGGAGAGAGCAATTGCTACCGCCTTGTTGAGATCCGCGGGGTCGAAGACTTCTACATCAAACTTGATATATTCGTCCAACCCAAAAAGGAAAGCCTCTTTGTGCTCATCATCCGATTTGCGTGATTGGGTGCCGAGCTGTTAGAAAAAGACATGACTGGCATACCATTCTGCTTGAGATTGCACCAATCTTCTTTCAATCGCGCTAGGTACTGAGGAGGCATAAACCGTGCCTTGAGCTTGTCTTAGAAGTCGGCCCAATTGAAGGAAAGGGGCACGTCTTCGTCGGCTTCCTCTAGGTGCCCGGTCAATTGTGCCTCTTTCCATGCGTGATACCATTTAATGGCATCACCGGCAAGATACATGGCTGCCGTCAAAACTTTGCTATTCCGTGTCTTCTTAGTTGTTGCAAAATAAGCATTAAATTGATGCAACCAAGAATGAATAACACTAGCATCGTTCTTACCGTCATACTTACTGAATGTCAACTTCTCGGTGACGAGGTTGTTGGAGTCCAAATCTCGGCTTGCGCCACTTGATGAACCACCAACATCTTTGGCCGGCTCGGGTTTCGAGGTGAGTACCAGTAGGACCAACTCTTGGATGCGTTGGTCTCTCTACACCTCACGCTCTAACTCCAAGGCCGCTCTTCTATCTTCGGCCGCCAAGCGCACTTACTCGCGCTCACGCTCCAAGGCTAACCATCTTTCTTCGCGCTCGCGATCCAATTCTGCCTTTCTTTCTTCGGCCGTCAAGCGCGCTTGCTCGCACTCACGCTCTAAGGCTGTTGTTCTTTCTTTGGCCGCCAAGCGCACTTACTCACGCTCACGCTCCAAGGCTGCCGTTCTTTCTTTGCGCTTGCGCTCCAAGGCGGTGCGTTGCGCTTCTTGTCGTATCATCATATCCATGATCTTCTTGACCAAAGCCTCCATAGGATTTGGTGCAATCCTTGGCGTAGATGGGGAAGAGGGAGGGTCGGAAAAAACTCCTGATAGGGAAAATCTTTGACCCTTCCATGCTCATCATCTCCATGCGAAGTATCCATTCCGCTTCGGGTGATGACCATACACTGAAGTCTTTTGTTCTTAAGTTCACGAGGAACTTGGGTTCTTGTGGTGCTTGGGTTCTTGAGGGTCTTGACTTCTTGAGGTTCTTGAGGGTCTTGAGTTCGTGAGGTTCTTGAGGTTCTTCTTTAGCTTGCAATCTTTGTCAAAGAAGAATCTTCTCTTACCCGTGCTCCTCTCTTTCCTGCGGGCGCACCCCTTGGCGGCCTTGCGCTCACACCAAAGTTTCTTTTTCCCACCTCACGTCGATTGGCCGGCCGCTAAGTGCATGGTCCGCTCTCAATGAGTGAAAAGAGAAACAAGGGGAGGCTGGACAAGCCCTTCTTTCTTGGGTTTCTTGTCACTCTTCAAAAACACGATTAGGAATCGACACGCCTAAGTGGACTTCTTGTAGTTCTTTCTTGAGTGATACAGAACACTGCCAAAGCTCTGATACCAATGTAAGGTGCAGCGGAAGTGAATGTTGAACTTTGCTCAAGATGAGTGCTCCGAACTGTGGTCAAGGGTTCTTTTACTTACGGAAGGGAGAGCCTTCCGTTCCTTTAATGAGAGAGTGCAAATGATCACAAACAAAGTGAATGACACTATGAATGAAGGTGCTGAGACTGAGAGATAGAGAGAGAAGAATACGATACCAGAATGTTGTCAAACCCTCCTCCAAGTGCCCCACTCTCCATGTGAGAGAGGTCTATGCCATTGATTGCACAATCCTTGTACAATGGTCTAAATGCAATGGACTTGCCAACGATGTCGACGACGATGATGACGACGACGAGATGGGCTGAAATCTGAAAACGCTAGGGACTGAAATCTGCAAATCTTGTATCTGCTGAATTCTAACTCTATGTCAGTAAATGACGCCGATGATGACGACGCGACGACGATGCGCTGAAAAAGCAGATGCTGAAATCTGCGAATAGCGGGCAGAATCTGCAAACGCTGGCTGATCTGACCGTGCGGCGAGGATTTGTTGTAGGAAGGTGAGATCTGCAAGGTTTGGGGGCTGCGGTATGGAATCTAACTGCTGAAAATTGAAAACGCTGATGCAAATGGAGGATCAATCGTCAGGAATCTACAAATGCAAAAACGCTAGGCTGATCTGCTGTCTGCTCCAAAAACGCTAAGGAATCTGCTGTGAATCTGCTAACGCGAGGCTGATTTGCAAGTTGCAAAACGCTGGGGCTAATCTGCAAATGTTGAAAACGCTAAACTGTCTTGATGGTTGAAAAACGCTAGGAGTTCCTGTCGGGGATCTTGCTGAGAAGGTGCACTGTTAGACACTTGGTACCTGCTGCCTCTTCTGCCAGAAAGTGCTAGCTAGCTTTCTTATATATTAACTTGCCAAAGTTGCAGTACCCAGTTTCCCAACAAAGTCACTTATTAATAAGAAGTGAAAAATGGCTAAAATAGGGAAAATAAGTAATGTGCACTGTAAAATGCTCCTGATGGATTTTGATGGTAATGCTGATGATCATGTTGTGAGCAACCAGAGGATATGCAACTACTCTAAGTGCTTGGACAAGCCAACCAGTATGAATTCCTCGAAGATAAAAGCAAGAAAGTTCGAGAATTTAAAGGTGGACAGTCAATTAAGTTTGACACTATTTTTGGATTCCGAGATTCTTCGAGGGCTTTGGCCTTCATACAACAGTTTGATATAGCTTTCTCTGGAGGGCATTACTCAGAGCACTCGAAGACTCGGAGGGCTACCTCTTTCTTCAAGGGAAATGCTCGAACATGGTGGTCCACCCTTCTACTGAACAAGAAGGCTCCGATTAAGTGGTTGAAATTCAAAAGGCTTTTTATTTCTTCTTGGCTGACTCAGGAGTACGAACAAGATATACGAACTGCTTGGAATTATCTTTGGATGACCAAGAGAGATTCTTTGGATGCGTATTGCGAGAAATTTTGGAGCTCTTTTCTACCAGCTTCTTCATTTAAGAAGATCTCGTTTAAAGAACAGATTGAGCGGTTTTGCTGCGGACTTTCTACAGAGATCCGAGATCACTGCTTAGAACAAAATTCAGATTCCATTCAAGAATTGATGGGTCATGCGAAACGGGGTTTTGCCATACATTCAGGCAATCTCACTTGCCCCACATATGAGATCATGACTCAGAGAACCGAACAGACTTTTAATAATGAAAGTAGAAAGAAGAAGAGCCCCCAAGAAAAGAAAGATAAGGATTCACGACCCCGGCTCACTCTTCGAGAGAGGGCCAACTACATTAAAGAGGGGAAGTGTTCTGGATGCAGGAAACATGGGCACATCTTCGCGAAGTGCCCTAAAAAGGACCAGAAAGAACAAGATGAAGAAAGGCCAAAGAGTACGAGAGCAGCTGAGGAACATGGACGAAAAGGCAAGATGAAAGCAGTCAGACTTTGAAAGAGAAATTGACTACAGGACCAGTTTTGACTTTGCCGGATTTGCAAAAGTCATTCGAAGTTTATTGTGATGCTTGTGGTCGTAGTCTGGGTGCGGTCTTAATGCAAGAAGGCCATGTCATTGCCTATGAGAGCCGATTGTTTTCAAGGCCGGAAGTGACAACACAAATTTATGAGAAAGAGCTTTTGGCGGTTATCCATGCTCTTACTCAGTGGCGACATTACCTACTCGGAGCCGATTTCACGGTCTTCACAGATCATCAGAGTTTACGCTACTTCTTGTCACACAAGCAGCTTTCGAAAAAGCAAATGCGGTGGGCTAACATCTTGTCACAGTTTCACTTCCAAATTGTCCATGTACAGGGACAGAAGAACTTGGTGGCAGATGCTTTGTCCCGGAAGCCGTTAGTCTTGGCTATTTCCGCGATTCATCATAGAAGCTTCGAGGATATAGTTGATAAATACGCCACAGATCCAAAGTTTTCGGATGTATTCACACGAATACAAAATGTGGATGTAGTAGCAGGATATTCCATACGAGATGGCTACTTGATGAAGAAAATGATGTTGAGCGTTACACAGTCGTTGAGGGAAAATGTTCAAACCGAATACCATTGTCCACCATTTACATGTCACCGTGGCATTGATACCACCTTGAAAGGTGTGGAGTGATACTTCTTTTGGCCAAGACTCAAGAAGGACGTGGACGATTTTGTACGCAGTTGCTTGGTATGCCAAAAGGTCAAGTTTGACAGGCATAAAGCACAGGGATCGTTAGAGCCTTTACCCATTTCCACCCGACCCTGGGAAAGTATTGCAATGGATTTAATTTTTGATCTCCCGAAGACACAGAGTGGGCACAATGGTATCTGGACTGTTATTGACAGATTTAGCAAGCAAGCTCATTTCGCTCCAGTGAAGAAACAGTCAAGCCGGATCATTTAGCGAGACTATTCATTGCCCAGATATTCAGATTACATGGCATGCCTGAGACAATAGTCTCTGACAGAGATCCCCAATTCACGAGTTTGTTTTGGAAGGCTATTTGAAGGAACATTGGCACACAGTTGCACTTCTCGTCATCTTTCCACCCAAAGACAGATGGGCAATCTGAGATTCCAAATTCAATCGTACTGGATTAATTGAAGTCTTACATTTTGGATCAGAAGACTCAATGGGAAAAGTATTTTCCCTTGACGGAATTTGCCTACAATAACACGATTCACTCTTCGACGGGGAAGGCGCCATTTGAGCTTATTGAAGGTGCTACGAAGGTTTCACCCTTCCTAAGCACAAAAGATAAGATTTTTGAAGCCGACCAGTACACGAGGAACTTGGACACTGCTTTTGCCAAGGTCCGGGAGGCTTTAGCAAAATCTCAGGGAAGACACAAGAAGGTAGCAGATCGACACCGTCGCGATTTTGAGAAGGCACGCCTGAGAAAGAATAAGAGAAAGAGAAAAGATAAATTTTGTCTCCTTTAGACTGAAGCTACCCAATACTTGGAGAATTCACAATGCTTTTCATGTGAGTCTCTTGAAGCCTTTTAAAGGCGATGTGCCTGATGATGGGGAGCCTGATGAGCAACAGGAAGTGGAGGAAAGCGAGGAGACACTCGTTCCAGAACAGATAAAGATAGAAAGATTAAAGGTAAAGTGATTAGGCGATTCTTGGTTAAATTCAAGAACTATCCGGCATTGGATGAGAAGTGGATGGAGGAGGAGGACCTAGCAGATACTCCTCAATTTGTGAAACTTTACCTTGAAGCATTCGGTTTAGCATAGTCTACTCTGATAGAACCCCGATTTCAACATGGACGAATCTAGCGCAACGAGTTTGCACAAGATGGGAGTCACTCCGCTCCTTTGTCAACAGATTGCCCCATTTTTTATGTACAGTCACTGATGTCCCTTTGGGTTTCGAGGATACTGTTGGGCTGACAATATTCTGCTGTATGACTTTATGAACTGGAATTCCCGAAGATGAAGATGATACTGATTGATTTGTACTTGACTTTTTTGAGTGCAGGAACTAATAGACAAAATGAATACAGCATTTCAGTCTCATAAATCTCTATAGAGATGATTGCAATATGGATTAGTTAATCGGGCATCTGTGAGGTCCCAATTGAATCTAGATACGATTGCTAAATACGTTGCCGATTAATCATAGTCTGAGATTTGGAATGATTTTTGAATGTGATTTGTCATGTGATGTCAAGTGATGTCCTGTGATGTGACTGTCGATTGGTACATATGCTAGATGTGTTGTTCCTAGTGCGTCGGTACTAACAGTCAGTGTCTACTAAGATAGTTTATGGTCTCTGTCTGTTTTGTAGACGTAATCAAGGGCGATTACAATGCTTTCAAGAGGGGGGTATGTCACAAATGGTTGACGTGGCAACAGACCCCGGGACACACATTGACACGTGGTAGCAGACCCGGACACATACACACACTGCTGACAGTGGCACGTGGTAGACAATATGGAAACCCCCGCTTTTTACACTGACTGTTGCTGACATGGCATCTGTACGGATTTTTTGGATTTTGCGGCGCGAATTGCGGAGCTGCTGACATGGCATTACGTACGGAAATCCGTTGGCGGAATAGGCAGCTTTTTGGGATAACTGGTTTTAAAAGTGAAAAGCTTTAAAGTTTTATTGCTTTTGGGGCTCTACTTTTGGGCATCCCTTGTATCAATAAATAAGTGGACAGGGCCTCACTTCTGAGAGCATCTAGATGGAGTGTCTGAGAGTGAGCATCTGGACACAGTGTTTGAGAGTGAGCACCTGCCCGCTCTCTTGTACTTTGAACACAGATTAATACAAAAAGAAATACCGTAAGGGGCGTCAGTCTTTGGGGCCAATACCTCTTGGCACGGAACTATGCCAGACCGTGTCGTCTTTTGTGAATTGTTTTGAAGTGAATCTTGGTTAGAATCTTGACTTGGGGTGTCCAAGTTTGTTACAAGAGGACCCTGCGGGAGTTGTACTTTGCTCAAAGATTAATATAAAAGAAATACCGAAAGGGGCGCCAGTCTTTGGGGCCAATCTCTCTTAGCACGGAACTGCGTCGGGCCGTGTCGACCAAATTGAACTGTGATTTTAAAGTTGAAGTATTTTAAGTGATTCTTTCTCATGTCGCGATAGAATCTAGACTTGGAGTGCCCAAGTTTGTTACAGTGGTATCACAGAACGGCCAATTACTCTTCTACCGGGAAATCCGATCCTTTTCTCGAGACAGTTATGGATTCCAACAGAGATCAGTCGACTTCTTCTACATGTGGGAATGCGGGAGGAGATCACGGAGAAGATTCTCATGATCAAACAGAGGAAGAGTACGGCCCACCTCGGCCTACTCGATACGAACTTGAAGAGATGGAGCGTGGATAGCAGGTTGACGAGGCAACGAAGCAAATGATTAAATTTCCTAAGGATCCCCAATTTGCAAAATATTTGACCCAGCAAGCGATGACTAAAGTTCATACTCTGTGGCAGAAAACCACCCAGCTACCAATCAAACCGGCGATCAAGAAGCCTCCTACTCCAAGAATGTTTACTGAAGAAGAAGTCCATGATGCGGTCCAGGCCAGAATCAATCAGATTCTGGATACAAAGAAGCCGACGGAAAAGCAATTAAAGCAACGTAATAAGGGAACTAATGTCCCGAGTTACTTGGGTCAAAAATCCACTTTTGAAAACGCCAAAAAGAAGAACAAGCGTGTACGCTTCAAAGGATTTCCCAGTTTGTCCTCATCTTCTGATAGCTCGGACACCTCATCTTCTTCTGAGTCGAGTGATGAGGACAGGAAAGGCAAGAAACGACGGACAGAGCACATGTTTTATGCAAAAGAAAGAATTTTTACAGAGCCAGTCAATATGCTCTCCTCGACAACAAGGGCAAAAAGCCCAAAGAATTCAAAGAAAGAGGACAAGCAGTAAAGTTTGAGCATTTTTTAGGGTTCCGAGATGCTCCCAAGATAGAATTTTCAGGAGGCCGCTATACAGAGCACTCCAAGATCGGATAGGCGGCATCCTTTCTGAAAGGCAATGCACGGACATGGTGGTCCACTCTGCTGTTAAGGAAACAAGCACCGAAAAAGTGGTTGAAATTTAAGAAACTCTTTATTTCTTCATGGCTCACACAAGAATACAAACGAGATGTGATTACTGACTGGAACCATGTTTGGATGGTCAATACAGAATCTTTGGATTCTTACCGTGAAAGATTTTGGAAAATTTTTCTACCTGCTTCATCCTTTAAGAAGATCAAATTTAAGGAGCAGATTGAACGGTTTTGTTGCGGGCTTCCCAAAGTAATTCGAGATTATTGTCTTGAAAGGAAGTCCGAGTCTATACAACAGTTGATGGGACACGCCAAGCGGGGATTTGCTATACATTCGGGTAAATTGACTTACCCATCGGATGAACCTTCAACAAGTCATAGGAGAAACAATCGACGAAGAGACAGATGACCTTCACTGACAGAAGACCAAAGAGATGAATATTTCAAAGCAGGGAAGTGTTTTGAATGTGGAGAACAAGGACATATCGCTACAAGGTGTCCCAAAAGGGCACAAGAATCGGAATGACTGGTAGATTGAAAGAATAGCAAGACGAGGCGATACTCGTTCCAGAACAGCTTTTTGAATTAGCATTATTTTGCTTTATGGATTTATGAAACAAGACTTTTTTTTGGAAGATTATTTTGAAATTTTGAATAAAACTAATGTTTTATAAAAGAATCTATTAATTGTGTAAAAAGAGCACGATTAAGAATGAGATGGAGCAGTGACAGCTCCTGAGTGAACCTGATAACAAATCATGAATCATGACTGATTCAATGGAATGAATGACTGGACCACTCTGTTCAGAATGAACTTAGTGATAATTTGGGATCCTCGGAAATGATTCTCACACACGACACTGCTTGAGGCGAAAGATTTCTCGCACACAACAGTGCTTGAGGTGACAGATTCTTGCACACGACAGTGCTTGAGTCGAAAGTCTCTATAGACATGATCGCAATATGGGATTAGTTAACCTGACATCAATGAGGTCCGGAAATGGATCTAGATGTGGTGACTAAATACGTTGTTGACTGTCATGGTCTGAGATTTGGAATGAATGTTTCTGTGATTGATTGTCATGTGATGTCCTGTGATGTCATGTGCAGTGATGTGACTGTCGTCTTTGTACATCTGCTATATATAGATGTGTCATGTCTAGTGCGTCGGTACTAACAGTCAGTGTCTACAAAGACTGTTTATGGCCTCTGTTTGTTTTGCAGGCATAATTGAGGGCGATTACAATTCTTTCAAGAGGGGGGCATGTCACAAACTAGTGACGTGACAGGCCCCCGGACAAACACACACACGTTGATTGCTGACATGGCGATACGGACAGGGCCGCTTTTTGCGTTGACAGCTGTACAGAATTCTGTATTTTGTGTTGATGCTTTTCTGGGCAGATTTTTGGGATCAGTTGCTTTTGGAACAAATTGCTTTAAGGGACTAGTTGCTTTTGAGTTTAACTGTCATGTGCACATCTAACCCTATGTGCATGTAGACAAGCTACTTCATGACAAGGGTTCAGTTAGCTTAGGAAGCTTTCTGGCACCTTTGTGAGTCTGTTCGCAGGCGTGCATGTCAAGGCACTTAGAGTAGTTGCATTTCCTCTGGTTCCACACAGCATGCTCATCAAATTACAATCAATACCCATCAGGAGCATTTTACAATGCATAGAACCCATTTTTCCTATTTTAGCCATTTTTCACTTATTATTACTAAGTGACTTTGTTGGGAAACTGGATACAGTAACTTTGGCAAGTTAATATATAAGAAAGCTAGCGCTAGCACTTTCTAGCAGAAGAGGCAGCAGGAGTCCAACCACTCACAGTGCACCTTCTCAGCAAGACCAGCGTTTTGGCTCAAGACCAACCTAGTGTTTTTCATCAGATCAGCCTTGGCGTTTTTGAAGACCACAAATCAGCCTAGCATTTTTGCAATTGCAGATCTACATCAACATTTTGTAGATTCCCGAAGACAGAACCATCCCCAGCAGTAGCGTTTTCAGTTTTCAGCAGTCAGACTCCGCACCACAGCCCCCAAACCTCGCAGATCTCACCTTCCCACAGCAGATTCTCGCCGCATGGCCAGATCAGCCTGCGTTTGCAGGTTCAGTCTGCTATTCGCAGACTTCAGCATCTGCGTTTTCAGCGCATTGTCGTCCCGTCTCGTCATCGCCGTCGTCACCGACATAGAGTCAAATTCAGCAGATACAAGATTCGCAGATTTCAGCCCCTAGCGTTTTCAGTTTTCAACCCGTCTCGTCGTCGTCGTCGTCGTCGTCGGCAAGTCCATTGCATTCAAACCATTGTACGAGGATTGTGCAATTAATAGCATAGACCTTCTCGCCATAGAGTGGGGCCCTTGGAGGAGGGTTTGACAACTTTTCTAGTGTCGTATTCTTCTCTCTCTATTTCTCAGTCTCAGTACCTTCATTCACAGTGTTTCTTCACTTTGTTTGTGATCATTTGCACTCTCTCATTTAAGGAACGGAAGGCTCTCCCTTCCGTAAGTAAAAGGAACCCTTGAGCACAGTTCGAAGCACTCATCTTAAGCAAAATTCAACATTCACTTCCGCTGCACCTTACATTGGTATCAGAGCTTTGGCAGTGTTTTGTATCACTCAAGGAAAGAACCACAAGGGTTTTTTTTTTTGCTTGTTGCGGTCGAACGTAACCCGTAACCCAAGTCCACTTGGACGTGTCGATTCCTAATCGTGTTTTTGAAGAGTAACAGGAAACCCAAGAAAGAAGGGCTTGTCCAGCCTCCCCTTGTTTCTCTTTTCACTCATTGAGAGTGAACCATGCACTTAGCAACCGGCCAATCAACGTGAGGTGGGAAAAAGCAACCTTGGTGTGAGCGCAAGGCCGCTAAGGGGTGCGCCCACAGGAAAGAGAAGAGCTCGGGTAAGAGAAGATCCTTCTCTAACACAGATTGCAATCTAAAGAAGAACCTCAAGAACTCAAGACACTCAAGAACCCAAGAACCACAAGAACCCAAGTTCTTCGTGAACTCAACAACTCAAGACTTCAGTGTATGGTCATCACCCGAAGCTGAATGGATACTTCGTATGGCTAGGAGCTTTTTTCGACCCTCCCCCTTCCCCATCTACGCCAAGGATTGCACCAAATCCTATGAAGGCTTTGGTCAAGACGATGATGGACATGATGATACAACAAGAAGCGCAACGCGCCGCCTTGGAGCACACCCGCGAAGGAAGAAAGACAGAATTGGATCCTGAACGCGAAGAAAGAACGACAGCCTTAGAGTGTGAGCGCGAGCAAGCGCACTTGGCGTCCAAAGAAAGAAAGACCGAATTGGATCACGAGCGCGAAGAAAGACGGGTAGCCTTGGAGCGTGAGCGGGAGCAAGCGCGCTTGGTGGCCGAAGATAAACGAGCGGCCTTGGAATTAGAGCGTGAGACGCAGAGAGACCAAAGTATGCAAGAGTTGGTCCTACACGTACTCACCTCGAACCCCGAGCCGGCCAAAGATGTTGGTGGTTCATCAAGTGGCGCAAGCCGAGATTTTCACTCCAACAACCCTGTCACCGAGAAGTTGACATTCAGTAAGTATGACGGTAAGATGGATGCTAATGTTATTCATTCTTGGTTGCATCAATTTAATGCTTATTTTGCGACAACTAAGAAGACAGGGAATAGCAAAGTTTTGACGACAGCCATGTATCTTGCTGGTGATGCCATTAATTGGTATCAATCGTGGCAATACGAGCAACTGGCCGTGCACCTAGAGGAAGCCGAGGTAGACATACCCTTTCTTTCAGTTGAGCCGACTTCCGAGACAAGCTCAAGGCGTTATTCTTGCCACCTCAGTACCTAGCGCAGTTAAAAGAAGATTGGTGCAATCTCAAGCAAAATGGTACCCCAATCATGTCTTTTTCTAACCGTGTTTTGCAGCTTGGCACCCAATTACACAAATCGGATGCGAAGCGCAAAGAGGCTTTTATGTTCGGGTTGTACGACTATATCAGGTTTGATGTCGAAGTCCTCGACCCCATAGATCTCAACAAGGCGGTAGCGATTGCTCTCGCACAAGAGATGAAGCACAATAAGGGAAAGCCTAAGGAGAACAAGACTTCGCAAAGTACCTCTCAGACTTATCAGAACCCTCAGAACGGTAAGAATGGTAACTCTTTTAACCAATCTTCCTCTCGTTTCTCAGAAAAGAACTCACACAATGAATCTAAAGGTAAAGCTAACACAATTTCTAAACCTAATCTCACTTCATATGAAAAAGCAGCACAAGGAATTTTAGGAGGATACATCACGTCAAAAGAACAAAGCATTTATTCTAAGGAAGGTCGATGTTATCATTGTCACATCAAGGGTCACATAAAAAGAACATGTCCTAAGATTGAATCTAGCGAATCTAAAGAACTTACAGAATCCACATCCTCTGTTAAAACCATAAATGAGATCACAAGTGTGACTTAAGTTTCTCATGATCCTCCCATTGATGAGTCTCTCATTAAGTGTTATGATCATGTGAAGGGTCAGTGTTTTGTCATATTGTTTAATCCAGGCAGTATGCATGATGTGATTAGTGACTCTTTTCGAAAGAGCCCGCTTGGAGGTTAGCAAGACATCTCCTTTCGAGGTGTTGGGCTTCGCTCCCGGCATGGAATCTCTCATTACACGAGAGTGCCTTGATGTGTTATTCACGGTTCAACAAGTGTCCTTCCGCAGAAAATTTGTAGTATCTCCTCTTTCAGGATTTGATATGCTTTTAGGCATTCGATGGTTTCGTGAGCATAACCCTCTCATTCATTGGGCAACCAATACTTTCACTTTTAATGCCAAAAGTGACTCTCCCATTGTCATTCGTGGGGAGGAAGTTGTTAATTCTTCATCTCTCATTTCTAATGTGCAGGCGAAGATTCAGGAGAAGGAGACTCTCTCAGTCTTTTCTTCTCCAAAGCACGACACACATGATTTGCATGATCAAGATGTGATTATTCACAAGCATGATGATTTGCAGGATAAAGATGTGATTGTTCACAAGGATGATGGTTTAGTTGATGCTTTTTCTAGTGAAGGTAACCTCATTGCAGATTCAATCAATCACGAAGAACCGATCTTGGCTCTCGAGTCAAGATATAAGGAACCCCCACAGGAAGTATTGTGTATGCGCATGATTAGTCAGTACGCATTGATCGAGTGTTTCATTCGTGACGATTTCCTGTATTTTAGTCATTGTCTTTATGTGATCCCTTTTCATAGACATGACATATTGTACGATGAACACAATTCACTCATGAATGAGCATGGATGTATGCGGATTACTCATGAAAAGATGAAATGTTTGCATTCAAGGAACTCACATTCCATGTCTCTTCCTTGGCATGACACAGTCTCAGAAAGAGCACAAGAAGGATTGAGCATCAAGCATCGGCATTTCCATTGTGATTTGCCGCAGTTGATAGATTTACATCAAAAAGTCAAGATTCAATCTCACGGTTTGCGTGTGTTTGATGAACGGTTTGGCACTCAGTCACTTTGTTCATCTGCATTGCACGCATAGTTTTTTCGAAAGAATAATCTTTTTCCAGTCACTCTACGTGGAATGGATATGTTCATGTTTTTGTGTTGGAAGTAGTTTCAGGAATTTTCCTCCTCGGAGATTCTTGAAGAAGGTGGACCTAAGTCCATAGGCGTAGTTGGACCATTAAAGCAGCCTCATATGACTTTGGGCCGCTTTTGGTGCGGCCCAAAGAAGCAAGCGTTGCAGACCTTTACGAAGTTCAAGTATCACATGACCCACGAATCAGAGTGGGCCGGCAAAGAGTCCATAGGATTCCAGACACTATTGGCGATCTCCCTCGACGCCATACAGTTCGGTACCAGGACCTCACTTTAAAAAGGAGGGGATGTCATGTGCACATCTAACCCTATGTGCATGTGGACAAGCTTCTTCATGACAAGGGTTCGGTTAGCTTAGCAAGTGTTCTGGCACCTTTGTGAGTCTGTTTGTAGGCCGTGCATGTCCAGGCACTTAGAGTAGTTGCATTTCCTCTGGTTGCACACAACATGATCATCAAATTACAGTCAGTACCAATCAAGAGCATTTTACAGTACATAGAACCCACTTTTCCTATTCTAGCCATTTTTCACTTATTATTATTGAGTGACTTTGTTGGGAAACTGGGTAGGGAAACTTTGGCAAGTTAATATATAAGAAAGCTAGCACTAGCACTTTCTGACAGAAGAGGTAGCAGGAGTCCAACCTCTCACAGTGCACCTTCTCAGCAAGACCAGCGTTTTGGCTCAGGACCAGCCTAGCGTTTTTCATCAAATCAGCCATGGCGTTTTGCAGACAGCATATCAGCCCTGGCATTTTTGCAGACCACAGATCAGCCTAGCAGTTTTGCAATTGCAGTTTTACATCGGCGTTTTGCAGATTCCAGGAGACAGAACCATCCCTAGCAGTAGCATTTTCAATTTTCAGCAGTCAAACTGCGCACCGCAGCTCCCAAACCTCGCAGATCTCACCTTCCTGCAGCAGATCCTTGCCACACCGTTAGATCAGCCTGCGTTTGCAGATTCAGTCCGCTATTCGCAGATTTCAGCATCTGCGTTTTCAGCGTATCGTCGTCGCATCGTCCTCATTGCCGTCATCACCGACATAGAGTCAGAATTCAGTAGATACAAGATTTGCATATTTCAACTGAAACTGGCCCATGGGGCGGTAGGCGTTGGCTTTCACCCGAAATTCTTTACTTTAGACACACACAGAGAGAACGTGCAAAGGAAACCTGCAACGGGAATTAACACTTAAGTACACACACGGCTCGGAAGCTAGAATGCTCTAAGCAGACGCCGACAAACTGTAGGCCCCAAAATTGGCGCCCCTTTCGGTATTTCTTTATACTTTGAGAGGGTAAATTACAAAGTAGAGACGCCGACAACCTGTAGGCCCCAAAATTGGCGCCCCTTTCGGTATTTCTTTATACTTTGAGAGGGTAAATTACAAAGTAGAGTCCTGGGAATACTTTACCTGTATCCCGCTAGATACCACCTGTTTTGGCCAAATTTCGGCAGCATAACAACCCCGAAACTTGCGCGAAACCAATTCCCCTGTTGGAACTCACTTCCAAGCATAAACCCTCTGATTTCTGTCTAAAAACAGTAAATACAAAAATACAGGTTTTTGCCACGTTTTCAGTCCCAAACAGTCTCCTAATTGTCCTCTGTCAGTGGGGCACAATTCCCAATGGTTCTGTCGTCCATATGGCTGAAAAACAGTCAATTTACAGCGCATACACAGCGCTGAAAATGCACCTGTACGGTGAGGTTATGACCCTCACCGGTGTCTACTTTGAAGTAGCAGTTAGCTATCCCTGTTCCTGCTCAAGGAGGCTCTTGCCTCAGCACAAAAGCATAAACCCACACAACTGTACATCAGTCAAATGAAGAGCCCTCTTGTGGGGCATCACATAACTTTACGTAGGGGAGAGAGAGAGCAGTGTGTAGCGTGCAAGGCATCACTCCTAGCACCACACTGTACATGAGAGGGAAAGAAAGCACCCCATAGCTCTTAACCTGTGACAAAAACCTTAATGAAGCATCCCCCCAGCATAAATCGAGCGCCCCCTCTTCTGGGCTTGACCTGTAATGCATCTGTGAACAAACAGATGCAAAAGGGGAAGATTTCCATGGCTGCCAAAACCTGCGTATAGCTGAAAACGCAGCAAAACAGCCCTGTAAACACGCATCTGATGCCTTCCAATGCTGAAAATGAGCTCCTTGGTGCTAGTTAAAGTCATGGGAAGCTCAAAAATGGAGAGAAATGGCTGAAAATCAGAGTTATCAGCCTCCAAAACTGCTCCAAAAAATCAGTTACGAGTTCTCTTCTCCCAAACTTGGTAAATTGGCCAAAAAGTGCCACTTGGCACTCATACATGCAATTTCTCCGCATTGGGCTTCCTGCTTAAAAGTCTCTCAACCGGTGCATCAGTTGAATTTGCAGCAGAGTAATAAAGTGTTCCCCTTGTCATTGCGAAGGTAGTGACACGAACACATTTCACGGCCCAAAATAGCAGTTCCCTAATGTTTAGGAGATGCTTTCGTTGGGCTCCTATTGGTCATCTAACCATCTATCCCCATTCGGACCGCATCCAAAAATGCAATGTAGCCCATTTGTCGAGTACTTTCCTTTGGTGGTCCCACCTTGACTTTGTGACTTTATTGAGTTCACTTCCTAGTATCCACCAACTTGCCAAGTGCGACGGGGGAACCTAAATGACTTTGAACTGAGCCTAGACACCCTTTTACTACTAGAATTCCAATGCCGACCAACTTCCTATCTGCGGGTGAAACTATTGTTCACAATGGCTATACAATGTCCCATTATTTGCAACTTCAAAAAGAGGGTCCCAAAAATTAAACAAAAATCATCAGAAAGAAACCAACAACTAAGGTTAGCAGTTGCCACGTCCTCGTGACATACCCCCCTCTTGAAATTGCAAACGTCCTCGATTGCGTACCATATATACATGCCATAGATGATCTTGTGTGGTAAGCACCCTTTTATCATCGCATGTATCCGCAAGAAAGATTGTCAAAACATGTGGACAAATGACTTAATGAGGCCTTCATACTTTTGTCAAATTGTACACTGCTATTGCACTGAATCCATTAGTACATTTGATGTGCTAGCTCTATCATTACCCCTCCTTTGCAAACATTGGGTTGGGGCATACGTAGGCTGTAACCCAAAGGCCTCAAGGTAAATCTGCAATACATTTGGTGACTCTGACTGTTCATGCTCTTCCATCCACTTTGCATCCATAGTTGGATAGTTCTTGAACTTCACCACATAGCATCTTGCAACCTGTCCCTTAACTTTTACCTCTGCAAGAGGCTCTTGCCTCTGCAAACGAGCATAATTCCACAACACTATGACGTACCACCCACGACCAAGTAAGCTCAAATTTCCAGATGATTTACCAATGCGTCAAAGAATCCAAGCAATCGCCTCAAAGAATCGGCGAGCAACGTGTCACATGGCAGACCCGCATCACTTCCGCAGGAGATCTAGTGGCCAATCTACCACCGTGAGACCTCTCCCTGTCTCATCTTGGTTCATACTTGCAAACCCTAAAAACACAGCAGAAAATCAGCCCTAATTTGACCACTTTTTACCAAGGCGAACATGCGGAATTTCCTGTTTGTCTTGTGAAGAGGAACCCTCTTCCATAATGCCCTTCCCTTTGTCGGCCATAGTATAATCCCGCGCTCCTGTACTCTGTGTCTTTACCCAAAACAACCGAGCCTCACTTCTTGAGGAAAAAGTGATTGATATCCCGGCAATGGAACCTTGAAACCGGCCCGTGGGCCGGTAGGCGTTGGCTTTCACCCAAAATTCTTTACTTTAGACGCACACACAGAGAACGTGCAAAGGAAACCTGCAACGGGAATTAACACTTAAGTACACACATAGCTCGGAATCTAGAATGCTCCGAGCAAACGCCGACAACCTGCAGGCCCCAAAATTGGTGCCCCTTTCGGTATTTCTTTATACTTTGAGAGGGTAAATTACAAAGTAGAGTCCTGGGAATCCTTTACCTGTATCCCGCTAGATACCACGCAGCATAACAGCCCCGAAACTTGCGCGAAACCAATTCCCCCGCTGGAACTCACTTCCACTAGCATAAACCCTTTGCTTTCTGTCCAAAAACAGTAAATACAGCTCGCTGTATTTATTGGTTTTTGCCCTGTTTTCAGCCCCAAACAGTTCCCTAATTGCCCTCTGTCAGTGGGGCACGATTCCCAATGGTCCTGGCGTCCGTATGGCTGAAAAACAGTCAATTTACAGCGCATGCACAGTGCTGAAAACGCACCTGTACGGTGAGGTTATGACCCTCACCAGGTGCCTGCTTTGGAGTAGCAGTTAGCTACCCCTGTTCCTGCTCAAGGAGGCTCTTGCCTCAGCACAAAAGCATGAACCCACACAACTATACATCAGTCAAATGAAGAGCCCTCTTGTGGGGCATGACATAACTGTACGTAGGGGAGAGAGAGAGCAGTGTGTAGCGTGCAAGGCATCACTCCTAGCACCACACTGTACATGAGAGGAAAAGAAAGCACCCCATAGCTCTTAACCTGTGACAAAAACCTTAATGAAGCATCCCCCCAGCATAAATCGAGCGCCCTCTCTTCTGCACTTGACCTATAATGCATCTGTGAACAAATAGATGCAAAAGGGAAAAATTTACATGGCTGCCAAAACCTGCGTATCGCTGAAAACGCAACAAAACCGCTCTGTAAACACGCATCTGATGCCTTCCAATGCTGAAAATGAGCTTCTTGGTCCTAGTTAAAGTCATGGGAAGCTCAAAAATGGAGAGAAATGGCTGAAAATCAGAGTTATCAGCCTCCAAAATTGCTCCAAAAAGTCAGTTACGAGTTCTCTTCTCCCAAACTTGGTAAATTGGCCAAAAAGTGCCACTTGGCACTCATACATGCAATTTCTCCGCATTGGGCTTCTTGCTTAAAAATCTCTCAACCGGTGCATCAGTTGACTTTGCAGCAAAGTAATAAAATATTCCCCTTGCCATTCCGAAGGTAATGACGTGAGCACACTTCACGACCCAAAATAGCACTTCCCTAATTTTTAGGAGATGCTTTCGTTGGGCTCCCATTGGTCATCTGACCATCTATCCCCATTCGGACCGCATCCAAAAATGCAATGTAACCCAACTGTCGAGTACTTTCCTTTGGTGGTCCCACCTTGACTAAATGAATTTGAACTGAGCCTAGACACCCTTTTACTACTAGAATTTCAATGCCGAGCAACTTCCCATCTGCAGGTGAAACTATTGTTCACACTGGCTATACAATGTCCCACCATTTGCAACTTCAAAAAGAGGGTCCCAAAAATTAAACAAAAATTATCGGAAAGAAACCAACAACTAAGGTTAGCAATTGCCACGTCCTCGTGACATAACCCCTAGCGTTTACAGTTTTCAATCCCCGTCTCTCGTCGTCGTCACCGTCGTCTACATCGTCGGCAACTCCATTGCATTCAGACCATTGTACAAGGATTGTGCAATCAATAGCATAGACCTCTCTTGCCATAGAGAGTGGGGCCCTTGGAGGAGGGTTTGACAACTTTTTTGGTGTCGTATTCTTCTCTCTCTATCTCTCAATCTCAGTACCTTCATTCGCAGTGTTTATTCACTTTGTTTGTGATCATTTGCACTCTCTCATTAAAGGAACGGAAGGCTCTCCCCTCTGTAAGTAAAAGGAACCCTTGAGCACAGTTCGGAGCACTCATCTTGAGCAAAGTTCAACATTCACTTCCGTTGTACCTTACATTAATTGCTTTTGGGACTCTGCTTTTGGCATCCCTTGTAACAATAAAAGAGCCCTAAGGGCTTCACTCTTCAAGGCATCTGGACACAGAGTCTGAGAGCAGAGGACCCTACGGCTCAAAGATTAATATAAAAGAAATACCGAAAGGGGCGCCAGTCTTTGGGGCCAATCCCTCTTGGCAAGGGATTGCGTCGGGCCATGTCGACCAAATTGAAATGTGATTTTAAAGTTGTGAAGTATTTTAAGTGATTCTCTCTCGTGTCGCGACAAAATTTAGACTTGGGGTGCCCAAGTTTGTTACACCCACTGTGTGTCTTCGAGCGATCAAAAATGAAAGCCATAGCAATACTTTCCCAGGGGCAGGTGGAAATGGGTAAAGGCTGTAACAATCCCTCTACTTTCTGCCTATCAAACTTGACCTTCTGGCATACCAAGCAACTGCGTACAAAATCGTCCACATCCTTCTTGAGTCTCGGCCAAAAGAAGTAACGCTCCACACCTTTCAAAGTGGTATCAATGCCGCAGTGACCCGTAAATGGTGGACAGTGGCATTTGGTTAGAGCCTTTTCCCTCAACGGCTGTGTAATTCACAACATCGTTTTCTTCATCAAGTAGCCATCCGGTATGGAATATCCCGCTACTGCCTCCCCATTCTGTATTCGACTAAATACATCAGAAAAATCTGGATTTGTGGCATACTGATCGACCATGTCCTCGAAGCTTCTATGATGAATCGCGAAAATAGCCAAGACTAACGGCTTCCGGGACAAAGCATCTGCCACCAAGTTCTTTTGTCCTTGTACATGGACAATCTGGAAGTGAAACTGTGACAAGATGTTAGCCCATCGCATCTGCTTTTCCAAAAGCTGCTTCTGTGACGAGTAGTGTAAACTCTGATAATCAGTGAAGACCGTAAAATCGGCTCCGAGTAGGTAATGTCGCCACTGACTAAGAGCATGGATAACCGCCAAAAGATCTTTCTCATAAATATGTGTTGTCAATTCCAACCTTGAAAACAATCGGTTTTCATAGGCAATCCACATGGCCTTCTTGCATTAAGACCGTTCCCAGACTACGACCACAAGCATCACAATATACTTTGAATGGCTTTTGCAAGTCTGGCAAAGCCAACATTGGTCCAGTAGTCAATTTCTCTTTCGGTGTCTGAAAGGCAGTCACCTCTGTGGGTCCCAACAAGAAAAAGGACTCCTTTTTGTATCAGAATGTGCAAAGGGGAAGATACCTCTGCAAACTTTCGAAATGAAAACTTTCCAAAAACTATGTGTGGTGCAAAAAGGATCGGATCCTCCGTAGAAGAAGAATCTTTCTGTGTTGTGATACCACTGTAACAAACTTGGACTCCCCAAGTCAAGGTTCTACCACGACACAACAAAGATTCACTCTAAAATAGTTCACAAAAGACGACACGGCTCGGTGTAGTTCCATGACCAGAGGTATCGGCCCCAAAGACTGGCGCCCCTTTCGGTATTTCTTTTTAATATTAACCTTGGTGCAAAGTACAAGGGAGTCTGCTGTGACTCGCACTCAGACTCTGCGTCCGGATGCTCTAAGTAATGAGGGTCCAACAGACATATTTATTGTTACAAGGGATGCCCAAAAGCAAAGCCCCAAAATTTCAAACTCAAAAGCTCTTAAACATAAAAGCAATTGTAATCCAAAAGCTTCTCAAAAATTAAAGCATAGTGCCCAAAAGCTGGCCAATGTAATTTCCGAAATTCCATACAGCTTGTCAGCGCAAAAAGCGGAGCGTCCGTACTGTTGTTCGTACAACCTGCCACGTCAGCATGTCAGTGCGTTTTGCGGCTGATTTTCCGCTGGCTGCCACATCAGCTTGTCGACGCATTTCAGGCAGCAGGGTGTGTGAGTATATGTCCGGGGGCCAACCATGTCACAAGTTTGTGACACCATTCTATTCTATCATATGCTTTATCGAAATCTATTTTGAAGAAGACAAATTCTTGCTCACTCTCCTGTGCATAATCCATAGCTTCCCACAAGGAAATTATTGCATCAAAAAAAAATATGCCCCTCATGAAGTCTTTCTGCTCTGGTAATATAATCATATGCATTATTGGGCAAATCCTTTTGGCTAGAGAGAAATGAAATGAAATGTTATATTATTGTCTTCAAAAGGCCAAAGTGACCTATGAGACCAGAAAGTTACAATGTGGTGGATCTGATACAAAGTCCGAGTAACAAAATAACAACATAACAAAATAATAATACTATGGAATCCTAAGCTGCTCGATGTGAAGTAAGCAAAGTAAGCAGCTGGCTGGGATAGCTAAATAGCTAAATCCATCGCTGGCGGATCTCATCAATCTCCTCCCTTGTCATTAGTCTGACCGGGGCGTCATGCATGCCTGGCCAAAGTGATCCGAATCCTCTGATGCAACCTCTGTTGATGCTGTGTAGTCCTTCGCAGTCATGGGCGTTTGGATCTCCCTAGCTCAATCGCTCAGTCGATTAGTGTGCCTCTGGTGCGAGACGAATGTGAGCTCTGCTGTGGTAGTAGCTCCTCCGGTTGTCCAGTGTCTGCTCTAAAGAAATATGTGATCCGTCTTAGCCTCCCCTCTCATCAGGCTCTCTCTATGTCTGCGCAGCTCGAGCAAGAACAAACCCAGGCATCTCTAATCCTCGTATCCCATGACTCTGAAGAGTGGTCCAAAACCCTCTCTAAATAGGCAATGGAAGCGGCCTCGTATCTCGTAGTAGACAGGGCAATGGCATGTATAGTGCAACTCTATCTCACGCTCCATGTCACACAAGGGGCATGTCCTAGCCTCTGCTGGTACTCCGCTGTACCTCCCAGTCTCAATCCGCAGCTGGTGTAAGATGTGCGTATCTGGCCAATAGCACATCGTATCCCATGAGACACATGGGTGTCCATGTATATGGGTCTCGTCACAAAATCGTCCTCCGTAAGCTGGAGAAGATGCTCTCTGTAGAAATCCATCTTCATGCCCAACTCCTGTGCTGGCTGTATCCACGTCCTCCTGGTGTCTAGCTGAGTCAAGTCCTGGCGGATGAGCCTGGTGATCTCGGACTGTATAAGAGTGAGAGCTGGTGTAGTCAGTGAGAACTGGAAGGGGCCATGGCAGCCTGTCTATGTTGAACCCATGCACCTGAAACCATGATGTCATCTCCCCATACCAGCATGTTGTATCTCCCTGCATGGCTAACTGTCGAGAGGACTCAAGTGCAAGGCGGGCATATCCATCTCTGGGAAGTTCCCACATGCGGTGTATGAAGGAGATGGATTTGGTGAGCGCCTCAACCACAAGTGGGAGGGCCGCTAACCCTTCTCGGATAATGGCACGCGGTACTGAAGCCTTTACTCTAACGAATCGCGATATCATAGAGACCAGAGGTTTCTCCATGTCCCCTCATCTATCAGTGCGACCCGACCTCTCATGATGATCCAATGAAGGTAGCTCCATAGAGCAATGCAGAAGCCACCTAAGTGTCAAAGAGCCAAAGCTTCGTCCGAGGCTCCTGAAACTAAACCTGCGAACACATCCTCTCCAATCTACGCAATGTTGCATGGGCTCTAGTCAATCTGGTCTCTACTTCTCTCCTCAATGAAAATGTTGGCTGCGAAAAACCACTCCAAGGTAAGTGTAGCATCTATGTACTCCACTGTCTCTTCGCCGTATGTGAATGTAGGTGCTAACCTCCTGATCCACTGTGGGGTGGTATTAAACACCATAACCTTGGTTTTACCAAGGTTGACAGACAAACCACTTTCGTGGGCAAACCTATGCAAAGCATCCAAGTGACATTGCATCCCCTCTGGAGAGTCGGAGATCAACAAAATATCATCATCATATAACAATAGTGGAATCCATGTCCCTGCCAACTGTGCACCACTATCACCATCGCTCTTGATGTAGTCAGAAATCTCATCCACATACATACCGAATAGAGTAGGAGAGAGCTGGCAGCCCTGCTTCACCCCAATAGTGGAGTGAACCGGTGTAGATAGACCCTCAGAGATGCGTACATGCCCCACTACTGACCTGTATAATCCCATGATCCCCCAAATGAGCTTTGTGGGTACTCTCATCTCCTGTAGTCTGCGCATCAATCTAGCTCTGGGTACTGTGTCAAATGCTTTGCGGAAGTCCACAAAGCTACAATAGATCCATCTCCCATGTGATCTGCCCTCCTCAATGATGGCTCAGAGTGTCAAGATATGATCATCGAGCACTTTAGCTATTTGAGCGGGAACACTTTGTTTCCTTATTCTTGCAATAGTTGCTCTAGCTTTTGTGTGGTCAGCTCCTCTCAGAGGAGGGGCCTCAAAGATATCAAAAAAGTATTCTTTAATAGTTTCCATGTTTTCTTTATAGCTTGAGGCCATAGAGCCATCTTTCTTTTTGAGGTAAGGGATGAAGTCCTTAACCTTTTTCCTTTAAAGAAGAGAAAACATGTTTTTATATGGTCTATCTAGCTTTCCAACCCAAAATTGCCTACTCCATAGGATAGAGGTCTTAGCAAAAAGGAGCTCCTCCTCCCTAAGTCTTGTTTTCAGTTCAATGAGGGTAGGGTCAGGAGGACTCGAAGGGTCAACAGAAGCCTCAGGCTCAGATATTTTCTTATGTATCATCATTCTTCTGTTTACTCGAATCTCTCTAGCCTTCCTCTTGTAATCAGTCATTAATCTTTGAAAATCTTTGACTGTAGCATCCCAAGCTTTGAAGGCGGAATCAATAGAATTGAAAGATTTAACCAACGTATCCATGACCTTCTCTTTTATAACTTGAATGGGAAAGGGGGACTGGTCTAGGTGAGGCCAGCCAGACTTAAACGTACATTCTTCTTTTTGTAACTCAAAAAGCACAGGAGAATGATCTGACAGTAACATAGATGCATCTTTGCTACAATTACCAAGCCAAACATCTGATAACAACCCTAAGTTCATGTAAACCCTGTCAAGCCTAGCTGATCTGTAACACTCACCATATTGTTTATTGCTCCAAGTGAAACCAATGTTTGTAGAAATGTCAAGCAGCTGTAGTTTATTTGCCATCTGATCCCAAGCCATTTTTTCTGATCCAAAAATTATTTGACCCAGCTGATTCCATCTATTAGAAATGTCCTCATTGCTCAACCATGTTGAAGTCTCCTGTGACAACACAAGGGTTAGAGAGCAAAGACATCTCTTCCAAATTTGAGTCATTTCAAAGAAAGAATTAGGGGCATATGCTGAATGAGCTATCCAAAGTTAGTGCAACCCAGCACCCTTTAGTGGACAACTGTATTTTACTCACCAAATGGTTGTATTTTATTGAGATGCCAATAGCAGCTCCACCTTCACCTGGACTGTGATTAGTAGTAAACCATTTGTAATCTGAGCCAAGTCTTCCCAAGTTAGAGTGAAGTGAGTTGCCTGCTGTTTTAATTTCCTGCAGGCATATAAAATCAGGTTTGACATTAAAATCAACCGATCAATTCTTTATGGCTTGTGCTCTGGAGGGGTCAGCCCAAGATGATTAGAGTTTGGGGGAATGGCTGCCATTGCAACATAAGATATATTTTGGGGTGAAAATGTGCCAGGGTTTGCCAGAACATGTGTAGGAACGTCCTTTAACATTGGAATTTCCTATTTGGAGAAGCCTTACAAGGGAATTGTGTATGTTTAAAATATAGATAATTGATTTTCATTGAGGCTAATCTAAAGAAAAGGAAGGACGAAATTCAATAGTAAATGACATCTTGGGAGGTAGCTTTTAAAGTGAACAACACAATTCCAAAAATGAAATCATTGGCCTTGGTCTTCTTTAGAGTGCAGCAGGGAAGTTTACCTTTAAGGGCATGTATTTGGAGATTTTTTCCAATCTAGCCAAGCACCATGTGGCATCCCTATGAGAGATATTGTATTCTTCTTCCAAAACAGTAGAATCTTTTGGTTGACCTCCTGAGATTAGGTCCCTCCATCTTTTAAGTCCAGCTTTGAAACACCTGTGGGCTCTTCAAGATAGGCCATCTTTGAGTCGATCTGCAAAATAACCAAACCAAAGCGAATCATCCCAAAAGCATGAGATATTATCCAAGAGTTTTTTATTCGGGGTCCAACTAGCTTAGCTCCATGCCTTCCACATATTGATCATCAGCTTTGAGCCTGTAGGAATGACTGAGATAGGTGAGAACAGAATATCTCTTAATTCTAAATTGGACAAGGCCTTGTCATGATCCATTGGCCTACCATTTTGATGGCCAGAAGTTCCAAATTCAAAATGCCCAGTCCACCTTTGTTTAGGCAAGCAGCATATATCCCAAGAGACTTTGGGGATTCTTATGTGGTTTTCATTACCTCCCCAAAGAAAATTCCTTGCCAAGGCTAAGGCCTGTTTGAGTTGGTACTTGGTTGGAGACCAACATGACAGAAAGTATATTAGAGAGGGTAAACTATAGTGGTTAAGTACAAAAGCCCTTGAGGAGATGGAGGACACGTATGTTTGCCACTTGATAACTTTTTGTCTGAATTTGTTCATCACCCACTCCCATCTCTGAGAGAAAGTGACCTTGAAGCCCATTGGGACGCCCAGCAATCTGAAGATTTTTCTCTCTTCTAACACCTGACATCCGGGACCTGAAGATACCTTATATCCAGTTTTGGTATGATTTATAGCAGACCCACTGGCCAAGCTGACTTGTCAACTGACTGACTTCCCAGAACTTGTCAACTGACTGACTGTTATTAGACAAAATGGCATTGATATCATCTGCAAACTGCTGGAGTACAAGATCTTTAGTTGCACTTGGTATTTGAATTCCCTGTAAACTGCCACACCTAATAGCATCTTGGATCAACCAGCCCAAAGCATTTGAACATATAGCATATAACAGAGGGGCAATTGGGCAATCTTGCATAATAGATCTTCTCAGAGGGAAAGGGTAAGTCAGATCCCCATTAACATATATTTTAGCAAAGGCATTGTCAAACAAAATGTGTACATACTTTATAAATTTTTTTCCAAATCCAATGTCATGCAAAGATTGGAATATAAAATCCCATTCTATTCTGTCATATGCTTAATTCTATCGAAATCTATTTGAAGAAGACAAATTCTTGCTCACTTTCCTGTGCACAGTCCATAGCTTCCCACAAGGAAATTATTGCATCCAAAATGAATCTACCCCTGATGAAGCCTTTTTGCTCTAGTAATATAATCATATGCATTATTGGGCTAATCCATTGGCTAGAGAGAGAGAGAGAGAGAGAGAGAGAGAGAGAGAGCAAAAATCTTGTAAACTAAAGTCGGACAAGGAAGAAGTCAGAGACCAAAAATATTGTAAACAAAAGTTAGAGATGGTGAAGCTCCCCGCGCCTTCCATAATGTCCATCTCCATCCCCGAGGTATTTATGATGCACCGATTGCTCAAAAAGACACAGCCACCACATAAGGAGCATGCAATTCAATCAGAGATAAGAGTGCAGAGAGCAAGTCGTACATTTCCCAAGAGATTAGCAAAATGCAGCATTGTTTTGGATATCCATTTTGTATTTTAAACCATGCAATTAGCCAGATGACAACCTAGTGTCAACACAAGATTGAAACAAGCAAGTTTTCTGCCCTTACTTCACTTTTGCATCATACATTGCGTACAACCTACGTAACAGTGTCTGTCTGGCTGAAATTTTGCATGCTCGGGCCAGTAACACTGAACATATGACCGAGCAATCAGCCAGAAAAATAAAAATATTTGCAGCAAATGATTCAGGAGTTGCATGTGTACACATTTGTTATGAAATCTTCCATTCCTAATTTATTGCTTGGCAATCATGCATTACCCCATGCACCATCCAATCTGCCATATCCCGAGCGTCGTGCTTGCAATCCTGGTAATCAGCCATACACACAGATTTGACAGGACATACGGCTCGTCATATCAAACGGCAATGCAGTAACGAGCGAGAGAGAGAGAGAGAGAGAGTTCAAAAGCCAAAAACCTACTTATTCACAGTCTGTAAAAGTAATACTGGCTTTGTAAGCCCAACACCCGTTATGGGTAAAATGTTTACTAAAAAAATAAATACTACCATTTTAACCTAACAATTATATTATAGGGCTTCGCTTCAGTGGCAGCTCTGCCTTGTACACAACCATATCCTCTGTGGCATCTTCCGCCGTGACATTGACCCACACCGTATCATCTACTTCTCCACTTACATGCAATGGTAGAAACTTGGATGATGAATACTTTCGAAGGCGAAGATCCCAGTCAATCGTTTCCGTCAGCTTCTTCACCTCCCAGGTGCACCCAGTATCTGCAACAAGCTCTTGGTTTCCTTTGACAAAGCGTACGATGAAATCGTCTACCTTCGTGAAGACTTCATCTACAGACGCCTCCACCTCTTTTAATAGCTTTCGTGCAAGATCATGATATAGCTCTGCCTTTACAACACTGTCAATTCCCGCATTCAGAATGGCACAGAGCTCTTGGACCTTAGATCTTAACCCTATCTCAATGGAGCTCCACAGAAAGCTTTTCTGAAACGAGTCCATCTTGGAGCCATGTTGAGCGAGGACTCCTGTGAATCTTGCATCAACTCCAAGCGTTGCTAGCATGCGGTTTACCATGAGGGGCTGCATTAAAGTAGAGCGTTTAGTCACTACGTGTATACTGTGCGTCGCCATCGGAATCGCACATTTTCAATCGAGTGGATTATCTCAAAACTCTAATCGCTCTCTCTCTCACCTTTGCACACCTGAGGATCTATTATTGCCACATTAGAGCTTTTGAAAAATAAATTCGGTCCTTTTGCAACATAGTATTAATAACAACCTCTACCTCTAAAGAAAAGCATACCCATAGTCGAGCATATATTATTGCCACATTAGAGTTTTTGAAAAATAAATTCGGCCCTTTTGCAGCATAGTATTAATAACAACCTCCATCTCTAAAGAAAATCCTACCCATAGTCGAGCATATGAATATATCTATTGCTTAGACTTTTGCATGCTATAACGATTACACTATGGCACAGATGCTGATGCTCATGCTGCTACAATAGCATGAGGAAAAAATATGTCATTCTAGCAAACAAAAGTCTAAGCAATAGATATATTCATATGCTCGACTATGGGTAGGATTTTCTTTAAAGATAGAGATTGTTATCTATGCTACAAAAGGGTTGAATTTATTTTTCAAAAACTCTAATCTGGCAATAATAGATCCTCAGGTGTGCAAAGGTAGAGAGCGATTAGAATTTCGAGATAATCCACTCGATTGAAAATATGCAATTCCGATGGCGACGCACATCATACGCGTAGTGACTAAATGCTCTACTTTAATGCAACCCCGATGGTAGACCTCAGGCAAGCAACGCTTGGAGTTGATGCAAGATTCACAGGAGTCCTCGCTCAACAAGGCTCCAAGATAGACTCGTTTCAAAAAAGGTTTCTGTGGAGCTCCATTGAGATAGGGTTAAGATCTAAGGTCCAAGAGCTCTGTGTCATTCTCAATGCGCGATTTAACAATGTTGTAAAGCCAAAGCTATATCATGATCTTGCACGAAAGCTATTCAAAGAGGTGGAGGCGTTTGTAGATGAAGTCTTCACGAAGGTAGACGATTTCATCGTACGCTTTGTCAAAGGAAACCAGGAGCTTGTTGCAGATACTGGGTCTACTTGGGAGGTGAAGAAACTAGCGGAAACGGTCGACTGGGATCTTCGCCTTCGAAAGTATTCATCATCCAAGTTTTTGCCACTGCAAGTAAGTGAAGAAGTCGATGATACATTCTGGGTCAATGTCAGAGCGGAAGATTCCACAGAGGATATGATCGTGCACAAGGCAGAGCTGTCACTGAAGCGAAACCCTACAATATGATTGTTAGGTTAAAATGCTAGTATTTATTTTGTTAGTGAACATTTTACCCATAATGGGTGTTAGGGCTTACAAAGCCAATAATGCTTTTACAGACTGTGAATAAGTAGTTTCTTTGCTTTTGAACGTGTGTCACCTAATTGTGACATACCCCCTCTTGAAAGCATTGTAATCGCCCTCGATTACGTCTGCAAAACAGACAGAGGCCATAAACTGTCTTAGTAGACACTGACTGTTAGTACCGACGCACTAAGAACAACACATCTAGCACATGTACCAATCAACAGTTACATCACACGACATCATTTGACATCACATGACAAATCACATTCAAAAATCATTCCAAATCTCAAACCATGATAATCAGCAACGTATTTAGCAATCGCATCTAGATCCAATCGGGACCTCACACATGCCCGATTAACTAATCCATATTGCAATCATGTCTATAGAGATTTATGAGACCGAAATGTTGCAGTCATTTCGTCTATCAGTTCCTGCACTCAAACAAGTCAAGTACAAATCAAATCAGTTGGTATCATGTTCATTTTCGAAAATTCTAGTTCATAAAGTTATACAGCAAAATACTGTCAGCCTAGCAATATCCCTGAAACCCAAAGGGACATCAATGACTCTATATCAAAAATCGGGGCAATCTGTTGACAAAGGAGCGGAGTGACTCCTCTCTTGTGCAAACCCGCTGCGCTAGATTCGCCCATGCTGAAATCGGGGTTCTATCGGAGTAAGACTATGCTAAACCGAATGCTTCAAGGTAAAGTTTCACAAATTGAAGAGTATCTGCTATCTTAATCCAAGTGCAGCACTTTGTTGCCTCTGGATAGAGCTTGCAAACAAAAAAACAATTTCAATGAGTGTGGCATGACCATGTACAGTCCCCCTTTAGAGATCGAAATGCACCATGCACGGCATTGTCCATGATAAGTAAGCGCCTATCTCTCGAGGGGATGAAGCTGCCCGCTTTTGCATGGGTCCGGAAGAAGCTTCACTTTTTCTCATCGAATCCATTTTAGGCATATCGATGACCTCCTATGAAAGAGCGGCATTGGGTGCGGAGACTGAACACTGCCTATACAACTTTTCAATATAGTAAGAGGTGCAACAAGCTTAACATTGTACAAGGGGAAGACTTTACGAAACATGTGGTTGATAAACAATCCAGATTCTAACTTCTCTAATAAAATCAAGTTATGAACAACATTTGAAATCTGAAATCTGTAATTGGAGTGGATGCTTCAAGGTAAAGTATAGACCCGTTGATAAAGGTAATACCTTGCTTAGGTTTGCAATTCTGGGCTAAGAACAAACCTTATGAGGAGTTAAACTATCCACACTACACCCAACATACTAACATAATGTAATGTGCGAACTATAAATGTGTCATACATAAGTATATTGGAGATTTGGCACTCGGTCAATTAAAAATTTATAAGAAAGGAAATCCATGTCCTACTTCGTAGTCTAGTACACAGTTCGCCCTACTCCATGGACATTAGAATTCAGAGGGAGGCACTGAATCTAGAAGTCTTGTCATTTTTTGTTGCATTTGTCGCTTTCTAAATGTTGTCTTCAACATATGAGTGTGTTTGTTGTGGCAAACAAAGCAAGAGGTCAAGTTAATCAAAATAAATAGAGATTGTACATTAATTTCAAATGCAATTGGAAGCATAGAAAACTATTGGTCCATGTCTACTATCTACCAAGACAACTACCAGGTATGTTCCCAGCATATCATTGAACTTTTGAAGATTTTGGGACATCCTTTTATCGCAAAGATCACCATGAGGAAGCTTGAGCCTCTAAACTAGGGTAGAAAGCGGGTCTTAGGGCCAATGTGGGGCACCAAATCTTACCAAAAGGTATCAATGGGGTCATAATTAAGTGAATAACAAGTTCCTAGGGCCAAAACACAATGTTCATGATGCCTTTGTTTATGGCCGCTATCACAAACAACTCCTCTAAATCAAGATTTCTTGCCACATCAAGAATATGTGCTTGAATCACAAATGTGGATTGTTTATGGAGATAAAAACATCGGTTTAATGTCTGATCAAAACCAAACTTCCATGGCAGCACCATCAAACTATACAAACCAATGTATATCACCAAGCCACCAACTTGGGTTCTAGAAAAAATTGGTATCATACCGAGGACACATGAAGACATGTATATATAGACTCACATGGTTTATCTTACGCTTTTAAGGACTCCACTCTACCACAATGATTTATTTTTTTTTAAATGCTCTCTCAAGAATTTTCCTCTAACTAAGTATTTTTTACTTTTTGCCTATTCTCAACTTTTTACGTTAGAAAAAACAAAAATTTTGATAAATAAGAGGGACCCTTGTCATTTGATTCCCTTATATCTATATCCTCATCCTTACCTCCTTCTCCACACTCACTCCCCACCCTAACATGCAATTAGACCCTCTTGCCCATTCCATCCCCTCTTCATCCATAACCACTCACATTTTTCTCATTTCAACCAAACCTCAACGTGTAAATGCAAACGGGAAGGTAGAAGAAGACAACGGTCAATTGGAAACAAGTGAATTCATAACTTTCTATTGCTTCAACCATTTCTTTAAATCCTCTTTCTATCATAAATATCCATGCTTTCAGCTAGTATACATGGATTTTTTAACTTTTAAATATCGATTAACTAATTGACTCAATAACCATCAATCTTTTCTCGAAATGTACCTTCTCAAAACAATCTCAAGAGGAAAGATTTAGTAGAACATATTTACCTCTCCCTTTTTCCATCTCCATTTACTCTAAATAACTCTCACACTTTTGGGCCCACATCCATGTGACTCAAGGGGACAAAAGAGACCAATGCACCTAAATGTGCTTTGTGCAAGGGTGAAAGATTGGGTTCCTTGCAACTGCCAATGTGCTCTGGCTGTTAGTGTAGACGAGAGTGCCAACAGACTCTTGTTCAACTCCCAAATCATCCATAAGGTGTTTAAGCCATACAGACTCAACCATAGCTCTGAAAGTTGCCTTGTACTCACCCTCACAACGAGAAGCGGCCACAGTAGGTTGCTTCTTGCTTAACCATGATATGCATGAACTGTCAAGCATGAAACAAAAACCACTCGTCATGGATATTTGTGTTTCATAGCATCCAATCCAATCTGAGTAAAAAAAAAAAACATAAAAATTATGGCTTCAATGATTCCCCCTTGGGATAAAACAACCCAAGATGTAGAGTGTCACTCAAGTAGAAAAAGATCCAGTTAGCTGCGTGCTAATGCTTTGATCGTAGGCTATGCTTAAATCTACTCACTTGTGAAATGACAAATGGAACATATAGCCTTGTAACGGATACATTAATTAGGCAACCTACAAATGTATGGTAAAGGGTAATATTTGCAAGATCTCTAGCATCATGTAGACTTAAATTTTGACATGTTTCCACAGGAGTGGCAATTGATTTTCAATCATCAAGTCCAAATCTACTTAGCAAAGTTTGCACGTACTTTGTCTAGCATAATGTGATATCCTTATCACGCTTCTTAAACCGAGTGCCCAAATAGTGATGTAAAAGCCCTAAATCTAATATCTCAAATGTGGCATTCAAATTAGCCTTAAACTCAGCAATATGTCTTGCATTTAGATTGGTCAGTAAAACAAATCACCCACATACACAACAACAAGGAGATATCATCATCCACACGTTTTACATACAAAGATCTCAATTGAACTATTTCAAACGCCACAAGAAGTCAAATGATTATTCATTTTCTCATACCAAGTATGAGAAGATTGCTTTAAACCATACAATGTTCTATTACATATGCATAATTTCTTTTCTTGTCCTTTCTTGACAAAACCACGAGGTTGCATTACATATACTTCCTCAAACAAGTCACCATTCAAGATGTACATCCCATTCAAAATAAGCTATCATCCCATTCAAGATGTACATCCTATCCAAAATAAGCTCTCAATGCACAAATGAAACAAGCAATAGTCATACGACAACTGGGAACAAAAATTTCTTCATAGTCAATGTCCTTCTGCTAAGTATAACCTTTTGCAACAAGCCTTACCTTATATCAATCTATACTACCAACTGACTTATGTTTCAACTTATAAACCCACTTTGTACCATTGACCTTCTTGTCAGGCTGCAAGCCACATTAAGAACAAGTATTGTTCTTCCCAACTGCATCATATTCATCTTGCATAGCAACCATCCAATTCTTTAAATTTGTGCACTTCATCGAATGTGAGAGGTTCATCCTTGTCACGCATACTTGACATAAGCATAAGAATCTGATGCATAAGAAGCATGATGAGAAACTGAATGAGTACGATTAGACAAAGGTGCATCCAATTTACTATCATGCAAAGTATGCACCAACCATTTTGGCATATCTCTAGCTTCCTCATTTTCAGCCATGTCCTCATCAAGTGCATCATTTACATCTGCATTAGAAATAGGTTGATCTATGACATCACTTGAAACCTATGTAGGGTGAATTTTTCCCTCATTTGGACTTACATTTATATTCACACCATTGAAAAGAGGAAATAAGGTATCAAAAATTTCACGTGAGCTTACACTTGTCTCTTTAGTACATGGCAATAAGGGTTGAACTTCAACTTCCACAAAATAACATCTCAAGAAGTTAGAATGTGTTTCAACTATGGATGATATAACTTCTAACCCTTGCTTTCACTAAGTGTTGTGTTGTTGGGGAGAAATTGGTGTTCAGATACTATATGCAAAGCAAAGCTTGTCAATGGTCTTCCCCTATTGGGAGTATGTGAGACACTCGACTTTCATGCTGCTCAATACACCGTTGACCTTCATATATGTCTCCATGATGATGTGGTGCATGAAATCTCTGTGAATTATGATTGGCACCTCGGCCATCTTTGCGAGTATCTCAATCTGACATATACATTGCCGAAGTTGTGCCTCTTTGTTTTCAATGACAAGGTTGTTGGATTTAGACAACAAGCTTTCTTTGTGAGGACATTGCATTCCCACGATGTATTACTATAAAAGCTTGTAACTGATGCAAATTTATGTCCCATTAATATATATTATGTTTTGAATCTCATCTCTGGACTTATTTGTTCATTTTCAAATTTCTCTACAGCATTTTATTTTAAGACAAGTTTTTGAGCAAAAATGTTCAACTAGATTGACTGCAAATGCCAATTCCTTCATATATTGTCTTGTATTGCTTTGTCATAGATTTTTTTAATCTATAAATTTTAGTTAATTTCAAGGGTTTTTTTTAAAGTTTTCAAAGTGACTTTGGGTATATGAACCACTTTCTAAGTTTTTTAATTTCATTGCTCACATTCACACTACAAGAGGTTGTGTGCTCTTGTGACGATGTTAGCGACGGAAATACACTGGGTTTTTATAACCCCCGACGTCGCTAAAACCGTCGCTACGAGCGTCGCTATATGCATCGCTATATAGCGACGCTCATAGAGACGCTCATAGCGACGCATATAGCGACGTTTACACAGCAGACTATAGCGACGCTACAGAGCCATAAATAGCGACGCTTATAGCGACGCCCGAGAGATTTTTTTTTTGGTGGCAGGGCATTGAATGCCCTGCCACCCATCAACCATATTGTACTTGATTCACTTTTTTAAAAAAGTGCAAGGGTAGATAATAGACCCAAAATAGTCACCCACAAGACGCATTGTTTGCAAAATTGACAATTGTACACATCATAGGCAAAATGAATTGATTGGCAAATGTAATAATGACAATTGTACAACATCATAGGCATAAAGAATTGATTGGCAAAAGGAACTGTGGTGACAAATGTAATAATATACATGGTTCAAAAAGACGTATAAAATCCGTCTCATGATACATAAGCTATGAGAAACCCTAAACTAATGCTATCTAGCTACGGCTAAACTGACGTCGTCTAGTCAGACGTCTCATCGCGTCCAAGCGGCGTATCTGTCGGATTCTGCAAAAAAAGACAATAAGACAGCTTTCAGTAAGTATAAACATATAACGACATTTATAAAACAATACAAAAAATAAAAAAGAGTAAACCCTAATACTAACCATGCCGCCGTGAGAACTAAGAATTTCCATCAGGGCGTTTAAGCCCTTCCTGCCTGCGTACTCGCGCTCGTACGGTGTGGGATCACGTCCTGTCATCGACCACAGTCAAAACATACAAAGATTTCATTATGTTAGAATTACAAAACTCATAAACCCTAAACTATCGAACATAAAGAGCAATGTGAAAACACTTACAAAATCGGCCTCAAATGATGCCCATCCACCGCTCCCCAAGTGGTGCGAGCTCCCTGCCTCTACTCGCGCTCTGGCTGCATCCTTTTGTTGCTTCCACTTGTCGGGATTCTCGCGCGCTGCTTTCTTCGCATTCTTCCAATCTTCTTTGGCCAGCCAATCTGGCCTGTTCCACCCATTCTTGATTGCTTTTTGCACTTCGGAACGCTTGTGTTTGCAGTATTCGCGTATTCGAATCTTCATCAGGTCTTCATTGAAGCGCTGATCCCGTGTTGGAACGGGAAACTCATCATGAAGTATGTTGATGACTCTGTTTTTTAAATCACTTGGTACTTCACTCCATTTGTTTAGTATGTAGTGTCTAAACAGCTGAGAGCAAAGACCACGCATGCGCGAGATCACCTTCTTGCCGTCATCATCCATGATGATGCCGCCGCTGATGTCGACGGAGTAAGGCAAGCCCTCTGGCCGGTGACGCGTGAACCTGGGTGTCCCGGCAGGGGTCTCTAGCGGCGTGTCGATGGGGGTACGGACGTCAGGTGTCTCCACCGGCGTTTGGGCCCCGAAGCGAGGAGTGTCGAGTGGGGTGGCTCCTGGCGGAGTAGGTAGAGGTGTGTAGCTTCTAGGAACAGTCACCGTGCAAAACCTGGCATAGATGGCGATGCTGTGGCTGGTGTGGGGGCGGGCAAAGAAGGGGAGGGTAAAGAGCCTCGTCGAACACGAGGCGGTGTGGAGGCATCGGTGGCAGAATCCCCACAACAACCGCCACCGCCACCACTAGAGCGCCGGTGTCTAGACGAGTGTGAAGCTCGTCTCGTCGACGCCGAAGCTTCGGAGCACGCCGAATGCTCCGAAAGAGAGGGAGATGCGGATGGAGTAGGAACGCGCGATGATGCGCCAGAGCGATGACGCTCCACGTACCACTGTCTCTACTGCGGTGACAAAGAAGAAAGAAACTCCTCATCATCCATACCTGCATCAATTGGCAACAACTCGATCTATAATAGATGGATCGAACTCGCCAAATTCACGAACGTGCTGCAAAGAAACACGTCTTGTCCGTCGCACAGCATGCTTGCATTGATTACAAGGACAGAAGACCCTCGTTGAGAGATAGGTGTTTCGGTTGGACGGTCCCACATCCTCGTCGCTACTCATAATGAGGATAAAAAACTTATAACCTGGACAACAAATTTAATATTCTATTGGCATTCTTCGTCTTATCTCTCTCTCTCTCTCTCTCTCTCTCTCTCTCTCTCTCTCTCTCTCTCTCTCTCTCTCTCTCTCTCTCTCTCTCTCTCTCTCTCTCTCTACCTCACATTCTCTAGTCATGTCCAATCCCCGCACACCTCGGTCTAGAGGTGCACGGAGATCAGAACCACCGGGTTATAATCTCGTCTTTATTGGTCAATACCTATATTTGTGGGTACAAGAAATCTACACACCCACGTCTACATGATACTGCATGTAGTGGACAAAACCCCTTTGCCTCTTCTCTAGCTGTAGCACTTCACAGCATCTTAACATCTTTTCACAGTAGATCTTTTCACTGTTCGTCTAACTCTAAACCCTAAACCATAAGTAATTCTTGCGTGGACTCGATCTAACGTAAATAAGCGTAAATCTAAATAAACGTAAATCTAACTAAAAATAAACCTAAATCTAATTTAACGTAAGTCTACATCTAACCTAATCTTTAATGTCTTTTGGGATAGTTTCCTACGACGTTAAAACTCTCTTCTTCTTGTGTGTGTGTGTGTGTGTGGGTGGGTAAACCTAAATAAACCTAAGTCTAATCTAATATAACATAAATCTAAATCTAACGTAAATATATTATGTTATATTAAAAACAAAGAACTAAACTAACAGGGATTATAAGAACCTTAAAACTGATTTAACACATAATTTTTCACATAACTCGGCAAGAGTTGGCATTCTCATCACTAAAGATGTGAGAGTTAACTTCCGGCGGTGACGCTGCCTCATCTCCATCCACATCTGATGACAGCAATTGGCCCTTTAGACCGTTCTTGCTTTTGTTACTAACTTTGAAGTTGCTGTTGAATGACTAGAGGTTGTCTAGATGGTCATTGTGTCGGGGATGTAGTGACTCTTGCCGCCTTGAAGATCCACCTTCTTCCCTATCTTCTGAAGACATTTCACCAGTACTTTTGGATCGACGGAGCCCACCATGAGTGAAGGCAGCAATACCCTATATTCCATTGAGGGCTTTCTTCACCCGCTTCATGCAGGCATCGCAGGCTATGGAGACCTAAATCTAATCTAATATAACGTAAATCTAAATCTAGCGTAAATAAACGTAAATCTAGTTAAAAATAAACCTAAATCTAATTTAATGTAAGTCTACATATAACTTAATCTTTAACGTCTTTTAAGATAGTTTCCTACGACGTTATAACTCTCTTCTTCTTGTGTGTGTGCGCGTGTGTGGATGTGTGTGCCAATAAAAAGAGATAAATGGTATAACCTTTCTATCACCCATGCCAAGTATGATAGATTGATTATGCCATTTCCCTCTTGAATAATAGGTCTTGAGTTCAACTCCTCGTCGGCTAGATCTTTAGTTCTTTTAATTTCAATTAGTTTCCTACGACGTTAAATTAGTTTCTCTCTCTTTCTCTCTCAATGTGTGTGCGTTTTTTTGGATCGTATGCATGTTTTCTCTCTCTTTTCCTCTCTCAATGTGTGCGTTTTTTGTTTATGCATGTTCTCTCTCTCTTTTTCTCTCTCAATGCGTGCGTTTTTTGTTTATGCATGCTCTCTCTCTCTTTTTCTCTCTCAATGTGTGTGTGCATTCTTTGTTTATGTATGTGTGTGTGCGTTTTTGTTTTTGTTTGTACTCTCTCTCTCTCTCTCTCTCTCTCTCTCTCTCTCTCTCTCTCAAAAACACTATGTGTGTGTGTGTATGTGTGTGTGTGAGAGAGAGAGAGAGGGAGAGAGAAAGAGCGGAAGGGAACATGAGAATGAGGAGAGGGAAGGAGCATACCTGGCTCTCCTTCCTCTCCTCGTGTGTGTGTGTGTGTGTGTGTGGAGAAGAAAAAGAGAGAGAGAGAGAGAGAGGGAGAGAGAAAGAGGGGAAGGGAACATGAGAATGAGGAGAGGGAAGGAGCATACCTGGCTCTCCTTCCTCTCCTCGTGTGTGTGTGTGTGTGTGTGTGTGTGTGTGTGTGTGTGAAGAAGAAAAAGAGAGAGAGAGAGAGAGAGAGAGAGAGAGAGAGTGAGGGAGAGCATTACCTGCTCCTTGCTTGAGGGCGTCGAAAAACTCAGATCTGAGATCTGAGTTTTTGGGCGCGCTCGGTTATTTTTTTAGCCCAGTCGGCGTCGCTATGAGCGTCGCAAATTTCTTTGTAAATTTGCGACGCTCATAGCGACGCCGGGATTTTTTTTTTTGAGCGTCGCTGTGTGAGCGTCGCTAATATGAATAGCCTCTTGTAGTGTCACACACCTCTAGCACTAAGCTCTCTTGGCATCTTCCTCGCGCACAAACACATGGCAACATCATTTGATGCACTCCTTGCACAACTTGGAAAGGTTGACCTTACAGATCAAGAACATGACCTCGTGAGTGTGTTTGACGGATCAATCAACATGCATGCCATATCAAACTTACATGCAGAGGCCTTCCAAATATTTCTCGATTACATGGAGAAGCACATGACTAAATATGTAAATTTTTTAAAAGGATCTGACACAGTGTGGTTTGCTGGTGGATCTCCTTAAACATCTCTATGGGGCCCTTGCCTTCTCTACACTGCCATGGGTTGATCGTACGAAATAGATGATCTTTGAGAGTGCTCATCATGTCGGCAAGCATCCGAAGTACCCTCCAGCTTGATGATCTGCGAAATATAACCAGGTTTTGAAAGGTCTCTGTGCTTCTTTCCCGTCTTGCCCGGCTTGTTGCTACACGGGCAAACATCACAGAAAAGAATTGGTGTGAATCTTGAGAATTAGGCACGGGGACCTACTGCATATCAATTCCATGAACATTGATAAAGGATGGTCGAGGGCACGGGGTTGATGGATCTGCATGAGCTAATCGTACTTGGAGCGTAATAATGTTGGTTATAACCAGTTGCGCCTGCAAAAACGAGATGAGTAAGCTGGACAATATACTGTTCAGCTGGTCATTGGGTCTTGTTGCACACAAAGCTGCTATGATCGCTACGCGGCGAAGGCGCAAGTAGGCTTATAATTAGGTGTTGAGGCTTCATTGAAAAAGAAGACCGATTCCAATATGCCAATGGGGCAAACACTGCCGATGGGCCACTTCCGACGGTGTTTTCCCTGTGGCCTGCTCTTACTCAATCATCACCTCATCCACTCTTGCAGAGGCAACCTACATGCGTGAGCGAGAGCATCCTCGCGTGCAAGAAGGACACACACACACACACACACACACACACACACACACACACACACACACACACACACAAGTTGGAGATACTAAAACTAGAATTTGAGCTTGTCATGTAGGCTTTGGAGATGAATTGCTTCATTATTTTTAGACATAATAACCTTTTTTGGGAGGTAATTTTGTGACAAATTGCTAAGAATTCAAATAAGGATCTCAATTGTCAAAAAAGAATGAAGATTAGGGAATCGTGACCAAAATAGATACAAGAGTATTTTGGGAATTTTTTAAATTTGAGGGGTATTTTGGAAATTTCCACAAATTAGAGGGGTATTTTGATAAATTTTCCTTTAAGAAAATAGAGTTAAATTGAAAAATACCCTCAAACTATAGAAAAGCTGAAATTTCTATGGCCAATTCATGGCAGAACATCAGGAAGCTAGTCAAAGATGGTTTTGTGATTCAAAAGCCAACTAAGATTCACTCTAGAACAAGGGTGAAGTGTGCTCTAGAAGCTAAGTTCCCAAACCTTGTTCCAACACCGAGAACATGGCTTCTAAGTTCCATCCAAAAGAAAAACAAAAGGGCACACTTAAGATTCCCCTTCATGGTTAAAAATTTGAAGCCTTCGCCAATATAAACTAAATTGAAAATCTACCTAGTATTTTGCAATTTTAGAGGATTAAAATGCACTAAATCTTACCCTTTTCGGGAGGTAATTTGTGACAAATTAATTGCTAAACATTCAAATACGGATCTCAATTGTCAAAAAAGAATAAAGATTAGGGAACCGTGAACAATCACACCAAAATAGATACAAGAGTATTTTGGGAATTTTTTAAATTTGAGGGGTATTTTGATAATTTTTCCTTTAAGAAAACAGAGTTAACTTGAAAAAGATGTCAAATTGTCCAATATAAGGGGTCGTCCGCTGCTAAGTCTTTCTGTGTTGTCCCCCAGATCCTGTAGATGCATTTGTGTCATCAACCTCTTCAACTAAGGAACCTGAAGGTTTCAAAGGTAACGGCTAGATGCAAACGTTCAATTCTTATCAGCAGCAATAAGAAGTGGAGAAAGTTGTGTGTGCGATTTTGCAAGCACATTACGCATGCATCAAGTCTGTCTGCATCAACAGTGTTGCAGAGGGCTTGTCCTTGGTGACCAAAGGTGACGTGCTGAAAGAAATGAAGACATCTTACACCTAATGAATTTTATTTTAAAACTCCCAGTAGTAGGGTAGTGTGTCAAGCGCTAGCACTCACCAATTGGAAGTGTAAGTGTGTGTGTGTGTGTGTGTGTGTGTGTGTGTGTGTGTGTGTGTGTGTGTGTGTGTGTGTGTGTGTTAATAGCTGTTTTTTGGCTCTTCGTAATTGCCATAGTGAGCTACCTCACCCTACCAAAATCACCCAAACATTGTGGCTATCTTCACCCTTTCACTGTACATAGGCGTGTGTGAGTAACGGGACTTTTCCCATATCTTCTTAAAACCCTCAGCTAACTAGTCACTAGGCTAGTGAGCCAAATAAATAAATGAAAACAAAAGCCAAAGTATATTATAGCCCATTGGTGTATAAATATTTCATTGTATATAGGGCCTAAAAATAGGGAATTTTCATAATTATTTTGGTATTTGTTTAAATATTTCTACCTAAGTGTGCGTTATTTTTCTAAGTATACTATGTACATTTACTCACCATTACCATAATCTTTCTTACCTACATATTCTATAAAAAATCATTTCATGCAAGCTTCTCTTGTTTTTGGTGTGAATCCACTCCAAGGAAAAACCTCAAAAAATACCTTCCACCATCAGTCGTTGCCTTTCACTAAATTTCTATTTTCTACAGGTATTTATTCTAACCTCTTGTAAATAAATATACATCAATAAAAAAAATGAGGGCCCTCCTCATTTGATTCCCTATATTTTCATATATTTATTTTATATATATATAACCCACACTATTCTAAATTCCATGAATTGTTTATATATACTAGCTTGTTTTCTTTCCATCATATCCATATATTAAATTTATGAATAATCCACAACTATGCATATTTTCAAACCCTTAATAATTAATTAGGTCATGCTCTAATGCAAGGAGGGGCTCACCTTTGGAGCCATATGCAAATTCAACAAAAGGGGGGCCACTGAAGACTTTTTTGTGAAGAAATATAAGCATTTTGGTGGGATTTTTTATATCTATCTCCACTCCAAATTTGAAGCGGTGGTTAGAGGAAAAAGTGTGGAACAAAAGTTGAATGATCAACTCAAAAATTTTCATAATTTTTGAGCTACCATCGGTGAGGTATGATTGTTTTATTGGACCCCAGTCTGCCCACTTTTCTCACAAGTAGCCTATAGTCTTCTCTCACCTCTTTCCACACTTCTACACACACACACACATACTCATTCCTCTCAATCCCTCACTCAAACCTGCACCTTCCATGGTTTCTCTCACCTTCTTCACCATTAACCTCCCCTCTTACTTCCATAGCTCTCATATGAGCTCTACATGTACATACACCATCTCTATGCCTCTCTCTATTACTTCCAAAGTACAATTTCATCTTACTCCTTCTCTATATACATAAAATTCAGCATGTAAACCATGTTTAACCTCTGCAAATTGAGAGATCTCATCAACCGAATTTCTATTTTCATCGTGATAATCAACCTTGACGGCGGTGGCATAAAGAAGAGAAGAAGAAGAAGAGGATCGATAGTCATTTTGAGAACCTACACAAGTAAGTCCAAAACTTCTTCAAGCTTCACCATCACAAGGATTTCCTCACTTCATTCAACCATCTTACTTCAACCATCCACCTCATTCTACCCATTGTAAATATATCATTAATTTTCTAGTGATTACTAACACTAACCACTAAAATACTAACACAAAATAGCCATTGAACTCCATAAAAGACACCTCACCTCAAGACATGTGTATAGTAACTCTATCTCTCTCTCTCTCTCTCTCTCTCTCTCTCTCTCCCCTTTTAAAACTCTACTTTCACTTTATCCACCATCAATAATGCTCTCTTTTGAACCCACATCCATGACTCAAGTAGACAAAGAATGCCTACAATGTTTTAATATTCAGAAAAAATCATTATCCTGATTTGTTACCTTGTAAATTAGGATTTTCAAATAAGCTTAATGAGGGTCTCAACCTATAAATATGCCCCTCTCCTTCTTGAAAAACTATCCCCCAATATCTCACATAGCACCCCAACACTCTATGCGTGAGGAGAGACTTAGGCGTAGCAACCACTTTGTGAGCTTCACTTTTGGTGTGAGAGAAGCTTTCAAGCTACACATTGCGAGTGAGAAAGCGTGAGCTCCAAAATCTCAAAACCACTATTGTATATGTTCCTCCATCATCAATAAATTGAGGTTTGGTGCATCAAAAGGCGTGAGTCGACGTTAAAATCTTCGTCCTTCCACTTGTGCGATACAATTCGGTGAATTCAAGGTGACTTGTGTATTCTAAGTTTCTATCGTTCGATCTTGTTTGAGAAAGTGTTTTAGTGTGTTTTCATTGCCAATTTTGTGTCCATTGTACAAGGGTACTGTGGTGAGAGGTCTCCCACACCCTAAGACTGTGTGTGTGTGTGTGTGTGTGTGTGTGTGTGTGTGTGTGTGTTGGCAATGTTTATCATTCACAAAGCATTGAGTTAGCTTTGTACTAGCTCTACGATAGCATCATAACGAACCATCTCCATTTGCAAGTCACAAACAAGGTATTACGCAAGTTCCGTTCCTCTCTCTCTCTCTCTCTTCCCTTTGCTCTAGCTCTCTCTATTTCATTTTGTGTGTGTCTTTGTGTGAGATTGCTTGTGTGCATTTTGTTGCACCTCCTTTTGGTTGTGACAAAATCTCTCTTGCGTCCTAGTTCGCATCCCATAACTAGGTGATGCCCCTATCTTGTTTTGGGTTTGTTGTTGTGTTGTGCTTGTGGTTGCCCCAGCCCCAATTGAGCAGGACAGGAGCCTTGAGGGGTGTTTAGAGGTTGCCTCTCTTCTTGCCTACCCCGAACCGCCTCGGTGTGTGTGTGTGTGTGTGTGTGTGTGTGTGTGTGTGTGTGTGTGTGTGTGTGTGTGTGTGTGTGTGTGTGTGTGTGTGTGTGCGTGCGTGCGTGCGTGCGTGCGTGCGTGCGTGCGTGTGTGTGTGAGTGAGAGAGAGAGAGAGAGCGACTTAATGTTTGGAGAGGAAGACACAGAGCCCCTTGCCAGTGTGGATGCTAGCGCCCATTGAGATTGAATGAGAGAGGAAGAGATAGTCTCAACTTGAAAAAAGTAACGCACTCGAATTAAATTTTCAATTGACTTACCCCTTCGCCTGCTCTGTCGCTCTCCCAGCTCACATCATGCAATTAAGGCCTTCCAAGTAATGACATCCTGGATAATAAGCCCACCAAGATCTTTATTTTCTTATTTTATTTGTGTGTGTGTGTGTGTGTGTGTGTGTGTGTGTGTGTGTGTGTGTGTGTGTGTGTGTGTGTGTGTGTGTGTGTGTGTGTGTGTGTGTGTGTGTGTGTGTGTGTGTGTGTGAGAGAGAGAGAGAGAGAGAGAGAGAGAGAGAGAGAGAGAGCGAGAAGGGGAAAGATAAAGAGTGTGGAAAAGAAGATAGAAAGAGAAAGTAGGGGGAAAATAAAGGTAGATAGAGAGATATGGACAGGGAGGGATTGAAGAGACAAGAAATTGATACTAATAAAGTCCAACCACCATGGTTTTCTCCAAGATTTACTTGATGATAGCGTAACATATAGAGATAGCTTCATTGATAGCTATGGGTGTGTTAATTATCTATAAATATAGCTTAGAGTGTCATCTAAAATATATTTGGATAGCCACTAATCTCTAGAAATCTCTACCAACAATGGCTTCCTCTTCGTCATGCAAGGTGAGTTTGGTCTTGAGTATTGTTAGCGGTGAATCTTTGTTGCTTGATTGCCCTGCAAGATTTGCCATGGTCAATCCTATAGATTGTGGACGTTGTAGTAATAGTGAGATACTTGCCATCATTTCCACTACGGATGGTGACATTCATACATTAGGGGAATTTTGAGGTCACTTTTGTGCCCTGTAAGAATATGTAGAGAGAGAATATATACTTTATTTTAAAAATAGTGAAATGTTTGTAAAAAGGTGAGTTTGCGTCCTTTTTACCTCCACCGAAACATGTCATTGTCAAACCTTTCAAGGATCTTTTGTATTCTAAAAAATACTCCCTCCAAAACTAACGAAAACGTCAGTTCTGGCCCAAAATTCAAAATTTTCAAAAGCTGAAACAAACCTTTTCTGTGTCGTCTTCTTCCTCGTATCTGCACAGCTTTTTCCTATAGTACTATCTCTGACAAATACTGTTAACAGACTTCCATGAGGAAGAGAAGAAGCTTATACCATCTACACATTGAGCTAAATGAAGAATATTGTCCAGTGCGCAAGAGAAACAAATGTGCAGAGGTGTCCTCGTCCATATTTGAAGCAATGCGGCAAGATCAAAAAAATCACATTGATCTCTGGACTGATGGAAGATTGTATCCAGTGGACCCAATGACAAAGAGCACTCCCCCATTCTCAAATTGTTCATCTTTGATAAAATTTGTGGGTGATGGTCAAAGAGGGTTGCTGGGTTATACACAGAGTCTTGCGGCAAAGAGAGATATTCTTAAGTTAGAAGATCATTTGACCAAACAAATGATAAATACTCTTAAACAACAACTTGAGGAATGTAAAGAGAGAAACGAAAAGCTACAAACTCAGCTCAAACAAGCTAGAAGCAAGAATACAATGTTAGGACACAGACAAAGAGAAAAGAAGTTAAAGAACATTGAAGCCTTGAGACGTGGTGGAGGAGGTTGCAGCAGGAGAATCAGAGCAGCAAGGTATTGTTATTTTATATGATTCTGCTTATGCTTATTTTATATGATTCTACTTATGTTAGGTTGTTAATCTTTTTGTTAAGTTGTATTATGATTCTGCTCCACATTATTATGCTTATGTTATTGTTATTATGCTATTGTTCTTTATTAAATGATTAATATTCAGTTAACTTTAATTTAGTTTGTTTATTTTGTTGGTGTCATTTGGACAATAATCAGTTAATTTTGTACCTTTTGATTTAGGACTTTGCTACAACCAAACTCTGCATCAAACATGGAAATGGCAGCTAAACATTATTGATGTTTTACCTCTCAAGGTTGCCAAAAAGATTTTCACAGAGAAGAAGTTTAAAAAGGCAAAGGAGCAGTGCATTGAGGGATTTTTGCAGAGCTCTTGCTTGGACAAGGAGGATGTGCAATATACTATGGATAAGGTAGGCATTAGCAGAGATGGTTATAGCAAGCTGTTCAGAAATATGAAGTCAAGGTTAAAGCAATGTAAGGTCAGGTCCTCTTTGCTTCCAAAGCCATCCATTGTGCAGCAAGCAAGGAAAAAGATCAATGAGAGGATAATGGAGATGTTGGGTGAGCCTCACCACATTCATGGTACCTATCATGGTAAAAAGAGGGATCTTCAATTTGACGAGTTCAATAATATTTTCCTTGACTTGAAGACACTTCAGAAGGAAATGATCAGATTCTATGAGCTGGAGCATACAGAAGCAAATGGTGTTGTAAGTTTTGTGATAAAGCTTGATGAATGTGAGATTGTTAAGAACAGAAAAATTGAGAGGATTTCCATAACTTTAATGAACAGAGCATTGAAACCGAAGGATACCAAGTACTTCAGTGTGCAATCGGAGAAGAATGTCTGGTGGCTAGGTGCTTTTGAAGTAGAGAGTGAAGACTTTGATGTTATGGATTGGGTTTTCCATCAAACAACAATACCCGAAGTCATTAATGCACAAGAATTAGGGGAAGAGCTTGAAGTTGAAGGGTTTGGAAGTTTGGAGAAAATTGTATGTGGGGTTTGCCTGGAAGTTACAGCCAAAAGCAGCTAGAGATGCTGCAATCAAATGTATTGAAAGGGTTTTATCAGAAATTGGCCTTCACAGTGGTAAGGTTAAGATTGAAACAGACCTGAAGAGGCCTTCAAATGGAAACAATGTGCCTAGAAAGGTATCTGTTGGTGGTGTGAAGGCCAGAGCTTTCCTAGGGTTTCATGGCAAACTAGGAAAGGTAAATGCCAAGAAGGGTTCATCCAATGTGAAGTATAACCAGTGGAAAGCTCTCCACAATGCCATCAAAGATCATGGTCTTGAAGGTACATCAAGAAACAAAAAGGCAGAGGTATGGGAATCACTAGACAAAGTATTTTCCTACTGTGATAAGACATCCTGGGGCAAAAATGATCTGCCAAATTTCAAGAAAGTGCTCAATAACTTCAGAAGTGCAATGAAAGATGCTTGGGATCAGGAATTCACACATTACATGGTAAGTTTTTTATTTATTTAACATACCTTAGGATACTCATCCTCCTCAAACAAGGCAGGTTCCCATATATCAATGGATCTAGTTGGCCTTACTTCATAATCTCTGGTCTTTTCCTCTCCCATATGCTCTATTTTAAGCCTTTTCTGGATCTCATTGAACTCCTCTTCAGAAGGTACACCCTGTTGCTCATATCTCAGAACAATGTCCTGCACATGCTTTCCAACACTTGAGCTGTCAATAAAATTTTCTGCCTCTGTGTCCAAGAGTGCTAAGGGGCAAGGTGAGTAATCAATAAATCCTATGTCATTAGATCCCCACTCAACCAAAACTGCCAAAGCATAATCTTTCCTTAGATCAAAAAGATGTTGAATGTCATTCAGCAAAACATATTCCTTTTTGTTAACTTTGTATGTGGGAAATGTTGCTGTGCAATGCAAAGGATCAACATCTTCATCCTCAATGTCAACATTCTCCACTTTAGTGATGTTTTCTGCTTTAAATTTTGCAATGTCCAGCATCTCAGTGCTTTGTAGCTTCTCTTCCTCTTCATGGAACTCCATCTCTATCTCCTCTTTCTCTTGGTCCTCCTCAGCCTGGGAAATCTGCTTTGGAATCTCTTTGCCCTCTGGTGTTGGGAGTACACTGAAGAAAATGATAAGTCCAAGGTCATAATCTACCAACTGGCAATGCATATTACCATGAAATTTGCAAGGCTTTATGATCTTTTGCCAGTCTGGATGAAGGCTTGACCACTTCTTTGCAATACCTGTCCTTGACAAGCTACCTGCTTTGCATATATCAACAAAATGAACAAGATTGTCAAGCCTGTGATCTCTGATCAATTCTGTATATATCTCTTTCAAGTCACTAATTTGTGTAGAGAAGCCATCCACAAGTGCTTGAAGATCAAAGGCAGCATTAAAAATCTGTTTAACACTTTGAAATCTTGTAAGTTCATTAACTTTGTAAAGAAAAGACATCAGCCTGTCATCAGCAGTCTCTTGTATATCCTCTGTATCCATTATGACAATCCACAAATGCTCAGCTGAAAAAGAGAAAAGAGAAGTCTATCAAGACATTAACCACCCTTCTTTATATCAAGTCTACAAACAAATTAAAAGCATAAAATTAAGCGCACAAATTAACCGCAAGCAAAAAAGAATTACGTAAAATTGTCACATGCTAAGTTTGTCACTTGCTATGCGAACTGTGAGGGGTTAAGAGAAACTCGGCACTCACTAACTATGCGCACGGAGTGACACTTGGTACGCGATTTCCTATTGCTAGGAAGAGGTCGACGGCTCCCAAAATCGCGCACGGGGTGTCGCGGTGTGTCGCTTGGAGGGTTGGAGGCTTAATTTCGAAGCCTTGTGAATGACAATAAGCGAAAAAACGGGTTGGGTAGGTTCTTTTTATAGCCAAAAACGCCGCCTCGGGGGGTGTGCAAATCGGTTGCCGCCTTGAAGTGTGGTCCAACGGCTAGTATGCGCCTAGGGACTTGCGCAAAGCACCCTATATAAAACTCCTCAGAGCCCAAACTAAGCGCATTTTGAAGGAGGTTCTACCCGGTTCTCGCACTTCCACAACCCAAAATTTCGAGCGCTTTGACCGTCACCCCGTGCACGATATTTGTAAGTGTGAAGACTTTGCCCCCTTTGTCATTTCGCGTACGGAGTATCCAAGCAATGTGTTCCACTATGTCCACAAGTGTGATCATGTTTACGATGTGTACCGCAATGTGTGCCACTAGTGTGAGGACTGTGCTCCCTTTGTCATTTCGCGTACGGAGTGTCACCGCAATGTGTTTACGATGTGTACCGGAATGTGTGCCACTATTTCCACAAGGAGAAGTTTACCATGCATACAATGTGTGCCTCTGTGAACCGCTTGGCACTCCGTCACCCCATGCGCGATCATCGAAAGTGTGAGGACATTGGTCCCTTTGTGATTTTGCGTACGGGGTGTCACCGCAATGTGTTCCACTTTGTATGGAAATGTGTGCCATTATGTCGAAAAGGAGGAGTTTACTTTGATAAAGTAATAATAAAAATTAAATATACATCGTTTACTTTTTTTACTAATGTTTGTTGTGTAACAATCATTCCTATCCCTTTTGAAGATGGTAAGGACCAAGAAGACTGCAAGGAAGGTTGATAAGCCTCTATCCAAAGATGAAGAAGAAGCTCAGCCTAGCAAAGCTTCAGCTGGTACTTCGAAACCAAAGAAGAGCACATCTCAGAGGAAGGACCCTAAACCAAGCACACCTGACCCTCAACCAAGCAAAAGAAAAACTACACATCAGAGGAAAGCTTCCAAGCCACTGCAGCTTAAGCCTCTCCTTACAAAGAGAAAGTTCAAGCAGGGGGTCAAATGTCTAAGAGAGATAAGGAAGGCCATAAAGGCCATCAATCTTGCAATTCCCAAACTTCCCTTCCAAAGACTATGCAGACAAGTTGCAGAGGAGTACAAGATTGACATGAGGTGGACTAGAACTGCATTGGCATGTATCCAGGAGGCTTCTGAGGACTTTATGATTGAGCTTTTCCAAGATGCCTATATCTGTGCAGCTCATGCCCATAGGGTTACTTTGATGGACAAAGACATGATCACTCTCAGGAGGCTGAGATACAGGTTTTCAAGAATGTTGGAGCCTGTCCCTATGCATAATATTAAGGCCTTTAATATTCTCAACATCCCTCCATGGAGGAAGCCCAAGGAGCCTGAAGTAGGAGTAGTTGATATTACTGAAGAAGAGGAAAAGGAAAGGAAAAAGAGAGCAAAGGAAGACAAGGAAATTGCAGAGAGAAAGGAGCTTGACCTGTTGGAACCTCAGCTAGTGCCCCTCTTGAGGAGTGTCAATCCTACTGGTTTTGTTGTCGCTCTATTCAGTGAGGAGGATCCTAGGGAGGATTACAATTCACTTGACTCTGAGACCTTGGAAATTCTCAAGGACTGGACCAAGGAGATGAATTCTCCACTCCTTATCACATGCCTCAGGTTGTTTTTGTTTTCCTCTGTATTTTTGTTTATAGCAAGAACTCTTTATATAACAATATCTTGTACCAGGTTAATGATGCATACATATGAGCCAGACCTTCAACAAAAGGTGGAATTTTTAGACCCTTCTATCTCCCACTTTCTCAAGACAGAGACAAATATTAGAGAGCTCACAAAGTGGTTGATTCATGTGGACTTGGAAATCTGTGAAATTTTCTTGATTCCTTATCATGAGAGGTAAGTTTCCTACCTACACCTTGTGAAGAAAATTTACTAATTCATGTTAGAAGGCTAACTGAGGCTTGTTTTTATAGCTCACATTGGAGTTTAATTGTAATTGATATTGTGAAAAGAAAATGCTACTTTGTCAATTCTCTTGCTGGAGTACATGGTCAAGCAAAATTGTAAGTATAGTAGCAGACACATTTTGTAAACCACAAGCAGAACCTCAAGCACATACTTTTAAAAAAGAATTTTGGACAGTGCTGCTACAAGATTTATAGAGACACTGGAGAATTGTCCACCCATGCCAAAGATGCTGACTGAAATCCAATTTTCAGTTGTGAAGGTTGGAATTCTTTATGCTTTGTTCACTTCAATGGATTATCCTCAAATATTTTTTCCCATAAATACATGTAATGAGTTGCAGGTTCCAATCCATCCTGAAAGCCATTCATGTGGATGGAGGGTAGTGACAAATGCCAAGCTCCTCTTGGACTTCATATACTGCAATGACAATCAGAATATAGAAGTATAGCATATTTCATATTTGCCAGCTGTATTTTTTCTCATTTTATTGTTCCTAAAACTTGCTTTCTATTGCCTTGTATAGATCAACAGAGAGTGCTATAGTGAGAACCATGTATGGTTGACAAGAGCAAAGATTATCAAGTATATGATTGATGCAAATAGACAACTGCAAGAGGTATTTAAAGATGATGATGTTGAAGAGAAGGGGAAAGCAAAGCTAGAAAAGGCAAAGGGGAAAGCAAAACTAGAAGAGGAAAAGGGAAGTGAAGAGGAAGAAGAGAGTGGTGAGCAGGAAAAGGCAAGTGAAGAGATGGATGATAAGAGAAAGAGGAAGCAGCCCTCAAGCCCTCCTGCCAAAGAGCCCACAAGAAAATCTCCCAGGACAAAAGAGCCCACTGCAAAAGCACCAACCCCTAGGGACAGGAAAACTCCTGGCAGAAAACTATTCTAGCTTTTTGTAGCCCACTCTAATTGTAGCCCACTTGTATCAAGCTTCCCACTTGTATCCAATTGTCTATTCTATAGCCCACTTCTATCCAATTGTCTATTCTATAGCCCACTTGTATCCAATTGTCTATGTAATTGCAAATATTTGAAATTGAATACATTTTGATCACCTTGTTTTAAGACTCTATTACAAAATCAAATCATTGATGTTTTGAAAAGTTGCATTTCAATAACAAAATAAAGATCCTTTTAGATCTTTATTTCAATAAGATCCTTGCAGGTCATGTGATACAAAACAAGATCCTTGAGGTCATGTGATACAAAATAAGATCCTTGCAGGTCATGTGTTACAAAATTGCCTTGAAGGATGTTCAAGGCACCAAATGTACAATGCCATCCAAGATGTCCTTGCACTGTAGCCTCTTTTCATTCCTTTTTGATACCTAACAAAACAGTCCAAGTTAAATAAAGAACCAATAAGAGAACAAGAGACTTTTAGGGATAACAGTTACCTTTCCACCATTTATTTGAAAGCAGAATGTTGTGGGCAGTTCAATTTCATCATTTTGCAGGTCCAATCTCAATTGATGTAAGCTACACATGCCTCTTATCTTTACAATTGACAGATGCTCATTGTTTACCCATATATCAATGTCTTCTATTGGGCTGTCAATGAAGTCCTCCATGTCTTGATCAATGGAGTTAGCTGACCACCAACATAGTGCCATCTTCTGTAATAAAATGACATAATGAAGTTTTGTGTCCCTATCATGTATTTGCAAGCAATTGAGCCAGCTTGCACATTACAAGTGATTCCATTCACTGTTTTGGTGTTCCAACCCTCATCCACAAATTCAAGTAGATTTGTTGAGTCTAAAGTCTTCACTGAAAACATTGTTCTAGATTTTCTGACTTCAGCATTAGAGAAGAAGTCTACAAAAACTGTAATGGGCATGAATATAGAAATTCTACTCTGTTTGCTTGCTATGTTTGCTTTCAAACACTTTTAAATCTCACAAAACAGTTTGCACCTGTAGCCCTCACTTGTATTTGAGCTAGGGAGTGACCATTCTCCACTTTTGAAATCAGGCAAGTCTAGCTTGGTTGTGGCTCCAAGTTCTCCAGTCCTTCTAGGTGGAACATAATAATGGTCAAAGAAGAATATTCCATTCTCTGCCAATGAACCCTTAGTCCTTCCCTTGTATATTTCTTCACCAATTGATCCATGACACACATCCAGAATATTTATAACACATTCTACTGGCTGCCATTCCATAATGTTTGAAGGATACAAATCTGTACAACAAATAACCTTATACAACATGCATTACAAATAAGGATTTAAGTTAAGAGACTTACAGTTTGGTCTATGTAATGGCAAAGCAGAACTCTCTAGGTCAATATGCAGATCTTTATGCATGTACACATGCTGAACCAGCACCTCTTTGATTGATTTTTTGTTGTCGCCAAAGCTGAAATCTTTAACAATACCCTTCCATCCCGCCAAGAAAGAGTTTTTGGTGGAAGACTTTATTCTCTTGTTCTGTTGCATCCGTATCCACGTTCCTTTGTGTATAGTTATTGGAATCCATTCTCCATTTTGATCAGTCGTGTTGTAAGTGACAATGGCTTCAATGGAAGTTCTTGGTCATTTTGATCGTGATGAAGATTCCATGGTGAAAAAAGAAATGAGCAGAGAAGTTTAGCCTGAGTTCAAGAGAAGAATAAGCAAAATGTGCAAAAAACGGTTCAAATCTGGAAAAGATCATGAGATAGAATCCAAACGTTGTTTTATGATGACGACGTGCAAAATGAAAACAATATAATATGAGAAGTACGTCTTTCTAAAAGCGACACCTATTGAATGCCTTTGCACTTTTACTTGTTTACATTGCTATTTACCAGCTCAAAGTTGCGGTAAAGATAGAATATTTGCTTTTTTGTGAGTTTTCAAAAATAGAGGTTCCGTAACGGAAGCTCTTCAACCATTGGTTGAGACCACTCTCTCTCTCTACACACTAAAAGGCACAAAAATGACCTCAAAATTCCCCTAATGCTCAGGTGAAAGATGCACATTGTCGTGAGGGCACGAATGCATGAAAAATTCATGTTGGACACATCTTCTTCACAAGTGCGGGGAAAGAGGTATGAAATAAATATTGCAAGTAGCCCAATGTGTACATGTGGTGACTTTGCAGAACGAGTGGCACAAAGAAAACCCTACATTGCCTGCAAGCATATTTACTTCTTCTTCATTCACTACTTTGTCTTGGACCTAAACCACAATATCTTGATCCATCAAAGCAAGCTAACAAATGAGGATCTACTTCGTGTGTTCAATTGTCATTGTACAACATAAAAAAGCATTGTAATTAAATTAGTTCTCTCACATCCCTTAGTGCCCATATGTATTGTATGGCACAAACCGCAACAACTGATTTAATATTGTAATTCTTTTTGTTGGAATTCATGATATGAGATGGTGGCTTGTGTCTTCTTGTCCTTGTCCTATGTTCGAAGCATAATTTTTTCCAATGCACCCCCATCAACAATGTGCATGCTAATTACATTTTTAGCATTGTGTATACAATGAATAGTATGTGCATAGCACAATGTGCACGCAAATACATAGAGTCTTTCCATGCAGTCAACGATGCCACAACATCCCTATTCAACACCATGTATCAGCTTGATTTAAATGCACATCCAATCGAACTCGATATTGAGCAACTTGTTATTGCAAACAATGCAATCATGCTTTGAGGGGAACATGTTTATTGCACCCCACAAAGAGTGCATACTTTGAGTGACATGTGGAGGCTTGGGTAGAAGTGTGGATGACATACCTTGTTGTGCAAGGTCAAGCCAATGGAGCCAACGACAACACTAGCGATGAGGACAACTAGATTTCCCGATTGTAATCTAGTGTTAGAGCAATAGTCTTGTACTGTTTTGTTTTGGTCCATATCTATCTTATTGTAGGTGTTGTTCTAAGATGTGTACTTTCAAACATTTTAATATTAGTCTATATGGGTTTGTTATTGCAGTATTTTAATGTTATTCATCCATTGATTTTTGAGAGAGGACAAAGTCAAAGTGGATTATTATGTATTGTAAACCATTGTTATTGGCTTGTTGCGATTAGTCTGCATGGATCATTGTCCGGCTGATGGCTAATCTTGTTGCACGACGTATATTGTGATGTTTGAAAAGAGTGTGTGTGCTCTGATCCGGGTATAATTTTTGTTCGTGTAAAATTGGATTGTTGCAAATGAGTCGGGTGTATGCTTGCATGTCCGTGTGGTGGTCAAGCTTGTACATGAGTGTATGAGTGCACATGAGAGAGGCAAAAAAAGAGAGAGATTTGTAAATGATGGATCTTTTATCGAGGTGTGTTCACCAATGGATATATTCACACACACACACACGCGCGCGCGCGCACGCACACACACACACAGGAGAATTTTAACATAATAGGAAACTATCACAAGTGACCTTAACGATCTATTTGACAAGGAGAGTTGAACTCAAGACTTGTTATTCAAGAGAGAAATGACATAACCAATCTACCACACTTGGGTGATAGAAAGGTTATACCATTTTTCTTTCTTTTTTAGCACACACACACATATGCGCGAGAAGAAGAAGAAGAGAGAGAGAGAGAGAGAGAGAGAGAGAGAGAGAGAGAGAAGAAGAATAAGAGAGAAGAGAATTTAAATGTTGTAGGAAACTATCACAAGAGACGTTAAAGATCTATCCAACGAGGAGACTTGAACTCAAGACCTGTTATTCAAGAGAGAAATGGCATAGCCAATCTACCACACTTGGGTGATAGAAAGGTAATACCATTTTTCCTTCTTTTTTTTAAAGCGCGCACACACACACACACACCTAAGATGAAGAAGAGAGAGAGAGAGAGAGAGAGAGAGAGAGAGAGAGAGAGAGAGAGAGTCTTTTTGGAATTTGCTTGCGAGATTCCAAAAAAGCGCTCGTCGAAAAATGCTCACCACAAAGTCACGTCCAACTTGCCTCAACAGATTTTGGAAGGGGTTGCCTTAAATTTGTCCTTTTCCTAAGGAGTGGTTGGCAATCATTCAGAAACTACAAAGGGATAAAGTGGTGTCTCTCAGGATATATGAAAATATGGCCTAATTTAATATGCACATGCACATCAAGTTTTTTTCAGACAAGGTGATGGAAATAAATCCACTTGATCTAGCATAAGGAGATAAGTACCTAGGATAATAATTAGGCTAAGAAATCACAATTATCCATAAGGAAGCTCTGATACTAGTTGTAGGTATTAGGTTAGGCCGGATGGGTGTTAGTAGCATTCATAGATAACTAACACAATGATGTCAATGACAAGATTAATCAAAAGGTGGACTCGATATGGATGCTGAAGTAAAATGACATTGCATTACATTGATACAAAATGAATAATGTACATTGTGCTTTCATAGTCCAAGGCTAAGCTTCTAAAGGCATAGAAATCATGGACCTTCTTTAATGCAGTCTTTGGACTTCATTGAATGTAGTTTCATGTGTCATGGATGTATGTCATGCATGTATGCCTCATGGAAGTTTATGGTCATCATGCCATGAAAAGAGATGATATTCCCCTAGAACTCCATGGCTAGGGCAATCCCAATAGTAAAGCCAACTTCACATCCATTTGGACAAGTTCCATGTCCTCAAAGGCTACTAGTCCAAGCACAAGACGTAATGTAGTCATCTTAACCACTGGAGAAAAAATCTTATCAAATGCCACGCCTTTCTTTTGATTGAGACCCTTAGCAACCAATCTAGCCTTATACTTAGGCTCAAGATCTTTTGCCATGTACTTCTTCTTGTGCGCCCATTTGCAAGGCAAGGCTTGTTTTCCCTCCAACAACTCTATCCATTTCCAAGTCTCATTATTTATAATCGAGTTATACTCAGATTGCATTGCATGCTCCCACTTCACGTTATCTTCCATCTCGATAGCCTCTTTGTAGCAGGTAGGCTCGCCATAGTCAATGACCAATAAATAGTCTAGCCTAGCTAAAAATGCTTAAGGGAATCATATACATGTGTAGATCTCCTCAATGTCTAAGCGTTAGACTCTGCTCTTGCATGAGCATCACTAGCTCTCTCTCGAACACTACGAGTGGTAGGTACATCGCTAGTAGATTGAGTTGTTTTTGTAACTAGACTTGAGGCTACATCCTCGAATCTCACTTCGCTACACAACCTCTTTTACAGGTTTTTTGTGCATCTTTGGCTCATTATAGATCACTTCTGAGCTGTGAATAACTCTTCGAGATTTCGGGTGCCAAGGAACGATACCCATCTCTCCATCTACACCATAGCCAATGAAGATGCAAGCAATTGTGTGATTTGGGGTTTAGCTTCTTTCTAAGATATTTAAGCACATGTGAGAATGCCTCACACCCAAACACATGTAATCTATCATAATTAGGATTCTTGCCTGTCCACATCTCCTACAAAATCTTGTAGTTCAATGGTGTACTAGGTGACCTATTGATTATATGTACTACTGTCATAACAGCTTCTCCCCAATATGCTTGAGGTAAATTTTGCATAGATAGCATGGAAGTGACCCTATCTTGAATAATTCTATTCATTCTCTCAACAACTCCATTATGAGCAGGTGTATACAGCATAGTAAATTGCCTTTGAATGCCTTGTTTTCTATAGAAGTCCTTAAAGTCACTGGAGACGTACTCTTCCCCATCGTCAATGCGCAAAGCCTTCAACTTCTTGCCTTATTGGTTCTTGAACATAGCTAAGAACAGTTGGAAGAGACACTAAAGAATTCATTTTGTCCTCTTCAAGAGGTAGACCCACACCTTTCGAGTAGAGTCATCAATGAAGTCCACATAGATCACTATGAACCAAATCCAAAGGATTCCCTAACTTTCTATCCAATGGTGATGAGGTAAGCCTAATCCGTTTCCCATAAATGAAATGCTCACACAAACTAAAATCATCATAGTTTAACACGAGGATATAGCCAAAATGTTGTAATTGCTTCATTCCTTTCTGACTAAAATGATCAAGCTAGCTATGCCACAACTCAGTAGAAGGCAGCTCGGCTACGTAGATAGAATTATCTTTCACAGAAGAGAAATACAAGGAATATACTGAGCTAGATTTTTTGCCTTTGAGCGTGACCAAGTTACCTTTTCTAATTATTCATAAACCATTGCTAAACATTATAGTGTATCCAAGATCATCAAGTTGTCTTGTTGAATCTAAGCTCTTAGTTCGCTTTGGCACATGTTTGACACCTTTGTTAGTGGGTCGCTGCCGATGAACGTCTATAGCATAGCTATCTGGCACTAGCATAATATGTCAACACTTAGGGAAGTGGCGTGGATGGGGCACAAGGACTCTCTAAAGTTATCAGTTCTAAAGAAGAGAAGTGAACGTAACAAGAAAAAGCATCAACTCAACAAGCAAATCATCACTCTTCGATTGAATTTTTTTGTCTATGTCCTTTCTCACCGCTCTATGTCATCATGCCATTTCATCGATTAAACGAACTCAGATTGTCACAAAACTTTAAGGAAAGCTTTACTAGGCCTAAAGGGACAAGTCTACAAAGTCTCATCACAATCGGACGAGGTACATGGATCACGATCCATCATGACCCAAGTCACATAAACTACAACAAAATAGTCCAAACACGTCGCCCTAAGGTCTAATAACACTTTCCTATGGTCAAAACATTGGAGAGAGGGAAATGGGAACACACCCAGAACACAACACAATGCCTCACTATAGCCCAAGGGGGTATACACAGCGCCCCAATCCACTAGAGTTCACCTTCAAAACTTGACACTATCCGCAAGACACCAATTTCACACGACCATACGCACACATGCTTTGCAATGCACCAAACATACCCAATCATTTTGCTATATCCAACTCACAACCTCCCACATGTACACAGCCTCTCTCTATCTCTCTTTGCCCAACAAATTTTGGGGGGCACACACGCCACACGCCCAAAAACACACGCACACAAGCAAAGAAGAGAAGGGTGAAGGGGAAATCGGCGCCAAGAGACATCAATGATGGAGTCCACTATCATCAACACAAACATGTACAAAACGGCTCGATTGGCACAGCTTTGACAAGCTCAAAATCCGGGGTTGGCAGCCCTATCTGACTATCTGTACCATCAAAATGGCAAAAAACCCCTTCAATTTCACATGCATCTCCTTTTATAAGAGTGGTTAAGCCAAAAGAAAGAAAGAAAAATGGATTTCCTAGCTCGTGCATTCATCTTTGAGCTCATTTTGGTTTTTTTTTTGCCTTGCATACACTTGGTATGTTCCTTTTAGAAACCCTTGCATGGGCTCGCCACACTGACAAGCTACTATTTCCTCTCTCACACTTTCTCACATGACTCCTCTCCTTGTTTTTTTATCTGGCTATAATTGCCCTCTTGGCCGCCCGGCTCGGCCGCGCACTTTGATTACCCTTCGGGTTCTCTCTCTCTCTCTCTCTCTCTCTCTCTCTCTCTCTCTCTCTCTCTCTCTCTCTCTCTCTCTCTCTCTCTCTCTCTCTCTCTCTCTCTCTCTCTCTCTCTCTCTCTCTTACAACTACCCTGGGACAGCCCCCCTACCACTAGCGATATCGCTAGTGGCGGCTCCCCCTTGTTGTCCTCCAAAATTTGGGTGCCCAACAGGGCCGTGGGACCCATCCCATAACGGTGCCACATCATCATTGTCTTCAGTGCCGCTGTCAACCAACGCTCCGCCAAAACCGGCCATAGCCGCCTCTAAGCATCGTCGTGCGCCTGACGGGCCACCACCCCCGCCTATGCAAGGCCCAGCAAGACAACCGCCATCGCTGCGTTAGGAGCTCCAAGAGCCCTCGCCTCTTCACATAATATCCAATGGGCCCGTTTTTTGCTTTATACCATGGAGTTCCCACCCCCTAGTTCGCCTATGGGTTTAAACAATGCCACGTGGCCCACCATGGGTGATTACCCTCCAAGCCTCCAAAAATCTCCTTTGAAAATCTTCAAGAAAACCCCCCAAATTAGCCAACTCTTGGCCCCATTTGTTCTGCTTGCCAAATATTGCTCAATAACCCAACCGTCAAGCTGTAAACTCCAATTAGGAGAGATCTTTTCCAAATTCAATTCCCCTTCCGTCCTCCCCACTTCGATCGTCCAATGATCTCGAACAACGCATACCAAAATTGAAAAAAAGCATTTGGCATCACTCTACCACAATTGCTCCCCAACTTCCAACTGCTATAACTTTTCAATTTGGGCTCCGTTTGACAAGCAGTGACTTCTTGCCAACTCCATATGAAGTGCTCTACCTTCCAAAACTTGGTCGAACCCAAAATGATGCTCGATGGCCCGATTCCCAATGCAATCGGGCGGGCATATAACCGGTCCCTACCATAACGTCCTCTACTAATATCTCTCTCATCTTGGCTCTGATTGCTGATCTGAAAAGCCTAGTAGGTTCCATAAATCCAGCACTATGCATCTATACACAAAAACCGGCTCATACCACCTGGTCCAATCTGCCGTGTCCGTCTTAGATCTGCATTGCGCTACACCTTCAAACTCAAATATCTTGGGCTCCGTAGCTCTATTTGATGATCCTTTTAGACCTGCTCCTTTAGCACTTCAAGCTCTACATTTCTAGGCAAAAAATTTGCACTTTGAACCTCTTTCATTTGGCACCTTGTGAGGCCCATCCTTGAGCCCATTTGGTCTATAGAACCGCATCAACCATACACATCCATTGCTACCTATCTACTCAGGATCTTTGTATCTTATCTAGCCCTTTGCCTTGCATCTGCTAGCCATCACATACTTGCTCATTCCATGTTCTATGGTCGACCAACTTTGGCTGCACCAACGTTAAAAAACAATGATTTAGGCACTCAAGTATGAAGATTAGGTTTGTAGATGAGTAGTTTCAAACCACAATTAAATTTCCAATGCTTACACTTGAATGAAATAGCAAGAAAAGAGGAACACAATACAAGTTTCAAAATTGAAATTTGATTACCCAATCGCAAGAGATGTTGATTACAAGTTGGCGCTGCTTTGTTGAAGATGATGAAACAGGAAACAGAAGGAAGACAGCAACTCAGAGTAGGAAGAAGATGGAGAAGGAGAAGACACAGAGCTTGTGTACGAGATCTCTGTAGTCTCTCTCTCTCTCTGTATTAGAATAATAGTGTATATACAAACTCAGAGCTACAAAGCTTATATGAAACCCTAAGAGAAGGTGTCCTTTCACACCAGATGTCCAGGGGGAAAAACCCAGTGGGAGAAAAGTGCCCCTGGTGAAGCGCGTATACACACTAACACTACTACATGTCTACAAATCCCCCCTGTAGTGATAGTGTGAATCAGTACAAGGTAGCAGATCATCATGTGTATGAGAGTAAGCCCAAAGCTTTTCGGAAAGCTTCAAACTTTTCTCGTGATAACGCCTTCGTAAATAGATCTGCAATGTTATCCTGTGTAGGACAGTAAGTTAGTGTGATCTCCCCTGCATGTAGCCTTTCCCTGACATAGTGGTAGTGAACCTCTATGTGCTTTGTTCTTGCATGAAATACTGGATTCCTTGCAACTGCCATAGCACTCTGACTGTCAGTGAAAATGGTAGTGGGTGCCTGGTGACACTCACAAAGATCTGCCAATAACCTGCGTATCCAAACACAATCAACTGTTGCCGTGAAAGCTGCCCTGTACTCAGCTTCACAAGTTGATGTAGCCACTGTGGGTTGCTTCTTGCTTAGCCAAGATATACATGCATTTCCCAAGAAAAAACAATTGCCACTTGTGGAATGTCGTGTGTCAAAATCACCAGCCCAATCTGAATCGTTGTAACCAAGAAGCTGCATAGAACTGTGATTTCCATACATATCCCCCCTTGGAAAGAACATGGCAAGATTAGGGGTACCTGAAAGGTAACGAAGTATGCGCTTCACAGCCTGCCAATGATGCATACATGGGCTGTGCATAAATCTGCTTGCTTGTGAAACCCCAAATTGAATGTCTGGACGAGTGTTGCCTGCCAAATATATCAAGCAACCAACGGCTGCTGCATAAGTATGTACATCAAAAGGTTCTCCAGCATCATGCATGCTCAACTTTGATCCAGTTTCTACGGGTGTAGAGATTGGTTTACAATTTTTCATACCAAACTTGTCCAAAATTTTATGCAAATATTTTGCCTGCAACATGTATATGCCATCCTCTAATTGCACAAACTGAATACCCAAGTAATAATGTAGCAAACCAAGATCAGACATCTCAAAGGCTTTTCTCAAAGCATCTTTAAACGCTTCAATTTCATCTGCAATATTACTTGTAAGAAGCATATCATCCACATGAAGTGTTAGCATAATGAGAACTCCATCTCTCTTTTTGACATACAAAGTACTTTCTGTTGGACTATTCTGAAATCCTTGGCCAATCAAATAAGTATGTATCTTCTCATACCATGCTCTTGGAGCCTGTTTGAGACCATACAAAGATTTACGCAATCTACATACCTTTTGCTCTTGACCTTTTACAACAAAACCACTTGGTTGACTTACATAAACTTCTTCCTGCAAATCACCATTCAAAAAACCAGTTTTGATATCCAACTGATGCACTTTCCAACCATGATGAGCAGCAATTGCAACTAGTGATCTAACTGTGGACACACGAGAAGTAGGAGCAAAGGTTTCATCATAATCTATGCCTTTCTGTTGCGCATAGCCTTTTGCCACAAGCCTTGCTTTGTACCTGTCAACAGTACCATCTTGTTTCCTTTTTACCTTAAAAACCCACTTTGTACCAATAGGCTTTTTACCTGTAGGCAAGTCCACTAGATCCCATGTATGATTCTTATGAATAGAATCAATTTCTTGCTGCATAGTATCTTTCCACTGAACACACTCTAAAGCTTGTTCAAATGAATCATGCTCATCTGCATCACAAAGAGTGCTAAAGCAAGCCAAATCTACTTGCTCTCTGCCAAAAGTAGTACCAGCACGTGTTTTTCGTGGCAACGATGCATCCAACTTGCTATCCTGCAAAGTTTTCTAAACCCATTTAGGCAAGGTTCTTTCTTCCCTGAGAACTTCTTGCTCTTCACGCACAATTTCCTCTACATCATGAGGTGTCACATGCTGATCAAAAGATTGATCAAGATTATCAACCTGTTGTGATTCTTGATTCTCCACAAAAGACGGAAGCAAACCTTCAAATACATCATGTGTCTGCATATGAGGTACATCAAAAGCAACCATAGATTGAGCAGTAGTTTCTGAAAAAATTACATCACGACTTTCAAAAATCTTGTTTGTAGCAGGATTGTAAAGTCTATAACCTTTACTTCCACTACTGTACCCCACAAATATACATTTGATTGCCTTATCATCAAGCTTCCCACGTAACTGCTGAGGGATGTGAGCATAAGCAAGACAACCAAAAACACGAAGATAACTGACTGAAGGTTTTCTGTCATACCAAGCTTCATATGGAGTAATGGTCTTCAAGGCACGAGTAGGACACCTGTTCAAAACATGTGCTGCACAAGCAACTGTCTCCATCCATAGCTTATGAGGCAAACTCTTAGCCTTGAGCATACATCTAGCCGTCTCCATTAAAGACCTGTTCTTCCTTTCTGCAACACCATTCTGTTGTGGTGTGTATGGCATAGTGCATTGGTGTTTAATGCCTTTCTTTCCCAAAAAATCCTTAAATGCACCTGACAGGTATTCACCTCCTCGATCGGTACGAAGAGTCCGTACTTTGCAACATATTTCATTTTCAACCATGGCGACATAATGTTGAAAAACTACAAACACGTCTGACTTTGCTTTGAGTGGATACACCCAACAAAACCTGGAAAATTCATCAATGAAGGTCACAAAATAAAGGTTGTTTCCTATAGATGGCGTCCTCATAGGACCACATACATCACTGTGTACAAGCTGAAACTTTCGTGTCGCTCTAACTGAACCAGCCTGCGAAAATGCAAATCTGTGCATCTTTCCAAGAACGCAACCTTCACATACATGTCTTGGTGGCATCTCCAATAAATACAAATCATGCACCATATTATGACGTTGTAAAGTCATCAAACTGCCATAACTAACATGCCCAAATCTAGCATGCCACAACTCAGCATCCTGCATGGCCTAAGTCTTTGTTTCTGCAATGCATACCTAAATTTGCTTTTCATAACGATCTAGCACAAATAGTCCATTTTCCAGCGTACATGTAGTGATAAGAGAATAACCATTCTCTCGATCTCGTACAACACATCTGTCATCCTCAAAAATGACCCGAAGACCATTTTTTGCAAGAGAGGATACAGACAACAAATTCTTCTTGATCCCTCGAACATATAAGACATCTAGCAAGCATAAATCTGAACCATCTGAAATGGTAATCAAAATCTTGCCAACGCCTTTGATTGGATAAGAAGCATTATTTGCACATGTCACCTTCTTTCCTGCTGGAGCTGCATCCAATGAACAAAACAAATCCTTCCTTGAAGTAATATGCCTGGATGCACCACTATCAAAGTACCAAATCATTTGTTTCTTGTCAACACTGTAAGCAAAAAAATTTGAACATACTACAAAAGCATAAGAATCCTGCACAAAGTTTGCAGGCTCTTCTTTAGCTGTAGAAGAATCACCAGAAGATGAAACAACCAAACTTGACTCTTTCTTCTTTTCTTTAGCAATTCGCTTTTTACACTCACTAATGTAGTGACCAGGTTTCTTGCAGTAGTGACATTTACCTTTCTTCTTGGACTTGTCGGAATCACCTTTAGACTTCTCTGAAGATTGTCGTGCACTAGACTTGGAGTGATGAGCACTCTCTTTACCCTTGTTTTTGTTATGTACAACAAGAGCATGATCCATACCATCCACCTGTAAAGACTTGTTCTTACGTGATTGATCCTCCTGCAATAGCAAAGCCACTAACTCTTCAAAATGAAGAGGCTCAGGATTAGCTCGCAAAGACAGAGTCAAAGAAGTCTGAAAATTCAAATAAGATGGTGGTAGTGAATTGAGTGTTTTGGAAACCAAGTCCTTCTCTGGAATCACTTCATCAATGCTAAGCAATTGCTCTTTAAGATCCCTGATTTTTGTAAGATGCTCGACGATAGCGTCACCTTCATCCATCTGTATTTTGTCAAGTTGTTTCTTCAAAAACTCTATTCTGGCAGCGTTTCTTCCTCCAAACATAGCTTGCAGAGTGTTCCAAGCATCCTCAAAAGTTCTACAAGATCTGATATGTGGTGTGATTGTCCTCTTTATGGTTAAGGCAATCACAGCCATAGCTTGTGCATCTTTAGTATCCCATCTCTTTTGCTCTGGAGTGACTTGTGAGGGTCCTGCACCAACAGCTGCACCACGACCAGGCGTGGTAGGTGCAATGCTACCTGGACGAACTTCATCTCCAGATACATAATCCCACAATCCTTTACCAACCAAAACATTTTTGGCCATAAAAGACCAAAGAGAATAGTTGGTACCATCCAATTTGTCTTCGGATGTAAACGCACCAAAAATCTCTTTCTCCGTAGATTGAGCCATACTGTGGATGCACACAAGAGAGCAAAAGAACCTCCAAGAGATTCACAAATCTCCTCTCCAATGCAAGCAAAACTCTACACAAAATCTCAGCACAAAGCTAAGACAAGCTGCTTCCCAAAAGAACTGTTTACCTGAAGAAAATCTGTCAAAAAGCACACCCTCTTGATCTAAACGCCTCCGAAAAGTAACTTCTTCTACGTTGATCAGAACAAAATTCTGAGGGCTCGAACGGCTTCGAAAGGGGGGTAAAATCCCGGGTCACCTACTTAGAATACTCCCGGAACGTCGAGGATGCTCCCACGAGCAAATTTTCCGAAAACTGCCTGAAAACTGCGATTGCGCGCGCGGACGCGAAAACGCAAGTAGAGGCTCTGGAAATCACCTTGCTCTGATACCAATTGTTGAAGATGATGAAACAGGAAACAGAAGGAAGACAGAAACTCAGAGTAGGAAGAAGATGGAGAAGGAGAAGACACAGAGCTTGTGTACGAGATCTCTGTAGTCTCTCTCTCTATATTAGAATAATAGTGTATATACAAACTCAGAGCTACAAAGCTTATATGAAACCCTAAGAGATAAGGTTTCCTTTCACACCAGATGTCCAGGGGGAAAAACCCAGTGGGAGAAAAGTGCCCCTGGTGAAGCGCGTATATACACTAACACTACTACATGTCTACATGCTTGGCCGCATGAGCGTACGTACAACAGAGCTCTTTTCTCTCTAGAAAATAATCCTCCTTTCACACTAAGGTTATTGTCTTTTATACCTAGGGCTTTCTAAATGGCCAATGGCTGGCTCACATGGGCCTTACACATATCATGATAGAATTACAACCCAGGCAATCAACCTGCTACTATAGAATCAAATTTACACACAATGTAGATACACTAGCTCAAAAAATAACAGAGTACAAATTCATTAATGTGGTGTTCGGCTAGGTGGGCACCCATATAGTGAATCCGGCTAATTGTCCCCCCTTCCTAGCTCATGTTGTCCCTTGACACGACCTTGTGGAATGTGGTCATTAGGGTGGTCTTCAGGTTTGTCTTCAAAGCTGGTCTTTAGCTTTGAAAGTGATGTGTTGAGGTTTGTTTTCAAGGCTAATCTTTAGCTTTAACGTGATGTGTCATTAATGACGCTTCCCGCTTCCTTGAGTGATCCATACCTATTGTGTTCTGGTTGATGCATGTGTTGGGGACTTCAATTGTCGAGACAAGTTTACAGTTTGTTGGACATTTGCCTTTCCTTGTCACTTTTGGTAATGAAGAAGGCTATTGGTGTTGCCTGCCACTATGGGAATTGAGGTTCTTAGGTCGTTGACTTGATGATGGACCTTTCTCTTGGTTCCATTGCAATGCAATTCCTCTACAATATTTCAACAACTCTAAAGCATTCAGTGAGCTCCTAAGGATTTTTGTTGATAGGCTTTTGCTAAATGTGTCATTGCTAGGTAGTTGTTCTTGTATGCCCAGCCTTTGACTTGCCATTGTTCAATGGAGCTATGTTGTTGTCTTGGAAGATAGGAGTTGCTCTTGACAAGCATGTAGAGATCTGTAGTTGTTCCTCTCTTTGGTGATTGTTATGGGTAGCAATTTCCTTATTGCTTTCGTATATGCTCTTATTGGAGTTGAACAGTGGGACTTGAAGTACATGTTCATTCAAGTTGAGTGCTTGGGAGAAACAGTGGAAGAGTGTCTAATGCAAGTGTCAGTTATTGGACACTATATGCATACAAGAAATTTGTCAAGAAAAAGCATTCAAGGGACAAATGTAGCACATGTGACAACAAAGGATGTCACAATATGTTCCACGTTTCCAAGAAGGGGTTTTGATGTAGAAGCTGCTCCACTGATACCTCATTGTGCTCAATGCATAAGTTTCTTTTGGACTTCATCCTTTACTTTGCCAGATTTAAAATACATAGACTTCGACTCTTATGCTCACCTATACAAAAATGAGCGACAAAGCATAAATATGCTCACCTCTTTCATCTTGTGCAGTACCTAGAAAAGCTAAGACTCTTAGACCATAGAGAATATTACTTGAATGTTTGGGACTAACACCTCGCTCATTTAGTGGCTAAGTTGCCCGACTCTGACTTTTATGCCCTATATTTTTAATGGCGACTTGGACGTACCTGTTTAAGGCCAGAAACCAAATTTCATATGTTATTTAGATTGATGCCTCTTTCATTGTGTTGGTCTTTGGATGCCACCATTTTTTCCAATAGGGTCGCATACTTTTGCTCCTCTTGATTGGTTTGTTGTTTGTCGATACTACTTTGTGAAACGGGTTCTATGGCTATAGTAAGGACTGATGGAGCTTCAGCTTTCTCTCCCAAGAGAAGTAGTGGTTGTAGATGTTTGTGGGTTTGATTTTATTGAGTTTCCAATAGAAATTTTGAAACCCATCTTGTTTGTGGTCCTCGTGTGACCGTCTTTTGTATTTACCCCTTCTGCTCAATGACTTGATGACATTGGGCTTTGATACCAGTTGTTTCTATCATAGAATCCTTGCTTTTGTAGTAGAAGACGAGGTATCCAGATAGATTGGGTTTTGTTGTGATTGGCTTCTATTGTCTCTTGGTCATGATTGCTTGCCTTTGGGTGGAGCCTTGTGTTGCATGATTGATCTTAGTTGTTCCAAGTTGAGCTACTACTTTTTGTAACCATATTTGAGTGTTACCTTCATAAATCCTTGTGCTTCGAGTAGCCTAACTAGAATCATCCATTGCTTCACATATCTTTGTTGGGTAGCTTGGTAGAAATTTGACTTTGGTACCCATACCTGTCGTATTTCTTGTTTCCTTGAAGGTGTTCTTTTTTGCCTCTTATGGTTGTTCTTTCTCCTCTTTGAGGTGTTTGTCTTCTATTGATAGCTCGGCCTTCTCTTTGTAGAATTTCTTTCTTGAGGTGAGTAGGCCCAGGCTACTACCTTAGGCTTTTGGGCCCAAACATTAGTGTTCCCTTGAAAGTAGCCATGAGCAATGATTGACTCATTTGATGCTACCCACCCTACTACCTTGGGTTCTTGAGGTTGAACTTGTGCTTGGTGTATCCAAACTGGATCTTTGACTCTGATGTGTCATTAAATCTAATATCTAACCAACCCAAATGATTTTCTCATATTAAACTAATCATTTAATGTGCGAGAATGGATGGGATCAAGGGTTAGAATATATACATGTGCTTACGGGTCTATCTCAACATGGGGCCAATGTTAAAGGGGTCCAAATGAGAGATGATCTGTCAAAGAGCAAGGCTAGCCAATGGACCTTGAAGACCTTAGGGTTAGCTTCATTAAAGACCTCCAAAGGTTAGTGTTAAAAGTCGTTTGACCTTACGAAAGCTAGGGATATGCTTGAGGTGGAAACCGGGCCCAAGCTTGAGGTGCTTGTCGTGCCTGATGATTGAGATGCTTGAGATGATTGAGGTGCTTGATGAATGATATGATTGTCATGCTTGAGATGCTAGGGTTGTACTTGAGGTGGGAACCCAGCCCAAGCTTGAGGGGCTTAAGGGCCGAGCTTGCGGTGAGAACTGGGCCCAAGGTTGAGGGGATTGAGGTGTCACAAAATTCAACAAATATCCCTACAAGGAGGGGGCGATCCATGCAGGTAGGGGGGGTGGTTGCTTGACTTCTCTCTCTCCCAAAGGGAACCCCTTACTCAAGAGGCAAGTAGGACACATGTCAAGCCCCTAGCTAGGTTACCCTCAAGGACTGTCTAAAGCGTATTGGTTGACCCCTAGAGAGGTCCAATGATCATTTCGTTGATTTAATTAATTGCTTTTGCATTTATCAAGTCCTCTCTCTCTAAGGGGAAAGGGAGACATTTGTCCCATGGCTACCCTTGCTGCTTGATATGCATTCTGCATGTGATTGGCCATGCTTGCAGGGGTCCAATGAGCTTCCAAGTTGAGCTAGAAGGGGGTTCGACCAAAGCAAGAAGAGGGGTTGCTTGGGGGGTATACTCTCCCACACACACACACACACACTCTTATTGTGTGCAAAGTGCAAGAGCTCCATCTCCTTCTCCAAGCTAGTAGAGAATTTGAGAGCCTACACCAACACTCTTGGCTATGGAATGCAAATCCAACCAAGAGCCATGCTTCAATGCTTAAGATTGCCATCTTCTCCATCTTCATTACTATGCTATTATGTATGCTAGCAAGAAGAGTGATGATAAGTGAGGAATTGCTTCTTTCTCCTATGAATGTTTCTTCTTCCTCTTCCCTACCCTCATTCCCCGCTAGCTCTCTCCACCTTTGAAGGTGTTTGAGGCCTTGGGACTGAGGCTTGGGATAGTTAATGCTTTTTTGCAAAGTCTATGTTATGCTCATGATGCATGAAGCTTTCCATCTTCATTGCATCACCTAGGTCACAAGGAACACAAATATTGCATTGTACCAAGTCTCTCTTGATGGGAGAATCTATAATACAAAAGCCTATTGGAGGGGGGACCGGCTCCACATAAATCTAGTCCTCAATTGTTGTCAAGTTCTCTAAACTCTCTCTCTTGCAAAAGTATTGTTCATGCCAAGTTAATTAAGTACTATGATTATGTTGCTACCATCAATTAAGTTCACCCTCTATGTTCTCAAAGAAGTCTCACAAAAATGCTCTCTTTAATTCTCCTAATTCCGCTATTCTCAAAGTTCAAAGGCCATTTCCATTACATTGGTACAGAGCATTTGATTTCTCTTTTCTTGCTTAAGAAGAGAGGTCCTTAAGTAGACTATTAAATTTTGTTAATTATATTAGGGTAACTGGGACTGGGATCTATTATCGGTTTTGTTGAACCCACTATGTGGGATATGATGCACACCTCGAGAGCTTTGATCTTAATAATGGGGTCTTTTTAGACTTGCCTACGGATTTACTATTATTGAGCCATAAGAAGTCTGAAAGGAGCTATCCCTTGGAAATTCTGCAATATTAGACCCACTCCACTACTCTCTATAATTAACCATATTGAGCCATGGGTGTAGATGCTTAAGTGCTGATTTTCAAAGGCTAAGAGGAGTAGCAACTAAGGTTTTGAATTGCCAAAGAATACACTAAGTAAACGTACAAATTCTATTAACATGGCTGAAGTGAGTAGAATGCACATTGATAGCTTTAATTTTTCACATGAAGGTGCTAATGATAATGCTACCCATGTTTGTCAATTATCTTGTTACTAGGTTGCAACAAGCTATGGGCAACCCTGCTTTGCAAACCAAAGTTACTCAAAAACTTCGTGCTTATGGGATTTCCCTTCCTCTCCAAGAGGAGTGAGAGCTTAGAAGGCCTCTTGATGAGACCCCGAAAAGAAGACTCTCTCCCATACGCGAGGAGGAATCCAAAGAACGAGAAAGTAATGAATCCCTAAGTTCCTCTGAAAATGTGCCTCCACGAAGACAGCAATCTAGACAGTCGCCAACTCATCCCAAGAGGAAACGGTCAACCCATAGTCCTTCTCTTTGTCACTCCAAAAGGGAAGAGAGGAAACAAAGGATGAAAAGGGCAAGAAAGAGGTCACCCTCTTCTCCTTCTTCTTTGCCTTCCTCCTCTTCCGACGAAAGCTATGGCAATTCTCCTAGAGAATACAAGAGGGGAGGACATCTCAAATCTTACCCTACATGGCAAAGGTCACAAAAGCTCAAGAATTTCAAAGAGGGAGGAAAGAGTATCTCTTTTCTCACCTATGATGGCACCTTTGGTGCCATCGACAAAGTATTGGCAATCATCCAGCAATTTGATGCGGCCTTTGGAGACGAGGGCTTCATGGAGTCCTCCAAGTTACACCATGTAGCTATGCACTTCCAAAAATCGGCTCGTCAATGGTGGGTTAGACTTCGTGGCAAGGGGGAAGCACCAAAGACATGGAAAACTCTACATCATGAAGCAATTCCTTGCAAGCGATGCAAAGAACAAAGTGCTTACCGAATGGCAAAGTTTGAAACTTCTCTCCCATGAGTCTATTCACAAATATGTGGACGAATTTTGGGATTTACATCTCAAGACTACTATCTTTCAAAAGATAGACTTTGCCGAGCAAAAGCAACAATTTTGTGCAAGATTTTTAGAAGAAATGGCCAAGTACGTCAACTCTCAATGGCCTGGTTCTATCACCGAAGTAATCCACCACACCATGGTTGCTTTGCACATCAATTTACAACAAGGAGCTAGACGGAATGTCAAGCCCATGGAAAACAAAGACAAGAGTGGTACAAAGGGAAAAACCAATGCCCAAAATTCTTCCAAAGGCAATTTCAACAACAACAACAATCAGCCTAAGGAGAAGGGAGTCTACAAAGGTAAAAATAAACTCTCTCCTAAAGAGCTTGAAGCTTTTTGCAAGGACCACAAATGTTTTGGGGAGCAAGGACATGGCTATCATTCTTGCCCTGCCCGCAATGAGACTCCTAGAGCTTCCACAATCGAAGCTCCAAAAGAGGATCCTCATTGCAAAGAATCACCTCTCTCCTATGCTCGGGGAAAGGTAAGGGAGCATTATGCCTTCGTCTTGTTTGACCCTGGCTCTACTTACAATTTCATAACAATGAATTTGGCCACCAAGTTGGGCATTCAAGCTTTTGAGATGGGAGATACTGTAACGGCCGACACAGCTTTCAAGGGACAGCAAGACTTCGTTACTCCCTTGATTGGGAAGTTGAGGCTTCATGTCCAACGCTATGTCAACAAAGAAGATTTTTCATCTCTCCTCTCCAACATGAGGATGCTATCCTAGGGGCACCATGGTTCAATAGCATGGTTGCCAACATGAAGTTCCTTGAAAGGAGAATATACTTCACCTATAGGGGAAAGAACATGTATGTAGATGCTAGTGAGTCTAGTCATACTATACCACTTGTAAATCCTCCTCCGTTTGATAAATCAATGAAGAGCTCAGTTTTTGCGTACATGATTTTTTGTCAAAGAGTCCCTAAAACGTCCTAATGTTTCATCAAATGTAAATGGTAGGAATCAAGAAGAGTTAGACTTGTCTAATTTTCTAAAAGGATTCCAAGATGTGTTCATTCGATGATATCCCTATGGACTTACCTCCAAAAAGAGGGGATGATGACCATCAAATTGAGCTCCTACTAGGAATCTCACCACATAACAAGGCCTCCTTATCGAGTTTCTCAAGCTCAACAAGAGGAGATCATGAGGCAAGTACAAGAATTGGTAGACAAAGGGATGGTGAGTCCTAGCTCCTCTTCCTTTTGTTCTCCAGTCCTTTTAGTGCAAAAGAAAGATGGTACATACCATACATGTGTGGACTATCCAGCACTAAACCATATCACTATAAAAAACAAATTTCTCATGTCTCGGGTAGAAGATCTGTTTGATAAGCTACAAATCTCTACCTACTTCAATAGGAATGACCTTAAAAGTGGCTATCATCAAATAAGGTTAGTGGATGAAGATTTTCTAAAGACCATGTTTCGAACAACGTTTGGTCTTTATGAATATCTAGTCATGCCTTTTGGCTTGACTAATGCACCAACCACGTTCAATCGTCTAATGGAGAAAATCTTTTGACCCTACCGCAAATTCAATGATTGATGATATCATCATCTAATCCAAGTCCTTGGAGGAACACAAGCAATATCTCCAAGTGATTTTACAAGCACTGAGGGAGAACAAGCTTTTTCTCAATCAAAAGAAAAACAAATTTTCCTTCAAGAGATTCAATACTTAGGTCATATTATCTCTCAAGATGGTATCCGTATGGATCCATCAAAGTTGGAGGTAATAAAAGCATGGCCTAACCCAAGGAATCTACATGGGCTAAGAAGCTTTATTGGTATGTGTGCATACTATAGACGCTTCATAGCAAAATTCTCTCAAATAGCAGGACCATTACATGACTTAACAAAGAAGAACATTAAGTACTCATGGATTGCTAAGGAGCAAAATGCTTTTGACAAGCTCAAAGAGAAGCTTATCTCCCGACCTATCCTTATGCTTTTCGATCTCTCAAAGCCATTTGAGTTCCAATGTGATGCATGTGGTGATTGCCTTGGAGGAGTCTTGCTTCAAGAAGGTGCATGCCATAACATATGAGAGCCGTAGGCTCAATATGGATGAACAAGTCTTGGGCATTTATGAGAAAGATCTTTTAGCTGTTCTACATGCCCTAGACACATGGAAGCACTATCTATTGGGGAATCCACTTATTCTCCGAACCGATCACCAAAGTCTCAAGTACTTCATGATGCAAACCAAGCTTTCCGACAAACAAATGAGGTGGGAAAATTTTATTTTGCAATTTAATTTTCATATTGCTCACATTGTTGGTAAGCACAATCAAGTGGCCGATGCAGTTTCATGACAACCAAAAGCTAATGCGATGTCTATAGCAACTCATAATGATCTATCTTCTATGATAGATGAGTATGCCACTGACTAACTTTAAAGACATAATGTCAGCCCTTGCTTTGGAGAAGAAAGAGGAACCATTCACCTTGCAAGATGGTTATCTTCTCCATGGCAATATACTATGTGTTACCCACTCCCTTCGTGAGAAAGTCATGTATGAATTCATGCTCCTCCCTATGCGGGACATAGTGGCATTCAACCTACTCTTCAAGGAGTAGAGACATACTTTTATTGGCCTACCATGAAAGTAGACATACAAGAGTATGTTTCAAAATTTGTGGTATGCCAAAAGACCAAATATGATAGAGGGAAGCAAACTGGATTACTCCAGCCATTGCCTATCCCAAATTTATAATGGGAGAGTATATCCATGGATTTTATCTTTGGATTACCCAAGTCTATCCATTAGAATACGAGAATATGGACAATAATTGACAGGTTTAGCAAGCAAGCACACTTTATTCCTGTCAAAAAGACTATTAAGGCACACCAAATGGCAACTCTCTTCATATCTCATATTTTCAAACACCATGGATTGCCAATATCCATTGTGTCAAATAGAGATCCTAGAATGACTAGTAATTTTGGGAAAGGTCTCTTTGAGAATCTACGTACAAGATTGAATTTGTCTTCGGCCTATCACCCACAAACAGATGTCCAAAGTGATATAGCCAATCTTACGATACTCAATCTACTAAAGACTTATGTTATAGAAGTAGATCAACACTCAAAATGAAAAAGTACTTACCTCTTGTAGAGTATGCGTACAATAATACTGTACATACTTCTACGGGAAAAGCACCTTTTGAAATCATTGAAGGAAGACCTAAAAGTCCCTTGCTACTTAAAGTACATGGGAAGATCTTTTCTGCCGATGAGTATAGCCATGACCTACAAGAATCGTTTCAAAAGATTAAGGAGGCTATATCCATCTCTCAACAAAGTCAAAAAGTTGCTATGACAAGCACAGAAGGGCCTTCATTTAAAGAAAATGATTGGGTCTTACTTAAAGGTGTCACAGATCATAGCTATAGAGATGTAGAACGAACCCAAGGAGAAGAACTAAACTCCACAACTGACCAAGAAGGGGGAATACCAGCTTGGCTGCAGAACAAAGCTCACCATTGGACAGGAGAAGCTTCAGAAGGTGGTAGTTTAAAAAGGAAGATTGCATTCTTGATAGGACTACACAAGATGAGGCATATATACCATAGCCTTTTCCAAGGAGATGTTAAAAACTTTTGGATGGCAACAGATACTGGCCACTCTTGATGTGTGTGTCAACGAGGTGATTCTCACCAAATTTTGCGATGAGGAAGGATATGATATCATTCCATTCCAGATGTGGGTGTCAGTCTAGATCCGAAATTGGAATTGGAAGTCCCTGATGAGGAAGGGGTTGCCGATTGTCGACGCATAGTGGATGAGATCTCAATAAGAAACCTTGACCAAACAGACAAGAAGCTTTCCAAGACTCGATGGATAAGTTGTTAGAGGACAATGTAGACAACGAGCTTTCTAGTAGCTCAAGTCAGAACATCAAATGGAAAGATCGACAGGTGATCTACTATGATTTTCTGGACCAAATTCTCGAAGACAGCGTAGATATTGGGATAAACGCATAAACAACCGAAACAAGACAAAAGAAGACTCAGTACCTCTGTTAATCGACAAAACGCAATAATTAAGGTTAGTAGAAGCAACTGATTGCCTCAAAGACAGGATATCAAAGAAGTACATGAAACGTGACTCAACCAAAACAAAAATGAAAAAGAAGAACACATGAAAACCACAAACAGAGAGCATTTCCGAGAAAGCGACGAAGTTGTCCAAAACGGAGCGCAAAAAACAAGTACAATGAACTGAAACGAGCTTTGAAGGAAGTTTGGACAACGGAAATGGAAACTGTTTGAGGAATCAAATGATGACAAATTCGATGCACCTTCCCACTATAAGAAGTATACTATTCAAGATAGAAAAATTGTGGTACAGAAACCCAAAACGAGATCCTAAAGAGCCAGGAACTTCATATGATGGGCCTGAAAAATCCAAATGTATGAACTTAGCAAAACCAGGCAAGGAACTTAAACTAGCATACATTGCCATGGACCTCACTGACGAAGTCAAGAAAAGGTACAAATAATTGTTGCACTACCGAGACCAACAAAAATGAAAGAAGTGCAGGCATTTATGGGGCATTGTGGGTACTACAGGTGTTTCATATATATGTATGTTGTAATAGCTAAGTTGTTGCATGCCCTCATTGCTAAGTTTGAATGGAGAGAAGAATGCGAGCAAGCTTTCCACAAATTGAAGCAGCAACTAATTTTTGCTCCAATTTTGCAAGGCCCTAACTGGAGCAAAATCTTTCATGTTCATGTTGATGCATCAACCTATGCCATAGGATGCATATTAGCCCAGCTAGGAGAGAAAAAAATGGATTTTCCCATTTGCTACTTTACTCGACAACTAAACAACACAGAGAAAACTTATACTACTACGAAAAGAGAAGGTCTGGGAATGATATATGCTGTCAAAAAATTTAGACACTACCTTCTTGCAAACAAGTTTATTTTCTTCGTGGATCACCAAGCACTGTTATATCTAACAAACAAACCTTGCAACACTGGAAGAATTGTTTGCTGGTTTATACTATTGATTGAGTTTGACTTCACGGTAGGCATAAAAAAGGGGACTACACACACACCCACACACACGAGAAGATCATCTTTCACGACTGTTCCATGGGGAAGCACCTGAGGGTATCGATGATGATCTTCCAGATTTGTATATGTTTAACATTGAAATGGTTTCAAGGTGGAGTAAAGAGGTTATTCCTCTACTCACAATCGGGTCATTACAGGTAGAAAGACAACCATCAATTATACATCGAACACAAAATCTCCAGGTTTTAGCAGGACAATTGTACAAGCACGGTAAGGATGGGATTTTGAGACTATGTGTACAGCTCAAAGAATCCGACTGCTACCTCAAACATGCTCATATACAAAATACGGGGTTTCACAATGGAGAAATGCAAACATGCCAACGGCTAAAGAGACTGGGAGTCTACTAGCAAAACATGGAACACAGTGTCCATACATATGTAAAATCATGTGATATCTGTACAAAACAACCTCTAGTGGAACATGCCACCCGTTTCGAGTAGTACAAGCACACAAATGGAGTACTCACATAACTAAGTACTTAAGAAATAAGCCTTCCCTGAGGGATGGGGCAAGGCAATAATGAAAACTGTAGAAGAAGAGGCAAAACACTATCTGCTAATTGCCAACCAACTGTATAGGTGGGGAAAAGATGAACAACTGCAATTGTGTGCTACGGAAAGCGAATATTACATTATCCTAGAACAAGTGCATTCAGGTCAACCAGGGGGACATTTCTCTGCTGATAAAACGGCAAAGCTAGTGCTACACTCACGTATATGGTGGCCAACCCTGTTTAGGGATGCAAAGACCTATGTCAAACGATGTGATGAATATCAATGCACAAAACCACCCCTACGGAGAGATGAAATGTCATTAAGGTCTATGATGGGGGTACGTGCTTTTGCCAAATGGGGCGTTGACTTTATTGGTCCCATCATACCTCTGGCATATAGGTTGCACGCACAATACATCATAGTAGCAACAGACTACATGACGAAATGGGCGGAAGCGAAGGCAACATAGAAAAATGATGCACGAACTACAACACAGTTCCTTTTCAAACATATCTTTACAAGATATGGTCTACCCATAGAAATAGTGAGCAATAGGGGAACACACTTTCTAAACAACGTCATTGAAAGCCTCCTTGAAAAATTCATGGTGGTCCATCGCAAATCAGCACCCGATCACCCGCAAGCTAATGGGCAAGCGAAGAGTACCAACAAAATTTTATGCATTGTACTTACCAAAATAGTCAGCGACTCAAGAAATGATTGGGATCAAAAGCTACACACAGTATTATGGGCTTACAGAGTAGCTTTTAAAACTTCCATCAGGATGACTCTCTTTAACATGGTGTTCGGGATTAATGAAATTCTACCCATGGAATTCTTAATCAAAACCCTATGAGTTGCAACACAATTAGGGTGGACAGGCCATGAGCTATCGGAAAGATTAGACACCCTGGAGCAATTAGATGAAACCAAAATGAGAACGATAGCTGGGATATATGCTCAAAAAAAACAAATGAAGCCTTTCCATGATCAACATGTGATTAGCAAGGAGTTCCAAAAAGGGGATTACGTTTTAATGTATACCCTCAGATAACACTCCAAAAAACTCAAAAAGCGAGGAATGGAGCCTTTTGTAATACATGATATATCACAAAGTGACGCCATCAAGCTTTCAACATTAGCAGGTCAGGAGATGCCTAATTGGATGAGTGGCTGCAAATTAAAGAAATATATTTTTTCGCTGACACCAGAGGAACTTGAAACAATACATGGAGTTGATTAGAGCAGAAGTCAAGCACATGACATTCGGGAACAGGCAACAACAGGAAGCCAAAATCAAAATATTAAAGCGTAAGGAGCAAGAAAACTTTCAGAGAAATGCACGACAGAACAATTGTATCGATACTATTCCGATAGCATCCATACAAACGGAGGCTACATGGTTAGGTAGCATGGATCTATGCATTAGATTACAACTTGTTAATGGCACCACCGAGCGAGCCTTAGTGGACACTGGGGCAAGAGCTAATGTTGTTAACTACTCCACTTTCAGAAAACTCACAAGGGAACCTCTAATTCCAAACACGATGGGGTTCAAAGTGGCAAACAAAGGCACAACGGACAATCTAGGACACATAAATTTACCAATTACTATTTTGATGGAACAATTTATTCTCATCAATTTCATGTGGTCAAGGACCAGGATCTTAACAAAGCAGTTATTCTGGGAGTGCCATGGATGCGCACTTATCAAGCCACACCAAATTGACAGGACAATACCTTGCAGCTCAGACAAGAGGACCAATCTTTTTCCACACCCTTTATACAAACAGACCATGTATGGGAGCCTCTACAATCACCACCTGCTCCAATTCAATGATATTCTCCAACAGTGGTCAGGAAAATATGGGTTAAAAACTCTCTCATGCAAACCAATCCGAAGAAATTGTGGATACCAAAACGACAAAGCAATGCAAGCCAGCCTACATTGCCTCAACAGAAATCCGACCTTGACCAATCGCCCAACACTTTTGACCGACAACCAAGGCCAATCCAAGATCAACATCAACAACCAAAAGACGTCAAGTGGGTATGGAAACCAAAACAAATTCACTCACGAGATTCCTCTTCAAGAAAATCCACACCAAAGCAATTTCATTGGAGCCCAAAACAAAGCCCTCAATCAAAATAACCAGCAGGATCACAACTTCTGCAGGTCACTGTCAAACACAGGGCACGTCTTCTACAATTACTATTGTTCGGACCACGCAGCTTCAACATAACCTGGCCATCAGCAGCCATTGAACATATTGTTCAGCACCCCTATCTTGCACAACACTTTGTTTCCCCATGCATATCCTCCATTCGCATCATAGAGCCACACTATACGGATATGCATAGACACATTCTTTGTTCCCTTGCACTCTAACACATGTTCATCTGGGACGACTCACTCTAGGAAGGGGGGAAAATGTAGCAGGACTATCATTTTGTATTTATTATTATCATATCATTTCTTTTCCTTCAAAACAAGCTTTTCAGAGCCTTATAAACTCTTAGCCGACAAAAATCATGAGGCATACCTACACCATCTAATATTGGGTGAAGAATATGTATGTATGAGAGATTACACTAATTTTGGCTAATTTTTGGCCAACTAATAATAATTGTAAATAATTTTCTTCTACTAAAAAGCTAAAAACGACAGATAATCAACAAAAATACATAAGTGGATCCAGGAAAGTCGGAATTGACTTTTGAAAGCAAACGCCAATACTTCAAAGCAAGGGCTTCGAACATGGCAAATATGAAAATATTTGACACACGATGGATTTTGAGCCAACTTCTAATGGATCAAAACTGCAGATTGAACGTCATTTGTTGACCGAATATCAGAATGAAGAACAGTTCGAACCGCAAGTGACATGAACAACAAGATATGATCAATGAAGGTAAGTATGAATGGGGCATTCCGAGTAGACTAAGAACATATAGTCAAATGGGGCAACATAAGCTCATTCACATTCACAGAGAGAGAGAGAGAGAGAGAGAGAGAGAGAGAGAGAGAGAGAGAGAGAGAGAGAGAGAGAGAGAGAGAGGGTGAGCCATAGAAGCATAGGGTTTCTGGCTTTGTTTTTGTTTGCTACGACTACCTCGGTAGCTTTTACTACACCGAATTCGACAAATATGATCATTAACCCTACAAGAACATGTATGTATGCCCCATACTGCATCAACATTGCCAAAACAACAAATCAGAGCAATACAAAGTCACAAAATCTGCAAACTATCATGGCCATTGGGGGACTTCAAAACTCACCCAAAACCAAAAACCTTTCATCAGTAGACCCCTAGTAGCTGGCAGAATCAGGCAGGGCAAAAACAGCTACAAAAGGTGGTGGAACATGGATCGCGATCCATGTTCCTCAAAACCTAAATTCAGAAAAATTTGTACAGAAGCATCCACAGGTGGCCAAGAACAACCTCCCCTAGCTAGATTTGCAAAATGCTTCCCAACATGGATTGCAATCCATGTACCTTTTTGCCAAAATTCAGGGCAGGAGTGGTTCACTAGTTGGGGAATGCAAAAATATGATTGGTGCTACAAAAATAATCACAAAAATTGCTCTTAAAATCATCAAATCCTCTTGGGTTGCTACCTTCAATTTGCAAATGGCCTTTTGGCCATTTTCAAAGAAAAAATGGTATGATTCCAGCAAAAACTCATGGAAAGGAAAAATGGTATGCTTCCAGAAAAAAAACTCATGGAGTAGGGCTAGGAGTAGAGTTCTTAAGGAGTTTTCATTTACTGCTTTAGCCAGTTGGGAAGCTTCACCCCTCTCCTCAAAGCCTATCATAAAGGGGATGTAACTTAAAGGTGTTTTTAGGATCAAAACCAAGCAAAAGATTACCTGCAAAGTGGTGCAATTTGCCTCGATCAATTTTCCCCCTCCAATGGATTCAGATTCTGGTGGGATTTGACAGGGAGCTAGACAAAGCTGTGAATTACAGGCACAAATCATCGGGAATCGAGGCAATAACAGATATCAGGCAAAGGATGTGCCCAAAAGTGGTTCAAAAAAACAGATAAGGGCAAGACGGAAAAAACATGGCCATAAACTGGGAAATGGGGTAAACTAAGAAAAAACATGTTCAAATTTGAAAATATTTCACCAGTGTATTGGGAAGACCTATGGGAACATATGTGCAAAGAAACTGTATCAAAATTCCTCCCAACATGGATCGCAATCCATGTACCTTTTTGCCCAAACAAAGAAAAATCCATACCATCTAGCCCAATATGTTCAAAGAAGCCAAGCCATGAAGTTTCAAGCCATTTGAATCCAAAATCCACTTCAAAATGCCAAATTTCTCTAAGTATGCAAAAGATTTCCAAAAATTAGCCTAAGTACCAAACCAATGATCCAAATCCCAAAAAATTTGGACCAAGGCACCATCTAGATAAATCCTACCAGATGGTATCATCAGATTTTCAAAATGTTGTCCAACATGGATTGCAATCCATGTACCTCAAACCCTAAATCCAGAGAAATTTGCACAGTAGCATCTCCATATGCCCATGAACAACCTCCTCTAGTTGGATTTTCAAAATGCTTCCCAACATGGATCGCAATCCATTACCTTTTTGCCAAAATTCATCTATTACACTATACCCTTGTGCCTATAGTAATTGTAGATGCACTGGTGACATTTGGTCAAATTTAGGGTAGTTTTGACAAAGTTATGCTCATTTTTCATTTTATGGTCAAAGTTTGCGTTTTTTTCAACTTTTCGATAATTCTGATCAATTGCTAAACCTTAATTCCAATGCTAAACTGACCACATGATGCCTCGAAGGAAAGCACAAAGGGAATGGGAAGCTGCACCTTATGAGATAACAGATATCTCCTCAAATGAGAAGGCTCATATCACCGAACAGGTACTCGAAGCAATACCGGCTAACATATTCATCGGAAGATTTCAAGCAACGGACGGAGAAATAGTGAAGGCCACTATCTTCCCAAGGGAAATGTGGACACTGCACCAAAAGCCTGGGGTACAAGCAGGGGGCAAATGCCTACAATTGGACAACTTCCTATGATTACCGCCCTGGGGAACGGACTTCAGACGAGCTCATGAACTCATCAGCTCGATTCAGTACAATGGGGAAGCCACCTTGACTGACAAAGATGGGGCAACAGTCAAGGTTAAGATCACAACAGAAATAATCAATGAAGCTCTCCATCTGCAGCAAGGGATGCACAATCTATTGCAAAAGAAAAAATAAATAGACAACGATAAAGCTTTCTTGAAGCAAAGAGGCCACAAGTTGACATATTAGGATTTGATCTACTCAGAACTGAATTGCCGTTGCGCCTCATATCGCAACACTTCAAGTACAAAAGCCACCAAGATACACGGAACCGCTTTTGCACATGCAGTAGTAACGGCTATGGGCTTAGCAGAGAGAAGAGTGGTTAGCTGTGACTTCGGAAATTATCTCCTCGACAACATTGCCAAAGCAAATCTAAAGGGGAGCCAAAAAAGCAAGACCTACATGAATGCAGGATCAATGCTGACGTAGATTGCCTATCAAGCATTAGGGATGATTGATGATCTACCACCCGCAGAAGTGCGTATAGATTTGATTCACAAATCTGAAAGAGTAGTAAGACCGATGGCCAGACCATTCACAAGGCCGAACAAGGCAGAAGCTAAGCAAACAAGGCAAAGCGCAACCAGAAAGGACACTGACAGTGAAAAGACAGAGTCGGATGTTCCGAGTAGCCAGGAAGCTGGGTCCCAACAAAGAGATACTCCTTCGGAGTACCAGTCTTCAAAAGAGGAGCATGACAATCAGCTCTCCCTGGGATATACAAGATCGAAGAAGTGAACGGCTCGCGTGGCAGAGGCCATCCCAATTACTCAAGCGAGGTGAGCAATGGAAGAAGCGCAGGCGCTGAGGGAAATGATTCACCAACAGTAGCATGAAGACAAAAGAAGTCAAGGAACAGAAGCTGATGATGAGAAAGAACAAGAAGCAAACATTCCGTTGCTACACAGACAGGCAGTAGTTCTGGAACAAATCAAGCAACGGAAAAGACAAGAAGCCGAGGAGAATCGAGAGATTGCCAACATCATGCGGCAACGGATCCAAAACGAGCTCAAACAAAAGATGGAGCTAAGAGAGAAAGAAGAGGCAAAGAGACCATGCGTCAATGATCTTGAATCATCTGACAAATCCACTCAGACCAAGGAAGAGAAAGATAACTCACAAGGGAAGGAAGAGCAAGACACGCTTGACCAGCAAGGTCAGGAATTTGATTCTCCAAAAGACAAGGAGGTACCTTCAGAGACTGCAACAGAAAAAACAAGAAAAATTGTAGACCTCCCATAGCAAGGAGCGAAGAAGGTGCAGTCAAAAGAAAAGACAGATCAGGAAACGGAGGCAACACAACCAAAGCCTACCACAATTTCAGTAGCTATGGAAGAACTAAAGCTGAAGGAAAAAATGACTGATGAGACTGGCACATCATATCAAGGTCAAAGAAGCTAGCAAAAACCAAGATCGCCTCGATCACAAGCTGTAGTAGAGGAGGGAGCACAAATGATCAAGTCATTCGACATCGATGCTCACTTAGAGCAGATCAAGCTCAAGTTACAATGCCAAAGAGATCTCTACAACCTGCACGAGCTAGAGCTGGAAGATACCAAAAGAGACGCGTCTAAGGCAGCTAAAAATACCTTGCAGCTAAAACAAAGAATAGGAATTGGAGAAAGCATAGCTACAAGTCCAATCCAAGTTGCAAAGAGAACAAGAAAATGCAGCCTACTATTACAAGGAGGTGCAACAGTTAAATCAGGCAAACACTATCCTGCAAGTCGAGCAGCAACGTCTTGAGGAGGAACTAAGCAAAGAAAGGGAACAAAACGAAAAACTGCAAGAGTCATATGCGGTGGTCAACAGGACTCTGACCCAACTTTAGCCATACAAGATACTCCAACCTCCTCAACCATGGCTGCTAGATCAACCTCCTTGAACCAAGAGGTAAAAGATCTAAAAGAGGCCCTTGTTCAGGAAAAGTATGGCAGACAAATCATGAGACAACAGGACATAGGGCACTGCAAAAAGCTAAAGGTGAGGAAATTGAAGAATTGAGGAAGCAGTTGGCAGAGGCACGGGGGGACTTGGAGACTCTGACAGAAATTCAAGCAAAGCCTCAACAAACAACCCCAGTGGACTTTGGGCAAGAAGGAGGATTTGAGCAATCAACATGCGACGCTCACCAAACAGATGTGCCAACTACAAGCACTAGAAAAGCAACGCAGGAATCTGCAGATCTAGCCACGACATCCATTTTGGATTCGTCCAAGGGCGAAATTCACCGCTGGATCTCAGAAGTCAAAGACTCCTTGCACAAAGCATATTTGCAATATGAAAGGAAAGTGTTGGAATCAGCTGCCCTCCTCATGATCACTCCAGATTGTAAAGAATGAGGATGCAAGAGAGCTACACAAGACAAGCACAAAGCACACAGAGATGGAAAACTTCTTCTTCTTCTCACAGAAAAGAGAGTACAAAATGACCAAGTGCTAAAACTGAAAAGTAGCACATATGTACATGCGGTCACTAAGTGTGAACACGTGTTGACCGCTCGGTCAACAACACAACATAACTCAAGTTTCATACCAAAGTCTTATCTTTTGCGAGTTATGAAATGTTGCGGATTATGGCTATAAACCTCATTTGTAATGAGTAGTTATTCTAGTTTCAGAAGCCGGGGTGCAATGGCACTTCCAGATTGTAAATACAAAGCCATTTGACCCTTCCCTTTCAACCCCATTTTTGGTTAAACCGAAGGTAGCCTTAGTATATAAGGTACCTAGGTCATTTTGTAAAGAGGACTTTTATCATAATCAAAACTTTAGCGCTGCCGTCTACTGTGTGTGAGAGAGAAAGAGAGTGAGTGTGAGCTTCATCCTCTTGCTATGCCCTGCTCGCTCAACACATTGGAGATCCGACTGCACCATTGCTGTAGGCTCGAGGAGAGCTACGCGACAACGCCAAGCATTCCACACGAGACGAAGCGCACACGCCGACGCATCTACGAGCTATTTGTGGCCGTAAGTGTATCAACGATGTCTGTTTTCTACGTGCTAGTAGTCTATAGAAACGTGGAGACATAAGCTACGCATAGGTACTCATAAATTTCAGTTTCGGGCACTTTCAAAATTCTGCTCTGTCATCCTACGCGTTTTTCGCAGACGGGTTTAGAGTGAGGGTTTTGAGTGTAGAAGAGTAGGGACAGGTGTATCCTAGTGAGGGGATGGTGTTCCTTAAGTTTTGTACGAATCTGGCATGATTAGGTGACTTACCTTCCGTATGTGTGTATGTGGCTAGGTTGTGTAGTTGAGAGCAGTGAGGTTCTTGATTATGGTATAGTTGGCCTTCCAGAGTGTTGTATGTGTAGGATGGTCTCAGCCTGACAAGCTAGAGAGATTTCCTCTGTGTGCCTATCGTGTCATCTGTGTCCTCGATTGACATTATGTTGATCTAGGTAGTGTTTGCATGCACTTCATGGGTGTGTGAAACTTCCCGTCCAACATTGGCGCCGCTGCCGGGGACACAAGGACCTAAGTAGGTTTCCTACTAACACTCGTGTGATGGTTGCTTGATTTAGTTTCGGCTAAAGAAAGCGTTTTTCTTAAGTGGATCCGGAAGAGCATATTCCGTGATCAAGTGGATAGCCAGGAAGCGTGTGTCTTGCCGAGGGTCTGCGACTAGATAGGTTTAGTTAGGATCTGTGGATTAGAGTAGTTGTTGGTGGTCGAGTGATTTGTGAGGTGATAAAAGCGTTTACTAGTCCGTGTGTGGCAGTGAAGCGTTTTTCTACTCATAGATACAAAACCCCATATGATTTGTAGGAGTAGCTTTAGGTAAGTGATCCGATTCTGATCTAGAGCTATTCAACACTGAATTATTTGCTAAAGTACTTGATTGCATTTGAAATCACGGAAAAGTATGCTTTTGAGGGTAAAAATGCATTAAACAAGCTTTTGTGGACATTTTTGTATGATTGACTGATGTTGTGCATATAGAAGAGCATTTGCAAGGGTTCTGTGAAGAAAACCTGCAATTTTGTAAACATAGACATCCTACGCATAGGATGTCTCAAGGGGGTTCTGGAGACCAAATTTGAAAATTCTGACTGCACCAGTGGGTTCAGAGGGTAGGTTTTACCCTAGTAACATATTGACTTGGGTGTTTTTCCCTATTTTTGTTGACCAAAAGCCAAAAGGCGGAGTCAGACAACGCAAAATTTCATAAAAGGCTTAAATTGAGTGATTTTTGCATGTTTTTTCAATTGTGAAGCATACTTTCACTTGCTGAGAGCATAAGGAAGCATCAGGGACACTTCAGTCTCAAAAAATCAGCAGTAGACATCCTACGCGTAGGATGTCTACAGGGTGATCTGGGCATTTTTTTGAAAATCTGAGGTTACCAGTGTGTTTAGAAGGTAGGTTTTGCCCTATTTTCACCTGGAAAGTGGAAATTTGACCAAATTTTGACAGATCAAAGCCAAAAGACGAGAATTGCCAGACATCCTACCCAAATTGTGTCCAAGGCCTAATTTTGAGACCAAACCATAAGATGGCTGCATGAACATGTTTTGAATGATACATTGAGTGACTGAAAGGGGTTTCACCTCATTTGGGTGAGAAAATTGGGTTCAAAGCAGACTTTAGCACTTTTGATTGAAAAAGGCAAGAACAGCTAGTTTTGGGGTCTTTTGAAATCCAAACCAAAATCCAAGCATACCACTGGGTTGCTGACATCAAGGGGAAGCTTTGGGTCAAGTCTGGGGTCAAACGGGCCAAAAAGACATCCTACGCGTAGGATGTCATATGTGTGATTTTGCACTCCAAACTTAATTTCGAGCATACCACAGTGATCAGCACCTTAAGGAGAGTCTATGGTTCAAATTTGGGGCAATTATGAGCAATTAGACATACTACGCGTAGGATGTCTAAGGCATGATTTAGAGGCCAAATTCAAATTGTGGACATAGCAGGGTGTTGTATAGCCTTAGGCAAGCCTCATAGTCAATTTTAGTCCAATTTGGAGTTGATTTGACTGGTGAATTCATCAGAACAAACATCAGGCTTTTGAAACAGATTCTTGATCATTTGACCAACCTATAGGTGTCAGAATCAAAAAGTAAAAATAGCTGTGAGTTTAGCACATCAAGGGGAAGCTACAGTGCAAGTTTGAGCTGAAATAGAGCAAAAAGACATCCTATGCGTAGGATGTCTCTAGCTTGATTTAGGACTCCAAATCAACCTATGAGCACACCACTGTGATCAGCACATCAAGGAGAAGCTGGGGTGAAAATTTCAAGTCATTCTGAGCAAAAAGACATCCTACGCGTAGGATGTCTCAAGGCCATTTTTACATCCAAATTAAAATCTGAGCATACCATTATGTTGCTGGACTTAAAGGGAGTCTCTGGACCAAATTTTGTTAAATTCTGAGCAAAAAGACTTCCTACGCGTAGGATGTCTCTAAGCGAGTTTTAGGGTCCAACTGAAATTTTGACCATACAGAAGTGTTCACAGTGTCACCGAGATCCCAAATCTTCTTTTAAAAATTGAATTTGGACTCATTTTGACCACTCTAAACTGCATTTCACTGTTTTGGCCATAACTTTCACAAACGGTATCAGATCGGAAAAGTTTTTATATCAAAACGTAGCCTGAGAGCGGCTCTACAGATCTTAGAGCAAAACATGAACTAAATGTATTCCTACGGCAACCATTTAGTTCAATTTTGAAAAAAAACGTCGTTTGAGGCCTCAAAATTCATCCACAAGTTAGGGGTGTCTAAAAGCGACAATTTGCGAGAATTGTGACGAACCGGTTGCAGTTTTGGACATAGTTTCGACTTTTCCCTAACCAAAGCACTTGAACACAGTGGACTAAGTCTACTTGAACCAAGCAAAAGCTCTTAAGCCCAGAAATCATGTCTACCCTAGATTCAAACGCAGCTTACATAAGCTTGGAGATCCCGACGATAGAGGAATATCCTCCCGCAATGGATCTTCCAAACTTGCAATTGATAAAGATCCATCATGTTGAGAGAGTTTGGATGATTGGTCATGAGAGTGAAGGACTATATAGATACATTGACAACAATGAGGTCAATCTTTATAAGTGCTCAGATCCATACCTAGAAGAGATAACGGATTACAAGCTCTTATATGTCTACAAATACGGAGTCGACTGTCAATGGAGATCTATAGTTGTCGACAAGTATGGACTAGAATACAGAGTTGTAGAAAGCACAAATCCACAGACTGTACTAGAAAGAGGTGGATATTTGGTCAATGAAGGACCACAAGGACTTAAAGAGTCAAGGAGATGACACATCCTCTCAGCACAGTGTTTCACAGATAAGTGAGTCCATTGCCAAGCCAACGGCACCTATTGATCAAGAAAAGCTTATTGACGACTTGGTCAAGAGGTTGATTCCTCTTGTAAGGTCTGATTCGGGAGAGCCGAAGTGGTGTGAAATTGAGAGAAAATGGACAAACCATACGGGGGAAGAGTGCTATTATAGCATGGAAAATGCTAGGGAGAGGTATATACAACCTGTTCAAGAAGCACCTACTCCACCTAGATACATTACGGGGAATGCGCCAGGACCAGTAGGAGTTTTAAGGCCACAGCTTGTCTTAGGACAACAACCTCCGCTGCCAGATGCTAGAATGCACGTAGACATGAGATACATGCCAATGATGGAAGCATCAAATAAACCAACGCCAGTACCAGCTACAATGTGGTATAGCAACCAAAGTGAGTACTACCCTTCGGAGCAACAAAATGTGAGAGAAACACATGGAATGGTGAGGCCGGTACAACCTCCACCTCCTGGGTTTCAAAAGAAAGAAAGAAGGTATGAAATGGACGAAAGGACATTGCGATTCATTGCAAATAACGGCTTATCTAGGTCAAAGCTTGCTTATAGCCAAGAGGAAATGCTAAAAGAATCTCCTCAACCACAGACAGATTGTCACAAAAGTCGTGACAACCACTTGGTCAAACAATGTCCTCATACGGAGATCACTGAAGTAAATGCCTATTGTCTTGAGTGTGGCATCACTCACTTGATCCCCGATTGCCCGAAAAACCCAAACCAAATCAGGAAAACCACGACAAATTTATTAGGGATTGTTCAGCTACCTAGTAGCTCAGAAAATGAAAATGTCGTACCAGTTCAAGTGGTTACGAGAGCACAAGCTCAAAAGAAATCTGATGAGAATCCAGAGACAAAGAACACGGAAAGTGACATGAGTCCAAAGACAGATGATGGACCAAAGACAGACGCACCTAGTCAGAAAACCAAGAGCAAACGAAATAGTTGGAAAGCTAGAAAGACTAGGATGAAAGCACGTAGGGAACGAGAGAGAAAATCCCTAGCTGAAAAGCTTACCGAAGCTGAGGAGAAGATAAAACAACGTAAGGAAAAGGAGGCACCTTCTCTTACACGGATGGTTAAACCTCTAGAAGAACCATCCACGGATGAGAAACCAAGAAGTGCTAGTTTAGGAGGATCTGTGTTGATAGAAAAGGTTAATGAGACGTTAGATGCCCTCTTGAAAGCCTATGATGTGAGACTAAAAAAAAACCAAACCCAAGAACACAGGTGGATGACATATCCCTATGCGGAACTAGAAAAGCAAAGGTTTGAAATGTGCCCGAAAATGATTCAAATGGCCCAAGCTTTAGTAGAGCCACCAGTTGCAAAACCTGAGGATGTGATCCGTGTCATGCCTACACAAATAATCCCACCAAACCAGGAACTAAAAGAGCCATATTCTAATCATGAGCACATACCAAACCTCAAAGACCTAGCATTAGAACCAAGGATAGTACTGAATACCACGGATAAATCTTCCGAGGGATTTCACCAAGCTATACCTGAGGATTGTAAAGAGATGGATGGTCTTGACGAATTGTGGAAACAAGTCAGAGAAGCCAATGAAGCCGATGACCTAAGAAGACTAGTAGACAAGACTGGTGATGAACGTGGAGTGTTTCTACCACCAATAGAGGAATTTGAGACTAGATCTCAAATGAATCTAAACGTGCAATCGTGTTGGGCGACAAAGGATCTGTACAATCTATGGATAGTCAACCCCATTCGCTAAGAACACTACCGTCCTACATGGGAGAGTACGAGACCAAGTCAGATGTGGTTGCAATCCCATCACAGAGACTGTCTCCCAAAAAGGCCATCGATTCAAAGGGGCTAGTAGATATTCTATCTACCCCAATCACCTGTACAATAATGTTAGCCGAGTTGCTCAGAATAAGACCAAACATGTGGGCTAATGTGGGTAAATGTCTAGAGAAATTTGGTGTAAAAACCCCAATGACTCAAATCGAGGAAGGCATCAAAGAGCTTGAAATACCTCAACTAAATACTAGGCCAGTGCCATTAAACAAGGTAGGCGAGTATTACGAGGGAGAAGATGGAAACACCACCCTTCCTATGGAATTCAATGGTGTAAAAACCATGGCAATCCTTGACAGTGGAGCTGGTGTGGCCATTGCAACCACAGAGGTTTGGAAAAAATGGAGAAAACCTGCCTTGAAATCCACACGAATGACCCTGCAGCTTGCAGACGGACACAAGGAAAAGCCCCTAGGACTGCTAGAAAAAGTACTTGTTACTTCTTGTGGCATTGAATATGAACACACTTTTGTTATTGTTGACTTTGGCAAGAAGAACAACTATGACATCATTCTGGGAAGACCATTCATGCGACAATTGAAAATGGTCCAAGATTGGGGTTATGACCATATATACCTGAGACATATGGAAACCATAACAAAGATAAACTTGAGGGACCATAGCTATAGGTATGTGATGAGAACACCGGTTGAGGAGTTTGATTCCGCCACAGTAGCAGGATCAGAACTTCCAGCTTGGTTAGGTAAGCCTAAAGAACTATGGATGTGTGGAGCTTCACAATGTGGTAGCTTGAAACATGAGGAATGTATCCTAGAACGGGTTATAGAGGATATGGACTATATCCCATAACCATTTCCTGAAGAGTTGTTAGAGCCTTTTGGATGGGAACACATCTTGGCTACTCTGGACGTGTGCGCCGTTGAGGATGCTCCCACAACAAAGTTTTGTGATGAAAATGGCTATGGTGTCGTTCCTTATTTTGCAGTGAGTGTAATCCAAGAAAACGAAGATATCCAGACATCAACAAGCTCTCAAAATAAGGAGCAAACAAAGAAATGTGGAGAATCAAAAGATGAAGAAGACGACGAGTTCTATGACTCTGTAGAACACTTCCAGCTTCAAGAAGATCAACGACCCGGGAATCAATGTCATCACTACACGAATAAAGTGCATCAAAAGTGGATTCCAAAGTCCTCGGTGAAGACACAGCCACCACAAGCATCCTCATGCAGGGCTCCTAATAAGGATGCAAAGACTCAGCTAGGAGGAATACGACCAGAGCAACGAGCTAACAATGCTCTAATCAATGGGCTAGAAAAGTCATCCAAGAAACTACCACCCACCACGAGCAAACAGACAGTAACTTTCCACTACCAGCCAAAAAATCAAGGGAAATACAAGAAGTCAACCTTGCTGAGGATAGTAGCGATAGTGATGAATCTTACAACATCCCCTATCATCAACTCAGGCCATCACTATCACCAACCCCTTCAGAAACAACCATGACAGGTCAAAAGAATAGGACAACAAGTCAAAGCCAAAAAGCTCGACAAATCTGGATACCAAAAAGCCAGATCGGCCAAAAACAGATATGGATCAAGAAGACAAAGATCTCTAATGACAAATCACAAGATCCAACACCAAAACAAAAACAAGGAAAGCGTGCACGAACGGGTAAGAATATCACAAAGTCGCAAGCTTTCACAACTCAGGTCTGGGCTCCAAAGAAGTTGATTCAAGCACAAAAAAGTCAGGAATTCATTTGGATTCCAAAACAACCACAGTATCAACTTTCAAAGCCTAAATCCCGTCCCCAACCAAGCGTACAAGGGCTGAAGCAAAGACCACTGTTGACTCACACAACAAAAAGGTGGATCCCAAAGAAGTCTCTTCAAACACAAACGAAGCACGGGAAAGTATGGGTTCCCAAACGAGAGCCAGCAACAAAACAGCCAATAATCGCAAAGAAATGGGTCCCAAAGAAGAACAACAAAACTGTTGTCAGTGCATTGTCGCTTGAATTCTTAAAATTCTTCCTGCGATTACAGTACAGTTAGAAGAGAGCAAGTCGCTTCAATCAAGCAATGATACAGGAGCTTCAAAGACCATTACATTGCTTAGAATAGGAAGCCTCGCCAACAAATGCCAATAAGCAAACTGCTTATACCCACATCTTGCACAGCATAAATCTTTTCCATGCATTGACTGTGTATGCATAATAGGGCTACACTACAAGGCCTGCATAGGCACAACTTTTAATTGCCCAAGCACAACACATACCCTTTGCGATACCCTGTCGTAAAGGATGACTCCAAATAGGAAGGGGGGAGGCATTCTGAATGCGGACCTAAACATTATGACTATTAGAGGGCAATGTTTTGTGAGATGCATTGAATTTTTGTGTTTTATTGTGATAATTTTTTGACGAAATTTAGAGTATATGCCCTCATAGTAGTGTTACAGAGGAGTATGGGGACAAAATCCATATATGAGCCCCTAGGGACATGTGTATAGTGTACATAGCATTTAGATTTCTATTTGAGGAGTTTTCTTTTGTTGAGTTGTTTTAAGATTTTCTTTGTTTATTATTAAGAAAAAATAAAAAAATCCATAACCCACATGAAGAAAAGACTGACAGGAGGCCTGAGCACTACAAAGAGAAGAAGGTACAGAAAAACGATGAAACTTCACGAAGTATGTCTCAGCAACCACTACAACAGCCGAAGAACTTATCACAAAGCAGTGTCAACATGCAACCGACAAGTCATACAAGTCAGAGTCGAGTAGCTAAGCCACAAAATGAGTGAGGTGCTAGTCCCAAAGCTTCAAGTAATATTCTCTGTGGTCTAAGCGTCTTAGCTATTCTAGGTATTGCTCAAGCTGGAAGAGTTGAGCATATTTACGTTGTGTCGCTCATGCTGGTATAGGTGAGCAAAAGAGTCGAAGTCTAAGTACTTAAGTCTGGTGAAGTGAAGGAGAAAGTCCAAAAGACACTCACGTACTGAGCACAGTGAGATACGAGTGGAGAAACTTCTACATCGAAAACCCTTCTCGGAAAGGTGGAAGCTATTGAGACATCTTTTGATGTCACATGTGCTACATTTATTCCTCGAAACACCCATCATCTCCTTCTTTCACATTGCATGCTTTTGTTGACAAATTTCTCATATGCATATAGAGTGTCCCATAATTGGCACTTGCATCAGGCACTCTTTCCGTGTTTCACCCAAGCACTCACCTTTCATGAACATGTACTTCACGTTCAACTGCTCAACTCCAATAAGAGCGTATACCAAAGGCATTTTTTTTCCCACCGGGTTTTTTCCCTTTGGTCATCCAGGTTTTAGACCCTAATCTAAAGACACCTATCACCATCCTCTTGTACATATTTCTTCTACATCAACAATAAGGAAATGCCACTCAAATCAATTGACAAATGAATTGGAGCACCAATTTCTGATCATAGCATACTTCTCCTCAATGGCGAGTCGAAGAATGGCCTACAATGACAAAGCTGCAGACAACACTAACAACATGATTGCACAGGAACAAAGAAGTCCCCAATGAAGAAGAGCAAACATAAAAGTAATCAGAGGATCTCAAAAGATGAATGGTTATGATGAAAGATGTCCGCTCTAATGGATCATAGTTCTTGTTGTGGTTCGACAAAGATACAAGCAGTGCAACAGATGAAACCAAAACAATAACAAAGTGTTGACCGCTGGGTCAACAACACAACATAACTCAAGAACAAAGAAGTCCTCAATGACAAAGAGCAGATATAAGAGTAATCACAAGACAAAATCCTTACAAATTTGTCATTGGCTCACAAGATCAGAAAGCCAATCACTCAATTCTACAGATTGTAGAAGTTGTTTCTGAGAATCACAAATACTCCGAATTGACAGATTTGCTAGAGCAAGTGATGGATGGAGCTTTCTCTATCCATGATGATAAGAGTCAAGCTAAACGACATTGGGTTCTTTTTGAATTTAGATCAGGCAGTAGATCTATAATGACAGAAACAGATGCTGCAGCTCGGAGCGTGGATATGAAAGACATAAAGTTCGTCATCAATTATGATTTTCCTGAATCATGTGAAGACTATGTACATCAGATTGGACGAACAACACAAGCTACTACAAAGGCTATCGTCTATACTTTCTTTACAATAGCAAAACGACAGCAAAGACCACATCGCCATCGACAATCAAGTCACGTCGGGACGACATGAATGCGGAAGGGGGGAATGTTGACCGCTGGGTCAACAACACAACATAACTCAAGTTTCATACCAAAGTCTTATCTTTTGCGAGTTATGAAATGCTGCGGATTATGGCTATAAACGTCATTTGTAATGAGTAGTTATTCTAGTTTCAGAAGCCGGGGTGCAATGGCACTTCCAGATTGTAAATGCAAAGCCATTTGAACCTTCCCTTTCAACCCCATTTTTAGTTAAACCGAAGGTAGCCTTAGTATATAAGGTACCTAGGTCATTTTGTAAAGAGGACTTTTATCATAATCAAAACTTTAGCGCTGCCGTCTACTGTGTGTGAGAGAGAAAGAGAGTGAGTGTGAGCTTCATCCTCTTGCTACGCCCTGCTCGCTCAACGCATTGGAGATCCGACTGCACCATTGCTATAGGCTCGAGGAGAGCTACGTGACAACGCCAAGCATTCCACGCGAGAGGAAGCGCACACGTCGACGCATCTACGAGCTATTTGTGGTCGTAAGTGTATCAACGATGTCTTTTTTCTGCGTGCTAGTAGTCTATAGAATCATGGCGACATAAGCTACGCATAGGTACTCATAAATTTCAGTTTCGGGCACTTTCAAAATTCTGCTCTGTCTTCCTACGCGTTTTCCGCAGACGGGTTTAGAGTGAGGGTTTTGAGTGTAGAAGTGTAGGGACAGGTGTATCCTAGTGAAGGGATGGTGTTCCTTAAGTTTCGTACGAATCTGGCATGATTAGGTGAGTTACCTTCCGTATGTGTGTATGTGGCTAGGTGGTGTAGTTGAGAGCAATGAGGTTCTTGATTGTGGTATAGTTGGCCTTCCAGAGTGTTGTATGTGTAGGATGGTCTCAGCCTAACAAGCTACAGAGATTTCCTCTGTGTGCCTATCGTATCATCTGTGTCCTCGATTGACATTATGTTGATCTAGGTAGTGTTTGCATGCACGTCATGGGTGTGTGAGACTTCCCGTCCAACACGCGCCTAAGATAGATATGATAATTTTTTGGTTTTCTTTCATGCACCTTAGAACAGATGCAGTCCTAATGATTTTCTACTTACCCTACTCCTACTGAACATGAAAAAAGAGTACAAAAGTTAAAAAAGTTAAACCTTCAGTCTGAAATCCCTACTCTCTACTTAGGTGATGCCCTTACCGACCACTAGCTTGTCGCAAGGACCCTCTACCTAATCAGTCCTACTAAACTAAAGCTCTCGAGGTCCTTACCGAGTATCTCTACTCTCACTCTCAACCGTGATAAAGTCAAAAATTGTATTACTCTAGCCAAAACTAGAGGAAGTAATGGAGATTCAAGTGAATGCTTCGAGGTTTTTCTCTAGTCTAGGTTACCTCATCCCCAGCAATGGCGCCAAAATGTCAGCCGACTCCCAAGCCTCACCATAATAATGCTAGAAAAGCGAGAACCGCAGACATAAAATGTCAATCCGTGGGAGGTAGCTGACCTGACTAGTGCATGGAGGCTACAAGAGATGGCTAATCTCTCGCAAAACCCAAGGTCTAAACCGCTTCTACCTATCTTAGTCTCAAATGTGTGTCAGGCATCAAAAGCTACTTTCCTTACCGCAAGCTTAATCTGATGATTTGGTATAGCTACAAGTCTTTGAATGCAACGTAACTTTATGCCTAATATAAGCAGAGTATCATTAACGCTCTCGTGTACTCAAATGTCATTTTTTACGCTCAGACAAAATCGTGCCTAAGATAAACATTTTATTTTACGTCAATCAATATTGGTGTCTGAAGCACTCTACAGCTTCCTCTAGACGTGCTCTAACTATTCCTAAGGTCATAAACCAGTTTTGGTGCGTGTATTATACATAAGAAGCAAAATTAGCTTGTAGACAGTACGACTAAAAATACACTTTCATTGCAAGAAACTTACGTTAAATGGAAGAGCTTTCACCTGCAAACACGTTGGTATGCTCATAGTAGCAATGCAACACCGTACACGAGAGACACGAGGATTCGAAGAAACAGTAGACTCACATTGAGCTTCTGCAGCAAACGCTTACTTTCATTATTCAAAAACTTAGGTTTTGATTACAAAAGTTGGCTTTTATACCTTAGCCAAGGTTCAACGAATGGATTCCTAGCTATTTGGGCTCAATACAAAGCTTAGAACTTACAATCACAAACTTGCAGGCTTTCAACCCCTCTAGACTTGTTGACAATCAATAATATTACAAAGGCTTTGGACTTTGCAAGATTCTCAATAATACAAAGGGGTTTAATACAATCAATTGGCTTTTAAAAAATGAGTGATGTCCCTTTTGACGCTCTTTCTCCAACTCAGGTTAGCTGAGCAACTAACACCATTGAGGATATGGAACTTGTTCAAATGGATGTCCAAACAGCATTTTTACATGGGGATCTTCATGAAGATTTTTATATGCAACAACCACAAGGGTTTGTTATTGAAGGCAACAAAAGGATGATTTTCAAACTTAGAAAGGCTCTCTATGGGAAAACTAAAAATATGAACCCCAAAGGGGCCTTGTAAGAGCAAACAACTAGGTTTCAGTCAACAATATGACATAAAAGGGGGGGCATGGATAACCCATATCTACATACCTCAAAACTATGTCATGTAACATATCTACAAAAAGAGCTCATCAATGCGATCCAAATGTACTATTATCCGACAAATTTGAAGTTAAAATACTCAAGTTATGGCCATTTGAAAAAAATGTAAAAATTGGTGGGACCATGGCCACAAGCCCTTCTCATTGGTGTAGAGAGTATATTCCAAAAACATCTTTGATCCTAAAGGCCCCTTTTGGGGTTCAAATTTTCCCTAATGAAGACTGAGTACATTTCCAAGTTACTTGAACATTTTCATATGGAGAAGGTATCTACTAGCCCATTATCTCAATATGTAAAACTTAGCCACATTGATTTTCCTAAACCAGAGAAGAAAAAGGTTGAAATGGATGCAACTCCTTATGCATCTACTATTGGTAGCTTGATGTATGCCATGATTTCTACACGTCTAGACATTGCATTTGCAGTAGGAGTAGTTAGTAGATACATGTCTAATCCTAGTAAGAAGCATTGGGAGGCAGTGAAAGGATTGATGAGATATTTGAGCGGTACAAAAGACAAATGCTTATGCTTTGGAGCAAGGAGGCATGTATAAAAGGATGCATGGATGTTGATTATGTCGAATATGTTGTTGTCTCTGAAGATTGCAAAGAAGCTATTTGACTTGCTCAGCTAGTGGAAGATTTGGCATTAATGGTGAGATTCCGATATTGCATTGTGATAGTCAAAGTTCTATTCAACTAGCACAAAATCCTATGTTTCATGTGAAGACAAAGCGCATTGAGATCAAGTATCATTTCATTTGGGAGATGCTTGAGGACAAGTGTATTCAGCATGTCAAGGTGCTAACTTTCTCACAAAGGGTTTACCTCCTGAGCATTTTGCTATCGTGACTTGATGGGTATTGGGTAGAGCCATCATAATCCACTTACCCTTTTCTCCACTTATTGGCACATTGACCTTTAAGTGGGAGGTTGCTAAGGATATAGGCCAATGCCATCACATACTAATCTCTCACTAACTGTAATCTGATTCTTTCTTATTGATAATATCAAACAATAAGGAGCTCACACATAGTATGAGAAGTAACTCCACCAAAACCTCTCTCTCTTCTCTTGAAATGCATCCCTTTTGGCACTCGTTGAATCTCCACACAAATGGCTTCAATCGTTCTTCCATCTTGCCCTCAAAGTCATCTTCACTCCTACAGATGCAAATTTGCACTTCTATTCTATTGCTTGCAAACGCGCTTGTATATTGCCCTCCTTCATGTAGCTATGCATAACTTTTTTGTGTAGAACAATTTTTTGAATTTTAAATGGATCCAAACATACTAGCAAAATCGGGCCTCCCCACTAGCAAAGACTCAAAACTAAAAGCATATCATGAAAAACCTTTCACTCAATGCAAGTTTGATTTTATTTGGATGCATAAATAATCCAATGACTACTTTCCAATCCCATCATTTCTAGGGAGAGAAATAAGAAAGAAAGCATACCTCCTTCAAAGCTTATTGACCTAAGGAAATAAACATAAGCTACCACCTATGTGCATGTGTGGATACCATCGGCTGTGAAACTAGTGCAACCATTTGCTTTGATACTAGTGGAACATAGACAAAAATCTAGGCATCAAAGCCTCTCACAAGAAGAGCTCTTGTGAGGAGCTCTCTATTTAAGAGAACTACAATATACTAAACACCTAACCATAGGAGTCCCTCGTATTAAGATTGGGCCCTAACCGTTCACACTTGGCCAAACACTAGTTAAGCATGTGGTGTGTCCAAGTTACACAACCATGAGTCTTATCGTACACCGAGCGATATTTTTTGAGCAAACCCTAAACCCGAGCATACAAATTGGGCACATTTGAGCTGAACTCTGAATCAAGAAAAATGAAAACAATAACCATCAAGTATTCATTGTCGAACAATTACTATAAAGAGATTTTTTTTAAAAAATCTATCGAATCTTCCTTTGTAAATGGGAGAAAATTCTAACATGGTCCATTGGACACCTCACATGAGGATTTCAAAATAATGACTTACAAAATCAAATAAGGAATCGCATATCTAGATGTCAATGAATGAACCCTACATCAAAACACTCGCTATAATTTCTCTAGACTTTATGAAAAGTACCATTCATCATCAATGAAAACATTGTGTTTATGATGCCTCTTGTAGATCTAAGAGTTGTACAGCAAGTCCATTGTCATCCTCTTAGTTGTGCCTCAACATAGATCGACTTCCACAAACAAGAAAAAGTGTACATAGTCAATACATATAAATACCAAATTTCATTCAAGAAAAACATGAATAAAAATAGATTGAACCACCTCCATGATACATAAATACCAAAAAATGATACAAATCATCAAAACCAAAAACATGTAAGTATTGTCAATGTCATAGTAGGAGTGGAGCCTCACTAGTCATCATAGCAGTTAACATGCGATGGCATGTTGTACTCATTATCAACATCTATAGAGGCAAATGCCTCCGCTCAGCTTCTCTTTTTAGGGCGAAGCAAGGGCATAACATAATCAATGATCAGAGGCTCGGCGATATCAATCGTAGCACACTCCCATCCAAATGATAAGAATGTAGCCAATATGAACGGTGTACCACATCCTAGCGATGAAAGCCCACAACAAAATGGTGAAAGAAAAATGCAAAATTTTGTTATCATTTGAATTTTATTCATAAGAATTTTCTACCTATAGACATGCACGTCGACGAGCATGTATAGAGAGTATAGCATTCTTATACATTATGCATCTTTCTTTCATAGTTTACTCATGTTAAAACATAGTTATACCAAAAAGAACACATAATTTTTAAAAAAAACCGGACAAGTTTTTCTTCGCACGTGGAACAAAAATTCAATTGAACACAAAAAAGAATCCAACACATCTCTAAAGTCACTCTAGCAATGCCTCTATGGTAAACATGTTTTGATAACAAACCAAGGTTATAAAGTTACCTCTAGACATGCCCATCGACATGCATGTCTAGAGGCAATCTCATAGATCTTTCTTGTTGTTAAGATATGTCTAAAAATTTTGAAAACATTTGCAAGTTTTTCTAAACATTTAAATTTTGCTCATTTGAATTGACTACCTATGGACCTGCACGTCGATAGGCATGTCTAGAGAACACGAGAGACCAACAATCATATAAGAAAAGACCACGCTTACAACAATGAAAAAATGCCATTGCACTTTCTTGTTGTAGGGGTGCACGACAACGTGGAGCCGATCAACTCTATGTAGCTTCAAAGACAAGACCACTTGGGCTTCAAAGGCAAATCTTTCTCTAGGGGTGCACAACACCGTGTGGATGATGGAGCACATGGCCTTTGCGGGCAAGACACCAATGCAACGTGTGGCCTTCATGGGCAAGACGGCGAGTTAGAAATGGATCTATGAACGAGCGAGCAAGAAGCAAGGAATGTGAACAATTATGGTTTGATTAAGGTAGGAGGCTCATGTTTTATACGCTCTTAAAATTGTATACTCCTAGTGATGCTAGGGACGTCCATGGAGGGTCTTGACAACACTCAACAAGGTGAAATTCTATTGCTTGACACATAAGTAAGAAGTGTGAATGCGATCAAGAAATGATCGCCAATTCTTGAAACAAGTATCCTAGCGGATAGAGATTAGGTATGCCGTTGAGCGAGTTTTATGAAAGGTTGAAGCAAGCTAGGTAAGTTTAGTTCAAGCGGGTTAAGTTATGTAAGTATAGTTCAAGCAGGTTAGGTTAGATACTAAGATTTTAAATTTCAAATGTTATAATGACATGCATGGGTCGTTAATGAAAGAAGTGGGCTCTTTAATTCCACAACTATGACACTCTTTAATATTTGAGATGGGTATGCAAACCTCAAAGATGAATAGAGCTCCATTGCGAGAGGAGTGTTAAAAAGAAGCACTCAATATTTGTAGATGCAAACGAAGAGCTTGATGAGGAAGATAGTCATAGACCATGCATGTGGCAACCATTGAGTCTACAGTAGGGCATAGTGTGCAAGCAAAGACTATGTCTAGAGTTGGTGAGTATTGGCTTGAGGTGAATGTTCCAAAGACAATCTAGGTTGTTAGAAGAATCGAGCCTCAACGAAAGATGTCTTGCTTTGGGATGGTCAATTATCAAAGTGCTAGCCATGGTTGATACATCAATAAGGGAAACAATTATGTACCACATGTGGGGTTGTAGGTCTATGCTTTTGAGGATGCAAAAAGTATCTTACCTTAGCTACAAATCCAAGTGGGTTGATTGAGGGTTTTGTGACTCAAGTAACATGCATGCATGGCAAATATTTAACATGATTGAGGGACCTCCTTGCCCAACTCTAGGTGTTTGGTTTGTAGCAAAAGAAACACAATTGTTGCCAAATGAGACAACACTCACAATCAAATAGACTTATCCTTCAATAACAACAAAAGCTACAAATTTGGATAGTGGTTTGAGAGCAAAAAATAGAGTTCCCAATGGCTTCTTCCAACCTAAGTATAAGGATAGGAAGCTTGTTAAATGGAGATCGAGGCAAACAAGATTTTGGAACCTAGAGTGACTTGAAGAGCACCCTTGAAGCAAAGTTGGTAAAAGACGTGATTATTGTGTGCAATGAAGCACATGTTTTCTATGTTAGCACCAACAAATAAAGAGATCCACATACTCAATCACAGTCTCAAAATTTCCACAATGCACATGTGAAGACTTCCAAAGAGAGAAGCTAAAAAGCAAATCTATGTTCCATGCAAACACATGTACTATGTTCTCTTTCATATTCTTGGATAGGACTCATGTGCCCACAAGTTCATGCACCAAGGTACCTTAACAAAGGTAGAACTTTTTCAAGCTCTTGGAGACAAGCAAATAAGTGTGCATCTCTAAGATGGGTAGAACATGGTGTTAAGATTATATACCTCACAATGTTGTTGCCATTTATTGACATTTAACTATCAAGCTAGGAGTTTACAAGATGCAATTCTAACTTTTATTAATTTCACAAAGATGGGAGACACACTAGTCCATCAAGAACTTACTATATAACATCCATTTCTTGTTGGCATTTAGATTTACTATTCAGTCTTAAGAATTCACAATTTTGAATCTTTTGGCTTTAATTAAATGTTTGTTTTCTTAGAAACTATTGGCCATCAAGAACAATGTGTTTGTGTTTGTGTTTGTATTTGCTTGCTCGATTTAGAGGTCACTCAAATTCAAGCTGAGGATTCCCTCAACAACCAAATAGCCCTCCTAGACCTTCTAATATCATGTTAGTTGTAACGTGAACTCCAATACTAACTCTTCACAAATGTTCATGGCACCTTACCTAAGCCTACCATACACACTCCATGGCCCTAATGCTATAGATGACATGACAATGCGTATGTTAGAGACACAATGCTTGCACCAAAGGAATGGTACCCTAACTTATATGCTTTCATATAAGTAGTACAAAAATGGATCATGAATGCACAAGAAAGCTACATGTGGTAATCTTTAAATTTCAACCAATTATGTGAATCAAATGCTTACGATGATGCATAGTTATTACTTATGATATGCTTGCAAGATGTTCACCTAAATTTTTCATGTTAAAAGAGTATACACGAATCTACCTCATGTTTGTTTCCAAAGATATTGTTTGCAGGACTCCACATCCATGGCTTCCACAAAAGCAAAGCAAGCAGCTTGCTTTGCATAGCTTACTTGCCATCACTCATTGACCAATTCTATTATACTCACAATTGATTCTATTGATTCAACCAGTCCTCCCATGTCAATTCACAACTTCAAGCAAGATCATTCATCTTCCCTAGTGTGATGTGGTTGGAGTAAGAAGAAACACGCCTACAAAACCATGCAGAAACAGCAAAGATAGACCTCAAAACAGCAAGGGTACACTCAACTTAACAAAATGTGCACTACAAATCAGCCCAAAAAGTACATCTCTAATACAAGTGGTTACGTTGGCTCAAGTGATCCAACTTCCATATCCATTTCCTCTAAAACAAAAGCCTTCAAACAATTGAAGCATAAAAATCCCATTTTGCTGATGCCTCCTCTTGCTACATAAAGCTTCCACCTCCCAGAACTTGCAGACACTCTCTCAGAACAAACTCTCTGTCAATTACCTCACTTTCTAATTTGTTACAAGACTTGGTAACATGGCAAGGCTTTACTAATGTCTTTGGATCCTGCCGTTTCAAACGGCACAGAAGTTTCTCCAAGCACTAGAAACACTAAAACACTGTTTCCAGGCCTGGGGGTGGCATTTCCCACAGCACAGCTCAAATATGCAGACCTGCCATGCACGTATCATGTAGAAAAAGCCTGGAAAGCTAGTTTGATAGGGCAAACATACATGAAATTACACTGATTTGCTAGAACCATCCATCCTGAGGACAAGCTTCGAAGAGTTATGAACATTCCACATCTTTTCTAAAGGTTTGCAGACCAAACCGTGTAGAAAACAGTTATAACAGCCCAAAACTGCACAAAAAAAGATCAACTAGGAAATATATGTGGGGGTTAAGAACCTCACTTCTGTCAACATCAATACATAACTCACTTTGACTCATGTGCTGAGCAGTCACCGGTGGGCTGGGCAGTCACCCACACACCCCTCTACAGGGGCACCAATCCTTTTGAGTGACAGCTGCAGCTCCAACAACCAGATAAATCAAGCCTGTGATTTCACAGCCAGCCAGCCAGCAGGTTTCATCCTCTTGCTCAACACAAAGCTGCCAACTGTGTTTATGTCCTTCTTGGCTGTGCTTATGTGCTCAAGCTTGTACACTAAACACCTGCTAAGCAAAATTTCTTGAGTAGCCTTATGTGCTCAAGCTATCAGCTGAATAAAGAATCTAACTAATTTCATGAATAACCGGGATTCCACAAATTATACATAATACTTGAACCAGACAATAATTGAAAACGATAAACTGCAGGTAAAGAGACCTAGAGACAGACACAAGATATTATATTCCATTCAACAAAGATATATACAATGCCTGTCAATTCATTCTAGGCTTCTGAATGTGCTGTGGCATCATTGACCCCTAAATCACAGAAGGATGAACCTCAGTCATGAAACCCTAATGATGAGAAGGAAAACCCTCATTCCAAGCGTTAACAATTGTTTGAAAGGAGAAGGACCATCTCCATGAGGAGGCAACACTACAAGAAGGTGGACGCAAAGCCTAACCCCCAAACCCATAGAGAGTTCTACCTTGGCGCTTCAAGGCATACACCACATCCATGGCAGTAACAGTCTTCCGGCGGGCATGTTCTGTGTAGGTGACAGCATCTCTGATGACGTTCTCGAGGAAGATCTTGAGCACGCCACGACTCTCTTCGTAAATGAGGCCACTGATGCGCTTCACGCCACCTCTGCGAGCGAGGCGCCGGATGGCGGGCTTGGTGATACCCTGGATATTGTCACGCAGGACCTTGCGATGGCGCTTGGCCCCTCCTTTGCCGAGCCCCTTGCCACCCTTACCGCCTTGCCACCCTTACCGCGTCCCGACATGGGGTCTTCTTGCGCTGCTTCTGAACGGATGGGGCAAATACTCTGTTTCTCAAGAGCGCGAGCAGTTCAGCCTTTAACAGTCTGTTGATCCGCCACTCGGATCCGCGTTGCTCCTTCTTGACCGTCCGATTTAACTAGTAATCGGACGTCCTCACTTCTTTACCTCTCTCGGAAGACAAAGCTTAGGGGAGGCTCACACTGTGCAAATGTGCTCAGCACTTCCACGTAGAAACCACGTTCACACATCATGGATGGACTTACTAAAGTGTCAACTTCTCGCTCTACCAAATTGTTGAGGTAGGATTGTTCCCGTAACCCAGCTCAATATACATGCATATAGGGTGAGCATGTGGTGGGTTTCAAAGGACGTGGAAACTAGTAGTGCACATGTGGCATCATTAGATAAGGGACAACCCAAGGGGATACCATAATAAAGCTCCATTCCATGGAATGTTTTTACTGTTAATATGGCTTCCAAATAAATCAATCCATGGATTTCTCAAAAGATTTCTTCAACTCGTTCGCAAGAGTTGAGCTGGAAAGAAAGGAGGCACACAACACAGCACTCTTTATACAGTACATAAACAAAACATAAGTTATTTCTTTTATGTTCATTTAACGATCCACACACCACCTAGATTCTAGTTTTATCTTATAATCACCTCAAAATATTCTCATTTAACCATAATATTTACACAATAAAAATATTATGGGTACACCTATTAAAAAGGAAAAACTTCTTGATACTCTTTTTAAGACTCCCACAGCATGTGGATGCATAAGAGAAACCAACACAACATTGTTTAAATGGAAGCATCATGTTGTGCTCATGCGGATGCATAATAAAAACCAGCACAAAGTTGTTTGAATGGGAGCATCATGTTCTGCTAGGTAAAGCTAACCCCAACGTATTGTTAGAAGCCTTGCATGCCTATTCAATGACAAAACCAAGGGCTCCTTTGCCCAATTGGACATACCTTGCAATAAGTGCATTTCAACAAACATCTTAGAGAAGAAGTTTAACAAAGACAAATATTGTGGTATTATGAGTGCATTGCACTTTGCATACACGCTCATGAATCCCCTGAGTACATGTAGTTCCAAAGTTATTTATTCACAATTGCCAATGTATATCTTAGTGCCAACACGTTGATATTTGTACATAAGAAAGATATAGGGCAAGCACCTGCACCCTATGCATTTGGCTTGCATTTGAAGATGAGGACTTATCTATCTCCACCTTAGTATGATTTCTAGAACATAGGTTAGGCTAGCAACATAGTTATAAGAACAATAAGCTCAAACACTAAATTTTTGAAAGCCACTAAAGAATGATAAAGTATGCATAGATTCAAAGATTAATGATGTCTTATTTTGAAAAATAATTATTGGGCATTCTATCATTAACACATAAAAGAAGTCCAAATGAAAAGGAAAGAACTTATTTGAGTGTGTCTTTGTATGCCTAGAGCTATGAGAGATCATTTTAAGATATACGTGGTTGCCATTCTCTTGAAGTGGACCTAGTTAAATTAATTATCTTCAAATGACTAACCAAACATGTACTCAAGGAGGATGCCCAACTAGCATAAAGCATCATAGACTTGACCATACTTGTATCAAGCACCTAGAAACCCTAATTGTGAAGGTAATAATTGATTAGTAGCACTATTGTTAGGGTTCAATACAACTGGCTCGATACCCATCACACTAACTGTACTAACCTTATATATTCTTTTGATCATATAGAACAATAAGGAGTGGTGAGGCAATTTTGAATCCTCACTAAGAGCTCCACCAACATCGTACTCATGTCTACTCTTCTTCTCCCTTGCACTTTGCACGCATCGTGCACTCTTCAAGTGGTATTGTTAGCGGGTCGTCGCGACGGACGTCTGCAGCATAGCTTTTTTGTACTAACATAATGTCAATATGCAGGGAAGCAACTCGGGATGAGGCACGGAGACTTAATGAGAGTGTCAATCTCACCAAAGTGAACTCAAAGGGCTACTCATACTACTACAAAAGCAAATCAATCACTTCCTAATCAGAGAATCAGTATGCGTCCAATCTCACCGTTCTAGGTCATCTCGCATTTTCGGCATCCAAATGAATTCGGAATGCAAGGAAACTTAAGGAGAGGTACTGCAACACCTAGGGGCACAATCCTACCAAGTTCTGCAACCATCTGGGAAGGTATATAAATCACGATCCATCACAAAAAATGTGCAAAAAACTGAAAGAGAACTATACGGAAGGGTCCCCCGTAAGCATAGAAACACTTATCCATGGTCAAAACATCAAAAAACAACCATTTTAACCTTCAAATCAATGCATTTAGCTCACAAGCAATGCATCATGAACCACATCAGAATTGAGAATGGTTATACTTAAATTGTAGAGCAAGAGACAAGGAACACAATGTGCTATTTGGAAATGAATTCTGATTACCAATCCAGGAGAAAAGAGGATTACAACTTGTAGCAACAAGAGGCTTCTCACAGTGAATGTTAAAAACTCCTTTAAGCTAATGATGTCCTTTAGTTTAAAACTAAGGGTTTTGACTTAAAGGCTAAGGGAGGGATTGCGAACGAAGGTTTTTCGCAGCCTAGTACGCTTCTAGCGTGTTCACACTTAGTGACTGCATGTACATATGTGCTACTTTTCAGTTTTAGCACTTAGTCATTTTGTACTCTCTTTTCTGTGAGAAGAAGAAGAAGCTTTCCATCTTTGTGTGCTTTGTGCTTGTCTTGTGTAGCTCTCTTGCATCCTCATTCTTTACATGGTATCAGAGCCTGGTGCAGGTAAGAGAGGCTAAGAGAGCAAGAGCATCACAATCCCTTCGTTCGCAATCCTCCCTGATCAGAACAGGTCAAGTCTGTGAGGGTTTTTCGTACAAGTTTCTAAGGGAGGGTTTTTCGTACAAGTTTCTGAACAGGTCTCCAAAAGTGCAGTACACAGAGATTTACTGTATATGTACAATGGTTGTATGTACGCTTGATTGTGGACACTCGTTGAGTGTAGAAAGCGTTACAGGTACCACGATAGCAGGTTCAACAGATTTGCAGGTTTTTGCAGATTGCAGCTATTTTGTCTTAGTGCTTCAAGATGTCTGACGGTTTCAGTCAGATTGTTACTGAGAAGCTTGAGAAAAATAACTACCCTGCATGGAAGTTCAGAATAACAAATTTCCTAAAAGGAAAAGGTTATTGGGACTATGTAGAAGGAGACAATGAAAAGGAACCAGAGATTCCCGAGGCAAATGCTACAGCAGAACAAAGGAAAGCTTTGAGGGACTGGCAACAAGGCCAGAGCAAAGTAATGTATTGGCTTTCTATGAGCATCACAAATGGCATGATGGGCTATCTACAGAATGCTAAAACCCCCGCCATTGCATGGAAAAACTTAGGCAGAGTGTTCGAGGTGAACACCAAGGCCAGGAAGCTTCAACTAAAGTCGGAGCTAAATCAGGTTAAGAGGAACAACCTCTCAATCAATGATTATGCCTTGAAGATCAAGATTATCATTGAGGCTCTTGGATCTATTAAAGTTTCAGTGGAAGACGATGACATTGTCCGTGCATGCTTGGATGGTCTAGGAGATGAGTATGTACATTTCAAGTCTTCCATGAATACAAGAGACGATATCCCCGTGTTCCAAGATTTGATTTCTATGTTTATTCTTGAGGAGAAGAATCTTGACACGTCTTCTTCTCATGGCAAAAATAATTCTGAGCATGCCTTCTATTCTAACTCCAATAGAGGTAGAGGTAGAGGTCGTGGTCGAGGCCCAAGGGGTTGCAGGGGCCAATTTCAAGAAGGTCAATCAAATCAAAACAATACAGGTGGCAGGGGAAACCAATCTCAAGGCAGGGGGAGTCAAAGAGGTCGTGGTGCAGTATCAAGCAGGCAGCAACATATTGCAGATAGCAGAGAATGTTGGACTTGTGGTGAAAGAGGTCACATGTCACGTGACTGTCCAAAGGGAAAAGCAAGTGGAAAGAGCGAACAAGGCAACTATGCATCTACTAGCAGAGATGCAGATGACAGCAAAAACGAGCGCATGTTTGTTATGCAGCATGTAATGAATACAATGACTGCAAAGAATTCCACCCAAGATGATGTTTGGTATGTGGATTCAGGTGCCTCTAATCACATGACGTCTCGTGGAGAGTGGTTTAGAGATATGTGCAAACCAGATGTGTCAGGCTATGTGCAGACAGGAGATGACACAGCTCACCCCATTGCTCATGTAGGGGACATACCTCTAAATACGAAGAGTGGGAAATCCAAGTACTTAGCAGATGTACTTCATGTCCCAAACATTACAAAGAATCTTGTTTTTGTTGGACAAATGGTTGAGCAGGGTTTGCAAGTTCGCTTCAATCCGAATGGTGGTTATGTAGAAGATTTCCAGAATCGCTGTAAGCTGATCACAGAGGGCAAATGTGTGGGCAGAATGTTTAAGCTGAATGTAGACATGCCTGAGGTAAAAGCTGCATTATTTGCACAGGGCACATGTGTTGTGGCTGATGTTGACATTTGGCACAAACGCATTGGCCATGTCAATGAGCAGAGATTGCGCAACATAAATCAAAACAGATTGTAAAAGGTTTGCCCAAATTCAAGGTGGATGGTATGCATAAAGTGTGTGCAGCATGCCAGTTTGGAAAACAGTCAAAGGGCTCATTTCCACATGAGCGCAATGTATGTAAAAAGCCACTTGAGGTGGTGCACACAGATGTTTGGGGTCCAACCGATACTGCAAGTATACATGGTTGCACGTATTATGTCTCTTTCATTGATGACCATACAAGGAAAGTATGGGTCTACTTCATGCGTAACAAAAGTGAAGTGTTTGGTCACTTTCAAGACTTCAAAGTCATGATTGAGAAGGAGACAGATATGCAAATCAAGACATTGAGGTCAGATGGAGGGTGAGAGTACTTCTCCAATGATTTTTAAGATTTTCTATGAATGCATGGTATACGCAGGCAGTTTACATGTAGATATACTCCACAACAGAATGGGGTCGCAGAAAGAAAAAACAAGCACATTGCAGAGGTTGCACGTGCATTGATGAATGAGAAGAACATGCCTCATCATTTTTGGGTTGAAGCTGTAAATACAGCTGTGTACATTATGAACAGGACACCTACAACTGCGGTGCATGATGTAACGCCCGAGTGTAGTCTTTGATGAGATGAGCAGCTGGTACAGTAATGCACATGGCACTATTGGGGCTGATGTAAAAGATGATGTGGTTGTACAAAATGTGAGGCCACAGTCACAGGTTTTGAGTGGACCACAAGAGTCGTCTTCTCGTGGCTCTGTTGAGAAGCCATGGAATGGTAGACTACGTACATAGGTTACTCCACCAGCAGGTACAGGGAATGTATCACGAAAAGGAAAGGAAAAGGTAGATGAACCTCCCTTTATGGCTGATGCATCATTGGGTTTTTCACATGTAGACATGGATTCAGATGGTTCTGAACAAAGTCTTGATGAGGAATTTGGAATTCCGGCTGTCACGACACCTAGTGTAAGGAAAGTACAAGAAGATGCTAGAGGCAAAGGAGTGACCCAGGACCGCGCAGATCTAACAGAGTCAGAAATCTAGTTTAGAAATTGACTTATGATGGGTATCTAGCGCATCACCAAGCCTACATGGCTAAGGTGATACAGGATGTGGAGCCCACATGTTTTGAGGATGCAGTTGGAAATGTGCATTGGGATGATGCAATGAATGAAGAGATGGCTGCATTGGAAGCAAACGACACATGGGAGTTGGTGCCATTGCCAAGTGGCAAGAAAGCTATTGGTTGTAAATGGGTGTATAAAACCAAGCATAAGGCTGATGGTAACATTGAGCGTCACAAGGCAAGGCTGGTCGCAAAGGGTTATGCACAGACGTATGGCATAGACTATGAGGAGACCTTTGCTCCAGTGGCGAAGATGATGACTGTGAGAGCTGTCATAGCAGTGGCTGCATCTAGAGGATGGATTATGCATCAAATGGATGTAAAGAATGCCTTCTTGAATGGTGAGTTGCAAGAGGAAGTGTATATGGATCAGCCACCTGGTTATGTCGATCCAGGTTACCCAGATTATGTATGCAGGCTTCTCAAAGCTTTGTATGGTTTGAAGCAGGTCTCTAGAGCATGGTATGACAGGATTGCCAAGTATCTTGTCAGTATTGGGTTTAGGAGAGCTCATGCTGATCATTCACTCTATGTACGTGAGAGTGATGTGGGGATTGTGGTCATTACCATATATGTAGATGACCTTATTATTGTGGGTGACAATGCTATGGAGATTGACCATGTGAAGGGTCTTCTCAAACAGGAGTTTGAAATGAAAGATTTGGGCGAGTTGCGCTACTTTCTTGGCATTGAGGTGATCAAGACTCCAGAGGGTGTATGGCTTTCACAGAGACAATATGCTTTGGACATGTTGTCAAAGTATGGTATGGCTGATTGTAAGCCAATTTCTATTCCCTTGGATGTGAATGCAAAGCTGAGTGCAGAGAAGGGTGATGTTGTTGAGGATGTCAAGATGTACAGAAAGATTGTGGGTAGTCTAATCTACTTGACTATCATGAGGCCAGACTTGAGCTACACAGTAGGCTTGGAGAGTCAGTTCATGCAGCTTCCGAGGAAGCCACATTTGGATGGAGTACGACGCACACTTCGGTATGTGCAAGGGACTCTTGACTACGCATTGTTCTATGCAGCAGATGCGCCATTAGCATTGTATGGGTATACAGATGCAGATTGGGCAGGTAGCATTGTTGATAGGATATCTACGAGTGGCTTCATGTTCTCTTTTGGGAGTGCTGCTGTTACTTGGAGCAGCAAAAAGCAGCCTACGGTTGCTTTATCGAGCACAGAGGCCGAGTACAGAGGTGCAGCAGTTGCGGCGTGCGAGGTAGCTTGGCTACGCACATTACTTGAGGACTTGGGAGTGCAGGTGGACCAGTAGATTGTGATCCATTGTGACAACCTCAACAGCATGCAGTTGGCTAGGAACCCAGTGTTCCATGCCAGGACCAAGCACATAGAGGTCCATTACCACTACGTTCGAGAGAGAGTGTTGGCGGGCGACATCGACTTGGTCTACGTCAGCACAGAGGAGCAGATAGCGGATATCTTTACCAAGGCCCTCGGAGCTGAGAAGCTTCGACGTTTCCGGACTATGCTTGGACTCTGCGACATGCAGAGCTCGAGGGGGAGTGTTGAGATGTCGAGCTCTACATCTTGAGCTGGCATCCACTACGGGTCTTGGCCGCTTACGGCATTTACTCACTGGCGCGTTAGGTGACCGACACAGAGGATCTCTGCTAGTGATTCTACAGCTGGACTACACTTATAGTGCCAGCCTAGTACGCTTCTAGCGTGTTGTTAGAAGCGGCTAACGGCTACACCATTTATGCACCAAGTTGTGGATGTGCCATAGTGCACATTATTTACTTTTCATTGAATAGGGCTTGGGCTCATTTAGGAGTTCCAAAGTTGTATGAGTTTAGGCTAGAGAGCTCACTTTATCCCATAGTTGAAGGGTTTGAGGCCCAAAACTATAAAAGAGCCCTATGCTTAATGAGAGGTCATTCTTGAGTGGTCCTTTTGAGAACTCTCTCCCTAGAGGAGGTTTTGATGGCCTAGCCTTTGAACTTAATGCCCATGCTTAGAAGGCTAGTGCTAATCACATGTAATTAGTGTAATCCTCTCTTAATTAATCTAGTCTTCATTATGTTGTCAATCATGTTTCTCTACTTTCCTTCATTGTTTTGAAGTGTTGATCTTCTCTAATCTAACTCTTACTTATGCTAAGCTTCTCCGATTAGTGGAGTCCTTATCTAACTCTCTCGATTAAGCGGAGTGGGTGTACTCGTGATTGAGGGATTAGAGTTGTCCTCTAATGGTGTGCTTGTGTATGTGTAGGTTTAAGAAGCCTTGAGCTTAATTTGATTATGTGTGACTTGATTTGGACACCATGATGGGCATGGTTGGGGTGGCCGACTTGAATGCGATCTTGTGTGCTTAATCGTCAATGCATGTAATTAGAGTTGTGCTTGAGAGATTCCAAGATTAGTGTGTTTCACTTCGTTGCATGATGTGTGTAGATGATTGCTTGAAATTGATGCTTGATGTGCGATTAGCATTAGTTGATTTGGGATGATTTCTAATTGCATTGGAGGATGCACGCTCTTGAATCCTCTCAATCTTTGCATCCGATGACACTCTCGCGCATTCTTTGTGTGATGCCTCCAAGCCCTAGCCGGGTCATGCTCTCTCTCTCTCTCCGGATTGATAGATTTGTGGGAGATTGCCTATGCTATGGCGAGCCTCCAACATTGGCGCCGTTGCCGGGGACGGGTTGCCTACGCTAGTGGAGTTGAGGTTGCAAAAGATAAGAGTAATTAGATTACCGATTTCTTGTAATTGGGTAGGATTTGATTTGTGTGTAGTGTAATTAGGTTTAATTGGATGTGTATAGAGTCATTTCACCCCAAAAACCCCTAAATTCTCTTTTGATTTTGCTAATTTTTCACTAACCTTCACTAATTTTGCATCCCATTCATGCTAATTGTACTAATTCCATGCTAATTTTATGCTATTTGTGCTAACCTAACCACTAATTTTGATTTGGAATGTATGCTAAATCCCCTTAATTGAGGAAGATCATCACTCTTAATTGCTCTAATCTATGCCTAATCATGTGATTGAGTGTTGATTTTGGTCAATTTTTTGACCAATTTTGGACCGAATCGGAGTTGCACACATGTGTGTGCATGATGGAATCGTCACAGGGAGCAAGGATTAGCTTGGATACAATCAATTGTAAGTGGATTGACCTACTCCGTTTAATTTTTTATTGATTAAGTTGATCCCATTGAGTTGCTAAATCATTGCGAAAATTAGGTGTGTGTGCCTAATTGATGGAATTTATGCCTAATTTGATGAAATTGGATGCCTAGATGCTTGTGGAATGGTAGTTTTGCATAAATTGTGTGTGCAAATCACTAAATTGATGCGTATGTGAGGCTATTCCGGTCATGGAGTAGGCCTAATTGCCAAAATTTGGGCAAGATTTGAATGTGTGTGCCTATGTAATGGTGCTTGATTATCCAATTTGGATTGAATGATTGGTGTTGATCACTAGTCATGATGATTGAATAGACCTAACCTTTGTGTGTGTATCGTCAAATCAATTGAGATAAATGACTCAATTTGTGCACAATTGAGAATGATTTATGAGCATTTCCATTACGGTGTATGCCAAATTGATTAAAGATGGTAAAAAATGCATTAATTTGTGCGATCGTGAATTTCCATAATCAAGTGTGCATAGCCTTACGAACCAAAATGAAAGAAAACCAATATGGGATAGGAGAAATCGAGATTGCAATGATTATATGAATGGTCTTGCAAAGAAAACATTTTTTCATGACATTTTGCGTATACAATGCATGATTTGAAGTCGTTTTTCGATTGGAAAAGAAAATGAATTTGAGCAATTGGTTTCATTTTGCGGTGTGTGCATTATCATGCATGCATTTGATGTGCCCAATTGCACCCATTTCGATGCCAAGCTTGTTTTGAGCGTGAACATGCTCTTAGTGGATTTTTTCAACCAAAAAAAAAAGAGACATTTTTAACAAAAAAAATGAGCCAAACACACACACACACACACACACCCTTTTTTTAGCTAAAAGCCTGACAGGTTTGGCGCTTGCAGTATGCAACCACACACCCACACCTGCATGGCGGGTCGCGACCCCACAACTTGGCTTGACACTCGCGCGCTCCGCGCTGCCTTTTGAGGCTTTCAAAGCCTACAAAACCCGCCACTTAATTTGGGCTCCTGTTGACCACGCCTCACCTCTAAGATCCCGCCTTCGCAGCGAACCACGCGCACTTAGGACTGTGCATGCCGAAAAATAGTGCAGCCGACCTCACTGGCTTGGCGCAAGCCAGACACGCGCACCCCTTGGCCGCATCCTGCCATGCTGGCCCTGATCGATTGGCCGCTTTCAATGCCTTGTTGACAACACGTGTGTTAGGAAATAAGACGTAGCTAAATAGATAATTGAGTAGATTACTTAATGGAGAGAGACAGATTTACATACACGAGATTATAGAGTAGAGAGAGAGAGAGAGAGAGTACACACGATATACGTGGTTCACCCAATGTGGGCTACGTCCATGGGAAAGCAGCCACTCAATGGCTTTAGTACTTCAAAACAAGAAGTAGTTTACAAAGGGATTATACCCTTAATGGAGCTCCCGCCTTGCTTCACTCTCACCACCTCACACTCACCTTGTTGCATCAACTTCACACTATAAACTGTGTGTAGAAATGGCCTCCTTTTATAGGCCAAAAGGGCTGCCCTCTCTTATGAGAGATAGCCATGTGTAGCCGCCCTTGTGCGAATAAGTCCAAATCAGACCCTCCAATCCGCCCATGTGTGGCCGCCCTTGAGAAGACAAGTCTGCTTTTGAATTCGGCCACCGGCCATTGAATTCGGCCACCGGCCACCGGCCATTGACTTCCGACCACCGGCCACTGGCCATTGACTTCCGACCACCGGCCATCGGCCATTGACTACCGGCCATCGGCCAACCGATCGGTTGTTTTCCGACCACTTTCCGGCCGCCGTCCGACCATAATATTCCGGCGAAAAAGAATATTCCGGTGAAAAAAAAAGTATCGGGGGCCTCCGCCCCCGAGGCCTTTAAAGTTGCCCCTGATTCTTGTCCGTGAAAATTTTGGTTTCCGGTGAGTGATTTTCCTTCACGCACGATGGCTTCTCCTCATAATGGGGGCCTTACAAATGTGCGCTTTTACCACAAAAAATTACAAGGGTAAATCAGGCTCCATACTTAACAACGCGCACACTGGGAGACTGATCTCCAAACCAAACCTGTGACTGCTTTCCATTCTGGCTTCTTATCCTTGAATGCCGATTGAAGATGAGCAAAAGCTCAACTTCTCCTTGTTGACCACCTTTGTAAACATGTCTGCAGGATTTTCACTTGTATGCACCTTTCCTAGCTTTAGTTGTCCCTCTTCCAAAAGAGTGCGTATGAAGTGATATCTCACCTCAATGTGCTTTGTCCTTGAATGAAAGGCTAAGTTCTTCACAAGATGGATAGCGCTTTGGCTATCACTGTACAAGACACAATTGTCTTGTTTGAATCCAAGCTCTTCTAAGAATCTGTGAAGCCACAGAATTTCTTTGCTTGCCTCCGTCATTGCTACATACTCTGCTTCCGTGGTAGAAAGTGAAACCACTTTCTGCAGCTTTGAAGCCTAGCTTACTGCTGTGCCTCCAACCGTGCACACATAGCCAGTAGTGCTCCTTCGAGTATCTTTGTCACCTGCCATATCTGCATCAGCATACCCTTCTAGAAAAATATCAGTTCCTCCAAAATACAAAGCATTTGTTGTTGTCCCTTTTAGATACCTAAGTATCCACTTCACAACTTGCCAATGCTCTTTACCTGGGTTGTCCATGAACCTACTCACAACTCCCACTGCATGTGCAATGTCTGGCCTTGTCCAGACCATAGCATACATTAGAGAACCTACCGCTGCAGCATATGGAACTTTAGACATATAGGCTATCTCCTCTTGTGTCTTTGGACACATATCCTTCGTTAGTTTAAAATGACCAGCCAAAGGTGTAGAAACTGGTTTTGCATTTTGCATTGCAAACCTTTCTAGTACCTTTTTGATGTAATCTTCTTGAGATAGGTTTATTGTCTTCTTCGTCCTGTCCCTTGATATTTTCATACCAAGTATCGTCTTTGCAGCACCTAAATCTTTCATTGAAAAAGATTTGGACAGCTCCTCTTTTAGGTCTTTGATGTCCTGCATGTTAGCACTTGCAATCAACATGTCATCAACATACAACATTAGGATGATGAATTTCCCATCTCCCAAATTCTTCGTGTAGACGCAGTGATCCGAGTTGCATCTTGTGAATCCATGATCCCACATCCATCGATCAAACTTCAAGTACCATTGTCTTGATGCTTGCTTTAAACCATACAAGCTCTTCTTTAATCTGCAAACCATTTTCTCCTTACCTTTTACTTCATACCCCTTTGGTTGAAGCATGTAGATTTCCTCCTCTAAGTCACCGTGAGGGAATGCCGTATTTACATCCATTTGCTCGAGATTTAGATCATGAGCAGCCACAAGGCTTAGGACAAGCTTAATTGAGTTCATTTTTACAACAGGAGAAAATATTTCATTGAAGTCAATACCTTTCTTTTGAGAAAAACCTTTTACCACAAGCCTAGACTTGTACCTTTTCTTCCCACCTTCTTCTTCCTTTAGCTTGTACACCCATTTGTTTTGAAGTGCCCGCTTATCTTTAGGCAACTCAACCAACTCCCATGTTTGGTTGCGATGTAGTGAGTCCATCTCCACTTGCATGCTCTTCGTCCATTCTTCTTTGGATTCATGTTGCATAGCTTCTTCATATGATTTCGGCTCTCCAGAATCTGAGATCAAGAGATGGTTGAAGGAAGGAACAAACCTTTTTGGAGGTCTACTTGCTCTTGTAGATCTTCGGGGAATAGGTTGAGGCTCCTCATTTGGTTGACGTTGTTGCACATTGTCACCGCTTGCAGTCCTTGATTCTTCACCGTCCTCAAGCTCCATGTACTCATCACCTGTTTCTTTTGTTTGTTTTCTTTCCAAGTAATCTTTGTACATATTTTGTTCGTTAAAAATTACATCCCTACTCCTTAAGATTTTACCATCTTCAGGATTCCATAGGCGATACCCAAAGTCTCCTTCTCCATAGCCAATGAAGAAACACTTTTTGGACTTTGCATCTAACTTTGATCTTAGGCTTCTATCTATGTGCATGAAAGCCTCACACCCAAACACTTTGAGAAATGCATAATTCACCGGTTTACCTGTCCATGCCTCTTCTGGAACTCCCCCATCCAATGCCGTTGAGGGTGACCGATTGATTAAGTACACAGACGTACTTACAGCTTCCGCCCAAAGCTCAAGCGGTAGGCCTGCATGTAGTCGCAACTTCGTGCTCGTTCCATGATTTTCCTGTTCATCCTTTCTGAAATCCCATTTTGTTGAGGTGTCCTTGGGGTTGTCCTTTGCCTCCGAATGCCATTGCTAGCACAAAAGCTTTCAAAAGCTTGGCTGCAATATTCGCCTCCATTGTCGGATCTGAGGCATTTAACCTTGGTACCTGTTTCATTCTCCACAAAGGCTTTCCACCTTTGAAATATGGAAAATACATCGGATTTATTCTTCATGACATAAACCCATGTTTTTCTAGTCGCATCGTCTATGAATGTTACATAGTACAATGAGCCACCAAGTGATGGTGTACTTGCAGGACCCCAAACATCAGAATGAACCAACTCAAGTTTTTTATTTTTTCTTTTATTTCCTGATTTTTGAAATTTTACCCTCTTTTGTTTACCATAAACACAATCTTCACAGAACTCTAAGTCCACTTCTTTCAAACCCGGTAGAAGCTTCTTTGTTTGAAGGAGTTTGCATTCCTTTGGCACTCATATGCCCAAGTCGGTAGTGCCACACCGCACTGTCAACTTCTGTAGTTGCTGCACAAGCTGAAGGTTGCGTGCTAACAGTACACAAGTAAAGTGTACCGACTTTTTCACCCTTGGCAACCACCAAAGATCCCTTTGAGATCTTCCACCGTTTGTTTCCGAATGCAATGTTGTGACCTTCATCGTCCAATTGTCCTATAGAGATCAAATTTTTGCGAAGAGAAGGAACATGCCTAACATCTTTAAGCTTCCATTCATTTCCGTTAGCAGTTTTGACAAAAACTGTACCTTTGCCAACAATCTCACAAGCTTCATCATCTCCCAAGTATACATACCCAAAATTACCTTTGGTGTAGTCTTGGAAATGTTGCTTGTGTGGTGTCGCATGGAATGAAGCCCCGGAATCTACTATCCAGGAATTAGACACATTGTCTAATGAGAGAATTAGAGCATCTTGCTCTACTTTACCTGCCACATTGGCCTCCGATGTTGGCTTGTTGTCTTGAGACTCTGTCTCCTTCTTCTTCTTGGACCAGCAATCCTTCTTGATGTGGCCCTTCTTGCCGCAGTTCCAACATTCAAGAACTGACTTTGTGCATGACTTGCTCCGCCTTGAGCAATCACGACCCTTTTGGTTTTTGAACCTCTCCTTAAGCCTTCCTCTTGTTTCCACTGATAGTGCAGCACTTGATGATTCTCCTGTGCTTCTCCTTCGCATTTCCTCGCTTAGGAGAACACCCACAACATCATCAAACTTAAGAGTATTTGTGCCAGAGATAGAATTACTTACAGCCATCACAAGGCTGTCCCAACTATCCGGTAGAGATGATAGTATAAGGAGAGCTCGCACTTCGTCATCGAAATTGATTTTCACTGATCGAAGTTGACTTATGTTTGTGTTAAAGTCATTTAGGTGTTCTGCAACTGAACCATTCTCTGCCATCTTTAGATTGAACAAGCGCTTCATAAGAAATACCTTATTGGATGCCGATGGTTTCTCGTAGAAGTCGTCAAGTGACTTCATCAAGTCCTCCGTGGTCTTCATCTCCGAAACATTGAAGGCCACCGTTGACGCCAAGCTTAACCGGATTGTTCCCAGTGCCTTTCGATCAAGGACAATCCATGCTTCATCTGCCATTGTTGCGGGCTTCTTCGCAAGACCGCCTAGTGGCAAATAGAGGTCCTTCTGGTAGAGATAGTCTTCAATCTGCATCTTCCAATGTTGGTAGTTTTTGCCATTGAACTTCTCAATCTTGAGCTTCCCTTCCTCCGCCATAACTCCCACTCAATTCAAGGAATCCTTTCCTTGAGATAATTTAGCTACGAGCAAACCTTGCTCTGATACCGCGTGTTAGGAAATAAGACGTAGCTAAATAGATAATTGAGTAGATTACTTAACGGAGAGAGACAGATTTACATACACGAGATTATAGAGTAGAGAGAGAGAGAGAGAGTACACACGATATACGTGGTTCACCCAATGTGGGCTACGTCCACGGGAAAGAAGCCACTCAATGGCTTTAGTACTTCAAAACAAGAAGTAGTTTACAAAGGGATTATACCCTTAATGGAGCTCCCGCCTTGCTTCACTCTCACCACCTCACACTCACCTTGTTGCATCAACTTCACACTATAAACTGTGTGTAGAAATGGCCTCCTTTTATAGGCCAAAAGGGCTGCCCTCTCTTATGAGAGATAGCCATGTGTAGCCGCCCTTGTGCGAATAAGTCCAAATCGGACCCTCCAATCCGCCCATGTGTGGCCGCCCTTGAGAAGACAAGTCCGCTTTTGAATTCGGCCACCGGCCACCGGCCATTGACTTCCGACCACCGGCCCCTGGCCATTGACTTCCGACCACCGGCCATCGGCCATTGACTACCGGCCACCGGCCAACCGATCGGTTGTTTTCCGACCACTTTCCGGCCGCCGTCCGGCCATAATATTCCGGCGAAAAAGAATATTCCAGTGGAAAAAAAAAGTCTCGGGGGCCTCCGCCCCCGAGGCCTTTAAAGTTGCCCTTGATTCTTGTCCGTGAAAATTTTGGTTTCCGGTGAGTGATTTTCCTTCACGCACGATGGCTTCTCCTCATAATGGGGGCCTTACAAATGTGCGCTTTTACCACAGAAAATTACAAGGGTAAATCAGGCTCCATACTTAACAACGCGCACACTGGGGGCCTGCAAACCTTGAAAGGCGATAGACCCCACTGAGCCCGTTGAGCCGTTGAGTTGTGCCTTGACTCGCTAGCTGCCAGCTTCAACCTTGTCTCTCATGTGCAGACTCAGTGCCGCTGCCCATTGCTCATTTTGTCTCGCTCGCACTCCGTCCGAGCCTGTACTAGTTGTCCCTGGCCCGCCAAACTTGGCATTTTCCTCTGCATACACACCCACGCACACACACACAAAAGCAGCTCACGCCACACACACGTGCTCTCATCCAACTTGCAAACTACAGTTGCGCGCACACAAAGCCGCAGTGCCACACACACACACCGCCGTCCAAGCCTGTTGCAAGTTGAAGACACACCCACCACTTGCCTCTGCAGCGCAGGCCATCACACACACACATTCTCATTAAACCTATACCACTTCCTATCCCAACGCACACCCACTGCCTGCCCAGCTGCTGTCGATCGCGTCCCTACCCCCTGCTGCCATGCCGGATTCTACTGTCTCACGTAGGTGCCCGCCCACACACACTGTGCCACAACTGTGCCCTGTTCCATATCATCCAACCCTGCACCTCCGATGCCTGCAGTCGACTGCCCTGCATCCCACAACACACTACACACACACTATATTGTGCGCATTCCTCGGCCCCCTGCACGTCGATGACAAGAAACATATAAAAAATAAAAATAAACTTCATACAAATCTTAAGGTGGGTTCACACCCCATAGCTTGACTCAAAAGGGGAGGATTAGGAACTTTGGAAACTGAAATTTCCACTGCTTTCGGAAGATTTTGACAAAGTCAAGCTATCAAAGATCCATGGATTGAATAATAATGCAATAGTGGGACTCACAAAATGGGGTCAATAGCTCCATGCACTAGATGATCAAAAAATTAGTGATCACTTGAGTCGAAGCCCTCTTTATGGGGTGACACTATTTTGTTATGTATGCTACACAATGCATGTGGGCACAAGCTAATCATTTGGGTATATTTGATCAGTCCCTCTTTGTCTCTCTTTTCTTGCTTCCAATGTCAATATATGCTACATAAGAGCATGAGAAGCAAATGCATTGATTTACTGTGCAATGGGTGAACAATTGTTCATAGAGCTACATAAAAATTGCCAAGTTTGTGGTGGAATGTGATAAAGTTTGGAGTTTGGATTGAATAAAAACTTTCGCAAGCACTAATCAACGTTTTTTTTTATAAAGGATGGTGTCCAATGATACAAAACAAGGTTTTGATGCTTTGAGGGAGTTTCAATTCACTTCATCTTATGATCTCTTTTTCCCTTGCTATGCATGTCGTATGGGTGCTAGTTGGATGTGATCATCGAGGGTGTGCATTGAAAGTTTGGGTTTGGCATTGTTCGTTATTTTTTTAGTGCTTAAGATGTATGCAAAAATCATGGCATAGCACTAAATTGGGTTTCTTGAATGACCATGAGAGGGTAGTAAAATTTTGGGCTTGTGATTGAGCATTCTTCTAGTGCTTGGCTTGATTGAAATTATCATTTGCACGAAAATGGCAAGCTCTATTTGACATGCATGTGAGCTTCATGAGAGAGTTTCACTAAATGATGAGTTGTGATTTCTTGGTCGGACTTTGTGCTTAAACTTAACACTGCTTGTGCATTTTTAATGCTTGAATTGAATGAGAAATTATTTGAAAGCATTAAAATTGAGCTTGTTTTGATGGACAAGAGTGTGCGTAAAAATTTGAACTTGGCTTTGTGCATTTTTTAGTGCTTATATTGGATGATCAAAAGCTAAAGATCACTAACATTTGAGTTGTTTTGAAGGGGTGTGGCATATGTGTGATTCCAAATGATCCAAGATGGGGTCATCATTGCAATGTATTGCAAAATTTGGCTAATTAGAGTCATTCCAAATGTGTAAAGTTGTAATGCTAGCTCATAGCTTGGTCTAAAAATGCAATTTTTTTCATTTGAGCTAGCGTTTAGCCAACTTTTGAGCTTTCAAGTACATACTTTGGCTAGTAAGAGCCATTCATTTTCATTTCATCGAGTTGCAGTCATTTCTAGCTCATAGAGTGTGCTCTAAAATTGTAAAATTTATTGAGCTAGTTGTTAGCCAACTTTTTGAAAATCTTTAAATTGTAAAATTCGGCTTCGAGAGCCACTTCATTTCATCAAAGTTGCATTATGTTTTAGCTCTTGGCTTGTTTTAAATTCCATACTTCAAGAGAGTTAGAAGCTAGTCAACTTTGAATCATGCATGACAGATGATAAAAATTGTATGTAAAAGCATTTTATCTCTCTCATTGTTGTTGTGTATGCATAAATTTGCTACTTTAGAGCATCATGTGCATAACCAAAGGCATTTTTTTCCCTTGGGTTTTTCCCTTTGGAAAATTCGGGTATGCAAGACCCTAGCTTTAGGTTTTCATTAATGTTTTTGTGTGGATTTTCAATAATTGGCTTTTGTAGGTTGTGTTTACACTTAGCTTCAAAAGACTTCTTTTGCAAATAAAAGATCAAGAGGCTTCTCTACACAAAGGATGCTTGCTCAAGGGTGCTCAAAGAGCATGAATAGGTGTAATCCTTCCATGATTTTGCTCAAGGGTGCTCAAAGAGCATGAATAGGTGTAATCCTTCCATGACTTTGCTCTTTGTTCATCTCTCCACTCTCTTGCTTGGTTTAAGTGAAATTTTGCTTCGAAGCTATGGTTTTTTTCAGGTTAGAAAGCTAGGCATCGTAAAGTTTCAACACCCTACTTTGTGAAAATTAAACTCATAAAAAATTAGGTTTTATGAATGCTAATCATAGGTAATTGACCTTGACCTTAGGTTAATGTAGGTTCATTTCTTGCTAGTCCTAGATTCATATTGATAAGTCTTAATATTCCACTCATTTTTTGTCATGACCTAGGGCTATGATTAGGCTTTAGTTTTTTTTAGTCCAATTGCCACTAGTTCTCATAAAGGAAGCAATAAAAATGTGCTAAAAAAATGAATCATGAAGCAAAGAAGTGTCCAAAAAAAGTAGCAACAATGCTACTAAGGCACATGAAAATAAAAATTCTATGTTATGATGTGTCTTTGTGAGGCCTAGCGCCTTATTGGCACTTGGTAGGCGAGGGGAATCACCTTGGCTTGCTTGGTCAAGGCCCTAAACCGATGCCCTGCGCTGATAGGGGTTAGCCGTCGCCTTGGTAAGCTAGTAGGCTTTTGGAACACCTTCTTGAGGGTTCAAGGAGCTGAGAGTCGCACCTAGACTTGCCTTGGGGTGGTAGCCTTGTGATTGTGCTTTAAATTTTCAATGAATGACTAAATCAAAACTTCCATGAGCTTCAAAAAGTTTTGACAATGTACTAATAGATTAGGAGCTTTTTATAGCCCATAGACATGATAGACTTGAATGATTTATTAAGATTGTTCACATAGTCTTTAGGCTAGTAGGTTTATGAACTTGCATTAGCCTAGGGTCATAATTGATTGCTTGTGTTTCATGCATAAAACTGAAATTTCAAGTGGTTTAATCTTCACAATAGTTTGAGTATTTTTTTGCTTTATGTTGTCTAGTTTTTTACTATGATTGACCCATCTTTTAGAAGCAAAAAATCACTTTGCATGATTGTTCATTTATGCTTCATGTTTATTCATTTTTGGTGGCCTTTGATGCTCATTACTTGTTCTTATATTTTGCAGCTCAACATTTCTTCCTTGGACTTGCTTTCTACCATGTCACCATGTCTTGCTTCACCGGCACACGAGGACGTGCGCTAAATTAGGAAGGGGGGAAGTTAGAAGCGGCTAACAGGCTACACCATTTATGCACCAAGTTGTGGATGTGCCATAGTGCACAGTATTTACTTTTCATTGTATAGGGCTTGGGCTCATTTAGGAGTTCCAAAGTTGTATGAGTTTAGGCTAGAGAGCTCACTTTATCCCATAGTTGAAGGGTTTGAGGCCCAAAACTATAAAAGAGCCCTATGCTTAATGAGAGGTCATTCTTGAGTGGTTCTTTTGAGAACTCTCTCCCTAGAGGAGGTCTTGATGGCCTAGCCTTTAAGCTTACTGCCCATGCTTAGAAGGCTAGTGCTAATCACATGTAATTAGTGTAATCCTCTCTTAATTAATTTAGTCTTCATTATGTTGTCAATCATGTTTCTCTACTTTCCTTCATTGTTTTGAAGTGTTGATCTTCTCTAATCTAACTCTTACTTATGCTAAGCTTCTCCGATTATGGGAGTCCTTACCTAACTCTCTCGATTAAGCGGAGTGGGTGTACTCGTGATTGAGGGATTAGAGTTGTCCTCTAATGGTGTGCTTGTGTGTGTGTGTAGGTTTAAGAAGCCTTGAGCTTAATTTGATTATGTGTGACTTGATTTGGACACCATGATGGGCATGGTTGGGGTGGCCGACTTGAATGCGATCTTGTGTGCTTAATCGTCAATGCATGTAATTAGAGTTGTGCTTGAGAGATTCCAAGATTAGTGTGTTTCACTTCGTTGCTTGATGTGTGTAGATGATTGCTTGAAGTTGATGCTTGATGTGCGATTAGCATTAGTTGATTTGGGATGATTTCTAATTGCATTGGAGGATGCACGCTCTTGAATCCTCTCAATCTTTGCATCCGATGACACTCGCACATTTATTTGTGTGATGCCTCCAAGCCCTATCCGGGTCATGCTCTCTCTCTCCGGATTGATAGATTTGTGGGAGATTGCCTATGTTATGGCGAGCCTCGAGTTGAGCATACATAAAGTCATGTCGCTCATGCTGGAAGAGGTGAGCATAAGAGTCAAAGTCCATATAATATATAAGGTGGAGAAGGCGGAGTAGTCCAAAAAAGAAAAAACACACACACTCACGCACTTGACACAGTGAGGAAGAGTGGAGAAACCTCGACAGCAAAAACCCTTCTTGTGAGTAGTGAAAGCTTTTGAAGCACTCATGCTATATGTTTTGCTAGCTACACTAACTCCATGAAGAACCCATCAATACTCTTCTCTCGCACCACATCTTGTTTAACATGCATAACTCTGTGCAAGCATATAGATGTCCCATCATTTGACATATGCATTATGCACTCTTTTTTATTCCACCCATGCACTTACACAAACACATGACGATGACCAAGCGGAAACAGATTTTATGAGCCTTTGCTCAACACCAATGGCTCTGACTTCAAGCTACTAACACTTATCCATGTATATCAAGCCCATACTAGTAGCCATATGTACTTTAACTTAGCATAACTCTATCACATCAGAACCTAAGTACATATAGACTCGCATTTAATTATGACTAAATACATTTTTTCCCACTGGGTTTTTCCCTTTAGTCTTATCCAGGTATCCAAGACCTTCATTTTGTATATACGCTATATTTTACTTTTACTCTTTTATTTTTTATAACAAAAAAAATAAGAAGAACCACGATATCCCCACACTATTAATTGCAAATCTACTGACAACTCAAGGGAGAGGCCAAAAAACAGCTTGACAAAGCTTCAAGTCAACTTACAGGTACGACTGCCAGGTAACAACCATAGAAAAAGAAAACTAGAGTTACAATGACAACGAACTGCTGCACCAACAAGTCGATACAACCTCATGCAATTCAAGATACAACAACCAATCGGAGGGGGAGAGTTCTAGGCTTCAGATACACTACAGGTACAACTTCAAGGCAGCTTTAACATCACGCAAAGCAACAAACTGCAGAAGAGGCTTCCACAACAACTTCAACCAACACCAAGACATCAAGAACTCATCAAGGCCAGCAAATACATAGGGTCTTGTCGGGGACGACAAGAATTTGGAGGGGGAGAGTGTTGAAAGGACGCCCTTTCAACAACGTTTCCATAAAGATTCCATTAAAGATTCCTCAAAGATTTTGTAAAGATTCCACATGAAGATGGTGATGAAGTAATGAAGATGAAGATGGATGCTGCAACATGAAGATACGAGTTCATGGACGTCATCGAATATCCCGTTATTATTATTTTGAGCCATTACGGCCACTTTTGTAATGTTTACGGGAACCTCATATTTTAAATCGGCACTTGTATTTTGGCCGCAGATGCTTGTATAATGAGTAAAGCCAACTCAGTTTCTTGTAATTAAGCTTTGTAGAAGCCTAAGGACAATTTAGGTCATTTGGTTGGACATTAGGTTTGAAGGCTTTGTATATAAGCTAAAACCTAAGGCTTTGTAAAAAACACATTACGTTATCTCAAATAATATACAGTCGTGGGTTCTGCAGCACACAGTAGTGAGCTTCACGCACACACACCCTCGCGCACACTAATCACATTGCAGATATGAGAGTAGGAGCGTGTTAGCATCGAGGAGCTCTCCGCGTCGACGCAAGCAATGCAAGCCGAGGACCACATCGCGAGCCCGCCTGCTACGAGCTATATTTGGTCGTAAGTACCTCAAACGACATCCGATCTGAATGAACAAGTAGTCGTTAGAATCAGGGCGAGAAGCTCTTCGTGTTGATGTCTTTGTAGATCAGTTTCGGACACTTTGAAAATTGTTGTTTTGAGTCTATCGCGATAGCGATTAGAGGTCTTACAGTTATGGTTTTCAGAGTTTAGGTGTTTGGCCATATAGGATATATCCTTGTGAGTCTTGCCCTCCGATTTCGAGTCATTCCGATATGATTTGAGACTGTTTCGAGCTTGTAGTGTTCCGTAGGATGCGTTGTCTGTTACTTTGCTTTATGGTAGTGTTGTGGTAGGATTAGTGACTGTAGAGTGTTGTTCGTGTCTAGCTCAGGGTTGACAACCTAGAGATTGCCTCCATGCCCTAGTCGGGTCAGCTACGTCCTCGGATTAACAGTTTGTTGGTCTGTGTTCTCGCTGTGCTCCATCGTCCGTCGCGGCGTACTCGCTAACATTGGAGCCGTTGCCAGGGATGAAGCGCCTAAACTAGCGTAGACCGTGTCACTCGTGTTTGATAGTATAGCGTTTCTCTAGAGTTTTCTACAGTGTTGTCACCATTTGCCTTCTTAGTGGGAAGTCAGAGAGCGGATCTCTTGACTGAGGGATAGCCAGGGAGCCTACGTCTCACCGAGGTGGTCCACCATGAGGTTGAAGTATGGTTATATTATTTTGTTGTGTGTTTAAATTAGGTTTTGTGGTTTGTGTGTTTGGTTGTGACTTATGGTTGTGAAGAACTTGAAAGAGAAAAAAAAACGCAAAGAAAAATGCAAAAGGTAAGCAGGAGGCTGTTTGCTTGCCAGAAAGCAAAAACAACCATTCAACTATCCAAAGTAGGACTTTAGGTAGTGTAGGACATGTGATGTTGATCTAGAGCGATTTTGACATGAAAATGTGCTTGAAAACACAAAAGGCGGAATTGTGTTGATTATGATAAAAGTGCTCTAAAATGGTCGTTTGAAAGCCGATTTGAGTGCTTGTTTTTGCATTGGAGACCTTAAGGTAGGGGGAAAACACAGATTTGGTCCCAAAAAAAAAAAAACTCTAAGAAACCCAAAAAACAAAATTCTGAAACCAAATCTGCAATGTGATTAGTGTGCGCGATGGTGTGTGTGCGTGAAGCTCACTACTCTGTGCTGCAGAACCCACGACTATATATTATTTGAGATAACGTAATGTCTTTTTTACAAAGCCTTAGGTTTCAGCTTATATACAAAGCCTTCAAACCTAATGTCCGGTCAAATGACCTGAATTGTCCCTAGGCTTCTACAGAGCTCAATTCCAAGAAACTGAGTTGGCTTTACTCATTATACAAGCATCTGCGGCCAAAATACAAGTGCCGATTTAAAATATGAGGTTCCCGTAAACATGACAAAAGTGGCCGTAATGGCTCAAAATAATAATAACGGGATATTTGATGACGTCCATGAACTCGTATCTTCATGTTGCAGCATCCATCTTCATCTTCATTACTTCATCACCATCTTCATGTGGAATCTTTACAGAATCTTTGAGGAATCTTTATGGAAACGTTGTTGAAAGGGCGTCCTTTCAACACTTATGTTAGAAGCGGCTAACAGACTACACCATTTATGCACCAAGTTGTGGATGTGCCATAGTGCACAGTATTTACTTTACATTGTATAGGGCTTGGGCTCATTTAGGAGTTCCAAAGTTCTATGAGTCTAAGCTAGAGAGCTCACTTTATCCCATAGTTGAAGGGTCTGAGGCCCAAAACTATAAAAGAGCCCTATGCTTAATGAGAGGTCATTCTTGAGTGGTCCTTTTGAGAACTCTCTCCCTAGAGGAGGTCTTGATGGCCTAACCTTTGAGCTTAATGCCCATGCTTAAAAGGCTAGTGCTAATCACATGTAATTAATGTAGTCCTCTCTTAATTAATCTAGTCTTCATTATGTTGTCAATCACGTTTCTCTACTTTCCTTCATTGTTTTGAAGTGTTGATCTTCTCTAATCTAACTCTTACTTATGCTAAGCTTCTCCGATTAGTGGAGTCCTTATCTAACTCTCTCGATTAAGCGGAGTGGGTGTACTCGTGATTGAGGGATTAGAGTTGTCCTCTAATGGTGTGCTTGTGTGTGTGTGTAGGTTTAAGAAGCCTTGAGCTTAATTTGATTATGTGTGACTTGATTTGGACACCATGATGGGCATGGTTGGGGTGGCCGACTTGAATGTGATCTTGTGTGCTTAATCGTCAATGCATGTAATTAGAGTTGTGCTTGAGAGATTCCAAGATTAGTGTGTTTCACTTCGTTGCATGATGTGTGTAGATGATTGCTTGAAGTTGATGCTTGATGTGCAATTAGCATTAGTTGATTTGGGATGATTTCTATTTGCATTGGAGGATGCACGCTCTTGAATCCTCTCAATCTTTGCATCCGGTGACGCTCTCGCACATTCTTTGTGTGATGCCTCCAAGCCCTAGCCGGGTCATGCTCTCTCTCTCCGGATTGATAGATTTGTGGGAGATTGCCTATGCTATGGCGAGCCTCCAACATTGGCGCCGTTGCCGGGGACGGGTTGCCTACGCTAGAGGAGTTGAGGTTGCAAAAGATAAGAGTAATTTGATTACCGATTTCTTGTAATTAAGTAGGATTTGATTTGTGTGTAGTGTAATTAGGTTTAATTGGATGTGTATAGAGTCATGTCACCCCAAAACCCCCTAAATTCTCTTTTGATTTTGCTAATTTTTCACTAACCTTCACTAATTTTGCATCCCATTCATGCTAATTTCATGCTAATTGTGCTAACCTTACCACTAATTTTGATTTGGAATGTATGCTAAATCCCCTTAATTGAGGAGGATCATCACTCTTAATTGCTCTAATCTATGCCTAATCATGTGATTGAGTGTTGATTTTGGTCAATTTTTTTGATCAATTTTGGACCGAATCGGAGTTGCACACACATGTGTGTGCATGATGGAATCCTCGCGTGGAGCAAGGATTAGCTTGGATGCAATCAATTGTAAGTGGATTGACTTACTCCGTTCAATTTTTGATTGATTAAGTTGATCCCATTGAGTTGCTAAATCATTGCTAAAATTAGGTGTGTGTGCCTAATTGATGGAATTTATACCTAATTTGATGAAATTGGAATGAAATTGTAATCAAATAGGATGTCTAAATGCTTGTAGATTGGTGATTTTTCAAGAAATGTGTGTGCAAGCATTAGGAAATCGCCTAATTTCGTTGCTAATTGAGCAAAAATTGGATTTGTGCACCTAATTTTTGTGTGTGTGTAATGCTAAATTGAGTTAAAATTTGATCAATTTTTGATTAAAATTGAGTTAACTTAGCATGTATATACTCATGAATGTGTGATCAAATGTGCAATTGATGAAATGCAATGAGTGATTAATGAAATTTTTGCACAAATCGACGGCCTAAATTTAGGTGTGTGTGCCTAAGTAATGGCCAATTATGCCTAAATTGGGGATGAATAATTGGTCTTGGTTGCCAATTGTGATGATTAAGGCCTAAATTTTGGTACATGTATGATTTATTGATTTGAATGACTCAATTGCGCATAATTGAGAATGATTTTATGTATTGCCATTGAATTGTAGCCAATTCGATTGGTTATGGCAAAAATTTTCATTACATTGTGCATTTTCAAGTGCCATAATCAAATTTGTGTAGCCATGCAAATTTAAACCAAGTCCAAATGGATTTTAGTGATTTGAGCAAATGGATATGAGCATGGGGGATTGGAAATCGACTTCAAGGCATAAAATTTTCCCAATTAAAAGTGTGACATCGAGTAATCCTCAATTGGGGACAATGCGGAGGGAAAGTGGATTAATTGTGCACAAAGTAACTAGAATTTTAATTATGAATTGGCTTTAATTCTCATTATGTTGCTTCAAGCAATGAGATGTGTGCATGATTAAGTGTTTTACAATTGGAGTGAATGACTCAATTCATGCTGATTGGGAATGGTTTTGCAAATGGGAGAATTAGTTTAATGTGTTGTGAGCTATGCTATGCCTCATAGGGTAAGATTGCAAGGATTTCTTATGGTTTACACATTTTGATAATCAATGGATCGAACTTTCATTATGCATTGTACAAAATGGCTAATAAATGCTCAATGTAGACCGGGCTGCGAATATTTTTATGAGCTTATAACTAGTTCTTTGATATTGGTTGAGGATTTGAACATAACTTTGAGATATTGTCACTTGCGCTCAAAGAAATGGTGGGAATGCTCCCTAAGTGAGCTTTTGAATTTTTTGAAAAAATGCCAAATCAATGAGCCCGAATCTCAATACACTCACTCACACACACCCATTTTTGGCCTGATTTTGGCGCTAGCAAACAAACACACACACACAAAAGCTGCCAATACAGCTCGGCATTCTGCCTGGCCTGGCCCCTACTGTCATGTGGATGCCCGCAACCAACCCCACCTCGCCACTTTTGGCTTGGATTCCTCACACCCGCACACTCAATGCTCACCCGCATGCTACTCTAGCTTGGAGGGTCAAACCTACTCCAACTTGCCCAATTCATGATTTGGTGGGGTTGTCAAAACTCGCCATCCGTGCATCACACACACGACCCCTGACCCCTCATTTTCCACTGCAGTGGCCGCACCTTACGGGTCCTTCACAGCTCCAAAAAACAAGCCTCGTGATCACTGCATCTCGGCAGCCCACTCAGGCTATGAGGCACGCACCATGCGGGGTCGACCCATGCTTTGATAAGGCAGCAAACCTCTCCCTGAGCCACGCTTGTCCCAGCCCCACTTTGGATGCTTTGGATCCTGCACACCTTCAAAGTAAAACACATACACACGCTGCTGCAACTTCGGAGTTGCCCTTGCTATCGCTTCAAGTAAATACACACTCTCTATCGAGCTCGGCAGGTTTTGCCATGGGCATCCAGCAAAAGCAAAACACACGTGCACACTTTTTAAGAGTGCTAAAAACAGGTAGCACCATAAACACACACAAGCGCTCGCAAAACCGACCCACCGTGCCTTGGCTGCGGATGCTGGCTCCGTCAAGACACCCACACACACACACACACACTTTCTTGCAACTCCCGGATTTCGCCGCTTGACCTGCTGCTATAATTCGCGTTGGCTCACCGCCAAGTCAACACACTCACCCACACACCTACACTACCTCTTTAGCCTTCCCCGCTCCCAATTCTCTCTTTCTCTCTCTCTCGCGGCCTCCTCAGAAACGCATCTGCAGCCTTAGCCATTTCTTCAAAAAAAAATAAAAAAAAATAAAAATAAAAACTTTAAGCATGGTTCCCACGAAACCCTTCTTCAATAGGGAGCAGCATCTTAGTTCTCATTCGACTTATGAGAGACGCGAGGACTTGCCATCAAAGGAACGATGTTGTAATAGATCAAAACAAATTTGGCTACAAGAATCGATGTTAATGTTTCAAATTGAGAGTTTCAAATTACAAATTGCAAGCTCTATAAATCTCTTTGCTATGTATATCGTATGTGCTATACATGAGCAAGGATGTGGACATTAGTTGTGTGTGTCATATTTTCTATGTAAGAGAAACATGAGAGCCTTGAGTAAAGCTATGATTGTGTGATGATTGCCTTACTTGCACTAAGCGTGGTTTAGTGCTCGGCTGGATTGAAAATCTTATTGCACTGAATGGTAATCTCTTTTTGAAATACATATGAGCTTCATGTGAGAGTTGCACTAAATGATGAGTTATGATTGCTTGGTCGGGAGTTTGTGCTTAAACTTAACATTGATTGTGCATTTTAAGTGCTGCATTTGATTGCAAAATATTTACATGACGCTTAAAATTAAGCTTCTTGAATGATCAAAAGAGAGCATTTGGGCTTGTGATCGATTGTAGTGCTTACTTTGAATGGAAAATGCTTTCATGCACTAAACAATTGAGTTGATTTTGAAGGGTTTGAGCAATGATTGAGCTGATTGAGACTTTAGTGCTTAAGTTGAAAGAAAAATGACGGGAAAGCACTAAAATTGAGTTTTTTGATAGCAACAAGAGATCACTGAAATTTGGATTTGGCATTGCTTGATACATTTTAATGCTCGACTTGAATGAACATTCATTGGAAAACATTAAAATTGAGCTTGTTTTGATGGACAAGAGTGTGCGCAAAAAATTGAACTTGGCTTTGTGGATTTTTTAATGCTTGTATTGGATGTTCAAAAGCTAAAGAGCACTAATGCTTTGAGTCTTTTTTGAAGGAATGTGGACGAAGTGTGTGTTCAAATGATCCAAGAAGGGGTCATCATTGAAAAATATTGCAAACTGTGGCTAATTAGAGAAATTCCAAATGTTGGGATTAAACTTGTAATGCTAGCTCATAGCCTTGTCACAAGAGTTAATTTTTTCATTTGAGCTAGTGTTTAGCCAACATTTGAGCTTTCAAGTACAAATTTGGCTAGTAAGAGCCATTCATTTCATTAAGTTACAGTCATCTCTAGCTCATAGATTGCACTCAAAAATGTAAAATTTCAATTGAGCTAGTTGTTAGCCAACTTTTTGAAAAGCTTCAAAATGTAAAATTCGGCTTCTAGAGCCACTTCATTTCATCAAAGTTGCATTATTTTTTAGCTCTTGTATTGTTTTTTCAATACTTCAAGTGAGCTAGAAATTAATCGACTTTTGAATCATGCATGAGAGATGGTTGAAATTGCACTATTTGCTTATGTAGAAGCTCATTATCTCTCATGGTTGTTATGTATGCATAAATTTGCTACATTAGAGCATCATGTGCATAACCAAAGGCATTTTTTCCCCTTGGGTTTTTTCCCTTTGGCGAATTCGGGTATGCAAGACCCTAGCTTTAGGTATTCATTGATGTTTTTATGTGCATTTCGCTTTCAATAATTGGTTTTTGGAGCTTGTGTTTACACTTAGCTTCAAAAGGCTTCTTTTTGCAAATAAAAAAAGATCAAGAGACTTCTCTACTCAAAGGATGCTTGCTCAAGGATGCTCAAAGAGCATGAATAAGTGTAATCCTTCCATGATTTGGCTCTTTGTTCATCTCTCCATTCTCTTGCTTGGTTTAAGTGAAATTTTGCTTCTAAGCTATGGTATTTTCATGTTAGAAAGCTAGGCATCGTAAAGTTTCAACACCCTACTTTGTGAAAATTAACTCACAAAAAATTAGGTTTTATGTATGTTAACCATAGGTAATTAGCCTTGACCTTAGGTTAATGTAGGTTCATTTCTTGCTAGTCCTAGATACTTAGTGATAGTCTTAATATCCCATTAACTTTTGTCACGACCTAGGGCTATGATTAAGCTTTAGTCTTTTTTAGTCCAATTGCCACTAGTTATCATAAAGGAAGCAATAAAAATGTGCTAAAAAATGAACCATGAAGCAAAGAAGTGTCCAAAAAAGTAGCAAAAATGCTACTAAGGCACATGAAAATAAAAATTCTATGTTATGTTGTGTCTATGTGAGGCCTAACGCCTTATTGGCACTTGGTAGGCGAGGGGAATCACCTTGGCTCGCTTGGTCAAGGCCCTAAACCAATGCCCTGCGCTGATAGGGGTTAGCCGTCGCCTTGGTAAGCTAGTAGGCTTTTGGAACACCTTCTTGAGGGTTCAAGGAGCCGAGAGTCGCACCTAGACTTGCCTTGGGGTGGTAGCCTTGTGATTGTGCTTTAATTTTTCAATGAATGACTAAATCAAAACTTCCATGAACTTCAAAAAGCTTTGACAATGTACTAATAGATTAGGAGCTTTTTTATAGCCCATAGACATGATAGACTTGAATAATTTATTAAGATTGTTCACATAGTTTTTAGGCTAGTAGGTTTATGAACTTGCATTAGCCTAGGGTCATAATTGATTGCTTGTGTTTCATGCATAAAACTGAAATTTCAAGTGGTTTAATCTTCACAATAGTTTGAGTATTTTTTTGCTTTATGTTGTCTAGTTTTTTACTATGATTAACCCATCTTTTAGAAGCAAAAATCACTTTGCATGATTGTTAATTTATGCTTCATGTTTTAATCATTATTGGTGGCCTTTGATGCTTATCACTTATTCTTATGTTTTGCAGCTCAACATTTCTTCCTTGGACTTAATTTCTACCATGTCACCGTGTCTTGCTTCACCGGCACACGAGGACGTGCGCCAAATTAGGAAGGGGGGAATGTTAGAAACGGCTAACAGGCTACACCATTTATGCACCAAGTTGTGGATGTGCAATAGTGCACAGTATTTACTTTTCATTGTATAGGGCTTGGGCTCATTTAGGAGTTCCAAAGTTGTATGAGTCTAAGCTAGAGAGCTCACTTTATCCCATAGTTGAAGGGTTTGAGGCCCAAAGCTATAAAAGAGCCCTATGTTTAATGAGAGGTCATTCTTGAGTGGTCCTTTTGAGAACTCTCTCTAGAGGAGGTCTTGATGGCCTAGCCTTTGAGCTTAATGCCCATGCTTAGAAGGCTAGTGCTAATCACATGTAATTAATGTAATCCTCTCTTAATTAATTTAGTCTTCATTATGTTGTCAATCATGTTTCTCTACTTTCCTTCATTGTTTTGAAGTGTTGATCTTCTCTAATCTAACTCTTACTTATGCTAAGCTTCTCCGATTATGGGAGTACTTACCTAACTCTCTCGATTAAGCGGAGTGGGTGTACTTGTGATTGAGGGATTAGAGTTGTCCTCTAATGGTGTGCTTGTGTGTGTGTAGGTTTAAGAAGCCTTGAGCTTAATTTGATTATGTGTGACTTGATTTGGACACCATGATGGGCATGGTTGGGGTGGCCGACTTGAATGCGATCTTGTGTGCTTAATCTTCAATGCATGTAATTAGAGTTGTGCTTGAGAGATTCCAAGATTAGTGTGTTTCACTTCGTTGCTTGATGTGTGTAGATGATTGCTTGAAGTTGATGCTTGATGTGCGATTAGCATTAGTTGATTTGGGATACAAAGTATGAAAGAACTTCGATTTGCAGCAATAAGCAAAATCTTTCCAACTCCTTGAACATGATAAGAGGCATTGTTGGCACAAGTCACCGTATCCCCTTGAGGGACAGACTCAATAGAGGTAAACAAATCATGATGTGATGTAATGTGATTTGTAGCACCACTATCAGAATACCACACCTGTGAATCTGTAGCAACTGAAATACATGCATCATGGAAAATAGGATCATAAGTGCACTCTACACTAAATGCCCATTCTCAATCAACATCAGCATCACAATCTCCTTTGACAGAAGACTCTACAATCATTGCACTTGTATTGGACCGTGTAGTGGATCCAGCCTCTTTCATTTGCATTGGAGGATGCACGCTCTTGAATCCTCTCAATCTTTGCATCCGATGACGCTCTCGCACATTCTTTGTGTGATGCCTCCAAGCCCTAGCCAGGTCATGCTCTCTCTCTCTCTCTCTCTCTCTCTCTCTCTCTCTCTCTCTCTCTCTCTCTCCGGATTGATAGATTTGTGGGAGATTGCCTATGCTATGGTGAGCCTCCAACATTGGCGCCGTTGCAGGGGACGGGTTGCCTACGCTAGTTGAGTTGAGGTTGCAAAAGATAAGAGTAATTTGATTACCGATTTCTTGTAATTAGGTAGGATTTGATTTGTGTGTAGTGTAATTAGGTTTAATTGGATGTGTATAGAGTCATTTCACCCCAAAAACCCCTAAATTCTCTTTTGATTTTGCTAATTTTTCACTAACCTTCACTAATTTTGCTTCCCATTCATGCTAATTTCATGCTAATTGTGCTAACCTAACCGCTAATTTTGATTTGGAATGTATGCTAAATCCCCTTATTTGAGGAGGATCATCACTCTTAATTGCTCTAATCTATGCCTAATCATGTGATTGAGTGTTGATTTTGGTCAATTTTTTTGATCAATTTTTGGATCGAATCGGAGTTGCACACATGTGTGTGCATGATGGAATCCTTGCGTGGAGCAAGGATTAGCTTGGATGCAATCAATTGTAAGTGGATTGACCTACTCCGTTCAATTTTTGATTGATTAAGTTGATCCCATTGAGTTGCTAAATCATTGCTAAAATTAGGTGTGTGTGCCTAATTGATGAGATTTATGCCTAATTTGATGAAATTGGAATGAAATTGTAATCAAATAGGATGCCTAAATGCTTGTAGATTGATGATTTTGCAAGAAATGTGTGTGCAAACATTAGGAATTGGCCTAATTTCGTTGCTAATTGAGCAAAAAAATTGGATTTGTGCACCTCATTTTTGTGTGTGTGCAATGCTAAATTGAGTTAAAATTTGATCAATTTTTGATTAAAATTGAGTTAATTTAGCTTGTATATACTCATGTATGTGTGATCAAGTGTGCAATTGATGAAATGCAATGAGTGTTTAATGAAATTTTTGCACAAATCGACGGCCTAAATTTAGGTGTGTGTGCCTAATTAATGGCCAATTATGCCTAAATTGGGGATGAATAATTGGTAGCAAGTACCAATTATGATGATTATTGGACCTAAAAGATCGGTGTGTATTTGATTGATTGACTTTGGATGATTCAATTAATACCCAATTGAAAAGGATTTATCTACATTACCGTTGTGATGCATGTGCCAATTTGATTGGAAATGGTGAAAAATTTAATGACATGTGCATTTGCAAATACCTTACTCAAATGCGTGTGGTCATACAAACCCAAAATGACAATCCTAATTAGGTTTGGATGAGTTTGATATCGAGATGAGCACTCGAGTGCAATGATAATTACATGGGTTGAATTTGCAATTGTGAGGAAATCATGCATGAATTGACCATTTCCCTTATACGTTAAATGGATTCAATTTTGAGCAGGGTTTTGTCCATACATTAATTCAAAACTCAATATGCGTGCTCAAGAAATCATCACATTGAAGTGAGATGAATGAGAATGGTAATGTGCTTAGGTTCATTGACCTGTGAAGCATGATTAAGTGAAGTACGGATTTTTTTTTAAAAAATGGCATCCAATTATGCAAGCTTATTGATTTTTGAGTAAGCTTTGAGAATGGGAATTGAGTGATCAAATTATTAAGAAAGGTATTCCCAATGAAAGAATTGTACACTTTGTAGTCCATCGTCCTTTTCTCTTTGCTCTTCAGGTGAAACACCTCTTAAGGAGGGAGGTTCTTTTTTGAAAAAAACAAAATGCTAACTCACTCCTACACATAAAATACGCTGGGAAGATATTTTGGTTTGGCTTTATTCACAAAAAAAAAAACACACACACACACACACCCACCCATTTATGGCTACCGAATCTGGGCGCTAACAAAACGACACACTCACACACACCTACTTGAGGCTTGGATTGGCGCTCGCGAACACACACATACACATATGCTTCTCGAATCTCCAAGCTCTTGTCGTGCTGCCCACTTGCAGGCCTTGTGCTTCTATCCTTTGGACTTTCCGAATTAATCGCTGTTGCAAGTTGAACAGACGCGTTTTTTGTTGTCGCCTTGCTTGGACACGGCCCACTTGCTCGCCTTCTTGGCCTCGCAGACATGTTGCCCCACCATCACACACACACGTTCTCAACACATGAACACTCTCGAGTCTCACTCACCTTTATTTCAGGCTCACTCGCTTGAGTCTCACAGCATATACAAGCATTTAATAGTTGCTAGCATTTCTCTGTCAGCGCTGCCGAATCGTCCGTTCTACTACTGCCGCTTTTGTGCTTGATCTTTTGCGGCTTGAAGATGGCCTGCGAAGACAGAATTTCAAGCTCACCATTTCGGCATGGTGCTGCAAAAAGTCTAAAACTCCACACACAAAGATAACGTCATGTTGTGGATGCCCCTCTTTTAGGTGGCGATGTGGGAGTAAAATCATGAAAATTAGCAATATTAACAGGAGGGGAGGAGCACATGGTACAAGCTTTAACCCCTCTTTTTTTCATGTATGGGGTCTGTCACCTACATGGGCAGTACTGGGTTGCGCCAAAGCACTAAAATGGGAAAACCAGATTATCATTGCGGCGACTAGATTGGGGCTCATAGAGGGTGTGCTTTTTTCCTGCAAGAAGGAAGATCATGACAAGAAAACGTGTGCATGGAGGTTGTTGACCAAGCGGGAGTTGGTGAGGAGCAAGGCGTGATGCATACAACTATGAAGATTTAGCTCCATCTAATCCTCCGGCGAGCGACATCTTGCAAGAAGACAGTTAATTTCTCTTTGTATCTTGTAGGATGTCTTTTAATTCACTCTCGTGGATTTGAGTACTGTTTGGAAGCATCTAAGATTTGGAGCCTATGTAAATCATTTACCGAAGGATCTGGGAATCGCAACAGAGAAATGCAGGCGAATGGGTCTCTCTCTGCTTGAGTTTGCATTGGCACAACAACTTTATGCCATTCCTTGGCTCTCTCTCTCTCTCTCTCTCTCTCTCTCTCTCTCTCTCTCTCTCTCTCTCTCTCTCTCTCTCTCTCTCTCTCTCTCTCTCTCTCTCTCTCTCTCTCTCTCTCTCGCGGCCCCACATTGAGTCGGCCCGGTAGCTGCAGCTCGCAGTCATTTTCAGGGAATAAGAAAATTAAAATTAAAATAATGAAAGCTTACGTTCCCACCCTCAAAAACAAAGAAATCGACAATTCCTACTCGACTCTTCTTTTGCCTCCACATCACCCCATCTGTCCAAGATATTGGATTATCCCAATTGATCCTCAATTCCTCTATGGTTTATCCTAATCCAAGAAACCCTGCCGTGGCCCTTGCCTTCACTAACTCACAACACAGTTTGGGAAAATATCATTGGACTTTATAAACAAAATGACCAAATTGAGTATTCAAAGTACTTTAGGGTACAAATCTCTGACACCTGTTTGATATGAATGTTAAATTACACTAAAGTCGGGCATCAATTTTGGGTGAATGTCCATGAGATGACGTTACATTTTGGTTTGTGAATGATCATGGTATGTTTTGATGCTTATTTTGACTGCCGAATGTTGTCATGCACTAGTGAAAGAGCTTCATTGGGTATTTATTACTGCCAGAGCTAAATAGTCCTTTCCATCAATTGCTATAAATGTCGTATTTGCTAATTAAAGAGAACGGATATGGGCTACGACTGTGTATGCATCCATTGTAAAATTTGCATAAAGTCATTAAAAAAGTTTGGGATATGATTGAGCATGATCTTACTGCATTGACAATTGAGACCTTTGTCTGTAGTAGAAGAAAATTTTATTTTTGGCATGCATATGGGCTTCATGTGAGAGTTGCAGTAGATGATGAGATGTGATTGCTTGGTCGGGACTTTGTGTTTAAACCTAACATTGCTTGTACATTTTAATGCTCGACTTGAACGAACAATCATTGGAAAGCATTAGAATTGAGCTTGTTTTAATGGCCAAGAGAGAGCATTAAAACTTTTGGGGTTGTGGATGATCATGCATTTTTAGTGCTTGTGTTGAATTTCCAAATGCTTAAGAAGCACTAATGATTTGAGTTTCCAAATGCTTGTGTTTGCTTGTGTTGAATTTCCAAATGCTTAAGAAGCACTAATGATTTGAGTCTTTTTTGAAGAGATGTGGCAGGTGTGTGCTTTCATTGATCCAGGAAGGGGTCATCATTGCAATATTGCAAAATTTGGCTAATTAGAGCCATTCCAAATGTGTGGATTAAAGTTGTAATGCTAGCTCATAGCTTGGTCTAAAAATGCAAATTTTTTCATTTGAGCTAGTATTTACCCAACTTTTTTGAGCTTTCAAGTACAAATTTGGTTAGTGAGAGCCTTTCATTTCATTCCATCAAGTTGCAGTCATCTCTAGCTCATAGATTGCACTAAAAAATTTGAAAATTTCATGTGAGCTAGATATTAGCAAACTTTTTGAAAAGCTTTAAATTGTAAAATTTGGCTATCAAGAGCCACTTCATTTCATCCAAAAGTTGCATTATTTTCAGCTCTTGGCTTGTATTGTTTTTTCCATACTTCAAGTGAGCTAGAAATTAATCGACTTTTGAATCATGCATGAGAGATGGTAAAAATTGCAAAATTTGCTTATGTGGAAGTATTTTATCTCTCTTCATGGTTGTTATGTATGCATAAATTTGCTACTTTAGAGCATCATGTGCATAACCAAAGGCATTTCTTTCCCTTGGGTTTTTTCCCTTTGGCGAATTCGGGTATGCAAGACCCTAGCTTTAGGTATTCATTGATGTTTTTATGTGCATTTCGCTTTCAATAATTGGTTTTTGGAGCTTGTGTTTACACTTAGCTTCAAAAGGCTTCATTTTGCAAATAAAAAAAGATCAAGAGACTTCTCTACTCAAAGGATGCTTGCTCAAGGATGCTCAAAGAGCATGAATAGGTGTAATCCTTCCATGATTTGGCTCTTTGTTCATCTCTCCATTCTCTTGCTTGGTTTAAGTGAAATTTTGCTTCTAAGCTATGGTATTTTCATGTTAGAAAGCTAGGCATCGTAAAGTTTCAACACCCTACTTTGTGAAAATTAACTCACAAAAAATTAGGTTTTATGTATGTTAACCATAGGTAATTAGCCTTGACCTTAGGTTAATGTAGGTTCATTTCTTGCTAGTCCTAGATACTTAGTGATAGTCTTAATATCCCATTAACTTTTGTCACGACCTAGGGCTATGATTAAGCTTTAGTCTTTTTTAGTCCAATTGCCACTAGTTATCATAAAGGAAGCAATAAAAATGTGCTAAAAAATGAACCATGAAGCAAAGAAGTGTCCAAAAAAGTAGCAAAAATGCTACTAAGGCAGATGAAAATAAAAATTCTATGTTATGTTGTGTCTATGTGAGGCCTAGCGCCTTATTGGCACTTGGTAGGCGAGGGGAATCACCTTGGCTCGCTTGGTCAAGGCCCTAAACCAATGCCCTGGGCTGATAGGGGTTAGCCGTCGCCTTGGTAAGCTAGTAGGCTTTTGGAGCACCTTCTTGAGGGTTCAAGGAGCCGAGACTCGCACCAAGACTTGCCTTGGGGTGGTAGCCTTGTGATTGTGCTTTAATTTTTCAATGAATGACTAAATCAAAACTTTCATGAGCTTCAAAAAGCTTTGACAATGTACTAATAGATTAAGAGCTTTTTTATAGCCCATAGACATGATAGACTTGAATGATTTATTAAGATTGTTCACATAGTTTTTAGGCTAGTAGGTTTATGAACTTGCATTAGCCTAGGGTCATAATTGATTGCTTGTGTTTCATGCATAAAACTGAAATTTCAAGTGGTTTAATCTTCACAATAGTTTGAGTATTTTTTTGCTTTATGTTGTCTAGTTTTTTACTATGATTAACCCACCTTTTAGAAGCAAAAATCACTTTGCATGATTGTTAATTTATGCTTCATGTTTTAATCATTATTGGTGGCCTTTGATGCTTATCACTTGTTCTTATGTTTTGCAGCTCAACATTTCTTCCTTGGACTTAATTTCTACCATGTCACCGTGTCTTGCTTCACCGGTACACGAGGACGTGCGCCAAATTAGGAAGGGGGGAATGTTAGAAACGGCTAACATGCTACACCATTTATGCACCAAGTTGTGGATGTGCCATAGTGCACAGTATTTACTTTTCATTGTATAGGGCTTGGGCTCATTTAGGAGTTCCAAAGTTGTATGAGTCTAAGCTAGAGAGCTCACTTTATCCCATAGATGAAGGGTTTGAGGCCCAAAGCTATAAAAGAGCCCTATCCTTAATGAGAGGTCATTCTTGAGTGGTCCTTTTGAGAACTCTCTCCCTAGAGGAGGTCTTGATGGCCTAGCCTTTGAGCTTAATGCCCATGCTTAGAAGGCTAGTGCTAATCACATGTAATTAGTGTAATCCTCTCTTAATTAATTTAGTCTTCATTATGTTGTCAATCATGTTTCTCTACTTTCCTTCATTGTTTTGAAGTGTTGATCTTCTCTAATCTAACTCTTACTTATGCTAAGCTTCCCCGATTATGGGAGTCCTTACCTAACTCTCTCGATTAAGCGGAGTGGGTGTACTCGTGATTGAGGGATTAGAGTTGTCCTCTAATGGTGTGCTTGTGTGTGTGTAGGTTTAAGAAGCCTTGAGCTTAATTTGATTATGTGTGACTTGATTTGGACACCATGATGGGCATGGTTGGGGTGGCCGACTTGAATGCGATCTTGTGTGCTTAATCGAATGCATGTAATTAGAGTTGTGCTTGAGAGATTCCAAGATTAGTGTGTTTCACTTCGTTGCTTGATGTGTGTAGATGATTGCTTGAAGTTGATGCTTGATGTGCGATTAGCATTAGTTGATTTGGGATGATTTCTATTTGCATTGGAGGATGCACGCTCTTGAATCCTCTCAATCTTTGCATCCGATGACGCTCTCGCACATTGTTTGTGTGATGCCTCCAAGCCCTAGCCGGGTCATGCTCTCTCTCTCCGGATTGATAGATTTGTGGGAGATTGCCTATGCTATGGCGAGCCTTGAAAGGACGCCCTTTCAACAACGTTTCCATAAAGATTTCATTAAAGATTCCTCAAAGATTTTGTAAAGATTTCACATGAAGATGGTGATGAAGTAATGAAGAGGAAGACGGATGCTGCAACATAAAGACGTAATCGAATATCCCGTTATTATTATTACGGCCACTTTTGTAATGTTTACGGGAACCCCATATTTTCAATCGGCACTTGTATTTTGGCCGCAGATGCTTGTATAATGAGTAAAGCCAACTCAGTTTCTTGTAATTAAGCTCTGTAGAAGCCTAGGGACAATTCAGGTCATTTGACCGGACATTAGGTTTGAAGGCTTTGTATATAAGCTGAAACCTAAGGCTTTGTAAAAAACACATTACGTTATCTCAAATAATATACAGTCGTGGGTTCTGCAGCACACAGTAGTGAGCTTCACGCACACACACCGTCACGCACACTAATCACATTGCAGATATGAGAGTAGGAGCGTGTTAGCATCGAGGAGCTCTCCGCGTCGACGCAAGCAATGCAAGCCGAGGACCACATCGCGAGCCCGCCTGCTACGAGCTATATGTGGTCGTAAGTACCTCAAACGACATCCGATCTGAATGATCAAGTAGTCGTTAGAATCAGGGCGAGAAGCTCTTCGTGTTGATGTCTTTGTAGATCAGTTTCAGACACTTTGGAAATTGCTCTTTTGAGTTTATCGCGATAGCGATTAGAGGTCTTACAGTTATGGTTTTCAAGGTTTAGGTGTTTGGCCATATAGGATATGTCCTTGTGAGTCTTGCCCTTTGATTTCGAGTCATTCCGATATGATTTGAGACTATTTCGAGCTTGTAGTGTTTTGTAGGATGCGTTATCTGTTTCTTTGCTTTGTGGTAGTGTTGTGGTAGGATTAGTGACTGTAGAGTGTTGTTAGTGTCTAGCTTAGGTTTGACAACTGAGAGATTGCCTCCATGCCCTAGTCGGGTCAGCTACGTCCTCGGATTGACAGCTTGTTGGTCTGTGTTCTCGCTGTGCTCCATCGTCCCTCGCGGCGTACCCGTTAACATTGGCGCCGCTGCCAGGGACGAAGCGCCTAAACTAGCATAGACCGCATCACTCGTGTTTGATAGTATAGCGTTTCTCTAGAGTTTTCTAGAGTGTTGTCACCATTTGCCTTCTTAGTGGGAAGTCAGAGAGCGGATCTCTTGACTAAGGGATAGCCAGGGAGCGCGCGTCTCGCCGAGGTGGTCCACCATGAGGTTGAGGTATGTTATATTATTTTGTTGCGTGTTTAGATTATGTTTTATGGTTTGTGTGTTTGGTTGTGACTTATGGTTGTGAAGAACTTGAAAAAAAAAAAACGCAAAGAAAAACGCAAAAGGTAAGCAGGAGGTTGTTTGCTTGCCAGAAAGCAAAAACAACCATTCAACCATTCAAAGTAGGACTTTAGGTAGTGTAGGACATCTGATGTTGATCTAGAGCAATTTTGACATGAAAATGTGCTTGAAAACACAAAAGGCGGAATTGTCCTGATTATGGTAAAAGTACTCTAAAATGGTCGTTTGAAAGCCGATTTGAGTGCTTGTTTTTGCATTGGAGACCTTAAGGTAGGGGGCAAACACAGATTTGGTCCAATCCAAAAAAAAAAAAAAACCCCAAATATCTTAAAAAACAAAAATGTGAAACCAAATCTACAATTTTCAAAAAAACAAAAAGTTTGATCTCAAGACCTTGTTTTGCATATGCTCTAGAGCTTGTATGTGAAATTTCAAAGCATTTGCATCAGTGCTTGTGCATCTAAGTGGGAATTTGCTTTTTCCGAGTGTAAGGAAGTGAACTGTGAAATGCTTGAATCCAAAGGAAAAGAAGTCCAAATTGAATGAAACTTTGGGGATAGGCTTCTAAGGGCATTAGAAACCAAATTGTCCAAAAACAGAGAAAAAAATCACTTCCCAGTGGCTCTCTGCGCAGTCTATCGCGATAGACTGGTGAATTGGAAATAGACTCACAATCAGGCAAAATCCCTCATACCATAGGTAAAACACATCAATACAAGGCTGCTCCCAAAAATTGAGTGTACTTGGACACCTGCTTGACCACCAAACCTCAAGTCTGGTGTTTAGAGTCTAAGTTCAGAGACACAATGGTAAAAAGACCTTGACCAATAGTCCAAACATTGCACAACTTTGTGTATTCACTATACAGAGGATAAGGAAACTAGTTGTGAAGAGAACTTTGTAAAAAGACCAAAACTGGGAAACTTTATGAGCCTATCGCGATAGGTTGGGGATATTTAGTTGTGGACCTTATTTTGCAAATCCCTCCTGGGGATAGCTTAATCAGAGCCTACATAGCATACACACAAAATTTCAAGGTGTTTGGATCACTAGAAGTGAATCTAAAGCCTAGATAGAGATTCAGGTTCTGACAAAAACACTAAAAATGGCCCAAAACACAAACCAAGTGTCCAAATTGCATGAAATTTGAGGGATAGACACAAGAGAGTAAGGGGAATCTAAAAGTGAAGTCACAATTTTGAGTTGACTTTTCCTGCACAATCTGCTATGCCTATCGTGATAGACTCATGACATTTTGAGTGGGACACTTTTTGGAAATTGTGACTAGATAGCTTGAATCCACTCCTCACCTAGACCTTAACCATCATTTCAAATTTGAAATTGGACATCAAGAAGACCACCAAAGCACTTGTCTGGTGTTTAGAGTTAGACTTCAGAGACAAATTGGTTAAAGGGACTTGACCAAATTTCCAAACCTTGTGAAACTTGGTATACATGATCTACAGAGGGTAGGGAACACATCTGTGAAGAGAAAATTTGAAAAAAGTGTCATTTTAGTATACTTGGTGAGTATATCGCGATAGACTAAGAACTCAATGATAGAAATTGAATTTTTCAAAAACCTCTATGGCATAGCTTGGAAAGGTGCTATCAAGGACACGTAAAAATTTTGAAGTCATTTGGACATCAGAAAGTGGGTCTAAGACCATTTGAGAGGATTCAGCTTGTAAAAAACACCAGATCTGGTCTAACTGACAAAGTAAAAGTCCAAACCACTTGAAAATTGGTAGGAGGACTAAGGAGAGGTGTTGGAACACAGTGGTATAGTCAAAGTTCAAGTTTGACCTATAAAAGGGATACTTGCTCAGTCTATCGCGATAGACTCAAAGTAGGGCCAAAGAAATTGAAATTTTCAAAATCCTCTGGAGCATAGCTTGTTTAGCCTCTCAGGAGGTTACACACAAAATTTGGTGGATTTTGGACAATTGGGAAGTCATCCTAAGTCTATTTCTAGTGATCAGATAGACTCAGAATTCTAGAGTTGGAGTTAGAGACCTAAGAAAAAGTCCAAAACAAGTGGAAATTGGTGAGCAAGGTGTACAGAGCATAGCAAACACAGTGGTAAAGAGAAATTTTGAAAATTTTCAAAACTGAAGAATCTGCTCAGTCTATCGCGATAGACTGAGGTTTTTTCCCAGAAATTGAAAATTTTGAAAACTGACCTTAGAGCCTTGTTCAACATGTTGTTGTGAGCCTGTGGTTAAAATTTGAGTAAATTTGGAGTATTGGAAGTGCATCTAAGAGGATTACTTCATAAGATCATAAAAGAGACTATTGTTTGATGCAAGTTACAAAGGAAAAGTATTCCAAATTGGTTGAAACTTGGTGAGTAGTATCTCAAGAGAAGGGGGAACTCAAATCTATAAAAACAGTTGAACAATTGTATCCCAGTAACACTCTGCTGAGTCTATCGCGATAGACTCCTAAATTCACTGTAGAAAAATCAAAATTCAAATCTGACTTCATATTTGGGTTTAGAAGGCCCATTATACCCTGTACACAAAGTTTGAGTGCATTTGGACATCTGCAAGGGGTACTTGGTGAGTCTATCGCGATAGACAAGTCAGGAAATTTTTTTGAGAAAATCTTTTGAAACCAAGTATACCACTGGGTTTATCATTGCCTAAGGAGTGCACACACCAATTTTAGGCTCAAACTGACCACTTGCAAAAACATCAGATAGAGCAACTTTCCAAATTACATATCACTGTTTTGGTCATAACTTTCACATACGGACTTCGATTCCAAAACTTTTTTTTATCAAAACGTAGCTTGAGAACAGCACTACAGATCTTAGAGTAAATTGACCAAAATGGTTGCCAACAGCATACATTTTGGTCAGTTTTGAAAAAAAAACAATGTTTAAGGCCTCAAAATGCATCCGGAAGTCAAGGGTGTCTAAAACCGACAATTTGAGAGAATTGTGAGAAAACGCTCACAGTTTTGGATTTTCCCTGACCAAAACACTTGAACACACTGAGAGAGGTATTACTACAGCAAGGTAGAGCTGTTAAGCCTAGAAGTCATGTCTACATCAGACTCAGACTCAGCTTATACAAGCACATGGATTGCAGGGATAGATGAGCACCCGCCCAGAATAGATCTTCCAAACCTACAGTACATAAAGACCAAATTTGTGGAGAGAGTTTGGATGTATAACCATGAAAGTGAAGGACTATATAGGTATATTAATGGAAATCAATTCAACCTTTACAGTTGCTTAGAGCCTTACCCAGATGAGCTGACAAAATACAAGCTCTTATATGTCTATATATACGAGGTCGACCGACAATGGACATCTTTATTTGTTGACAAGTATGGACGAGAATATAGAGCTATAGAAAGCACAAATCTGCGAACCAAATTAGAGATGAGTGGATATTTGGTCAATGAAGGACCTCAGATACATCCACCAAACACAGGAACCTCTAAGAAAATTCCAAAGAGGGGACCACCACCTGGATTTCCCCCTAGAGCGATAACGAGAGATGAAACGATACCAGAGAGGAGTATGGTTCCATACTTTGCACCCCAAAGTATAAGACCATCTCAGCTAAGAAAATGGGTAAATAGAAAGTACAATGGCATAGGAGACCCATACGCCCATGTCTCCGCTTTCAAGCAAGTCCTACGAGCAGAACGAGTAGAGGACTTCCACACGCAGTATGAGGGTTTTGGACTTACATTGGAGGACAATGCACAAGCATGGTTTGAACTATTGAACCGGAGAGAGTTCACAACCATTGAGAAAATTTTGGATGAATTTGTTCAAGAATTCACCAAGAGGGGCATAAAACATAACACCCTTCCTAAGATTCAGGAATTTAAACAAGGCGAAACAGAAACATTGCGACATGCAATACTGCGTTTCAAGCAATATGTTGCTAGATGTCCTACCCAAGAGTTACCCACGCCAGAACGTCAGATCCTATGCTTCATCAGAGGGCTTAGGAATGAGAATCTCCAAAAGGACCTATACATGAAAAGATACCAAACCTTGGAAGAGGTGACCAAAGCGGCAGTTGACCTAGTTGACAATTGCAAATTCTATGAAGATGGTCAGAAGAAGATGAATGATGCGAGTGAGAAAAAGAAAACCGCTGATCTTGAGGATCAAAGAGGGAATCTAGGACAAAACCAAGTAAATGTTGAGGAACAAATCATAGAGAATGTGACGCATCAACCACTCTGACAGAGTACCAGCCTATATAGTTCCTAAACGACGCAGGTGCATGACATGTGGAGAGGACCATCCGACGCAACATTGTCCTGACTATAGACCTAAGACTCCACTAGGGTTTGAGCATGTTATGTCTCAACCGCCTAGATATCATCCTGTAGCGGAACAAGTGTTCTTAAGTGAAAGACCCATAGCTGCTAGAAATGCATATGTGAGTCATGAGCTTCAAATAGAAAGATATGTGGTAGATCAGAGGCAACTTCAAGGTCAATATCAAGTATTGCCACAACAACCAAGACGTCCATGTGAAAGATGTGGTAGTAGTGATCACTTGATTAAGGATTGTCCACACCATGATATCATGATAAATGTATATTGTAATGAGTGTGCAATCACACATATGATTTTAGATTGTCCTAAGAATCCAAGAAAGAAAGGTAAAATGCAACCACATGTTACCTTTCATTCTACCAGCAAATCAGAGAAAGAATGAGCCGCAACAAAAGGAGAGACGACAACAACAACAGAGCAAGAAACAATTGCAAAAGAACAAGTGCTTAAACAAAAAGAAGATGAAAGTAAGCAAGTTGCGCCAGTAAACGTTGTCACAAGAGCACAAGCAAAAGTGCAAGAGCAGAAGCCTATAGACGGAGAGACTAGTAAGAGTTCCAAAAGCCGTAGAAACTCTAGACGAGCAAGAAGGACTAGAATGAAAGCAAGACTAGAAAGGGAGAAAGGAGAAGAAAAGGCTATGACAGCTGAGTTGGGAACAACTCAAGAGCCACATAAACAACAAAGGGAAGCTGAAACCCTTAAACCAGCTAAAGCACCCAAGAGTGCTAGTTCAGGAGGATCTGTCCTAGTGGACAAAGTGAATGAGCCTTTAGATGCAATTTTACAGGCTTATGAGGCTAGATTGAAAAATAGACAGACCTTAGAACAAAGATGGATGACCCATCCTTATCCTGAACTAGAGAAGCAGAGGCTAGCAATGTGTAAGCAGCTCATTATAACTGCTCAAGCATTGCTAGAACCACCTCCACCAGAAGTGAAGGATAGGATAGTCACCCCAGTGCACAAAGATGAGAGCATTAAAGTAGACAAATTGCCTAGAGAAGAGGTAGATCATAGGGAAGAACCACTACCAAGGTCGCAAGACTCGAGGGTAGTCCAAAATACAACAGATGAATCAATGAGGGATTTCCCACCCTATGTTCCTATAGTTGAGGAGCAGTGGCCAGAGGAGTTATGGAAGGCTGTTCGAGATGCCCAAAACAGAGAAGAGGATGCTGGACCAGCACCATTTCCTGAAATCACATTAGATAGACCACAAATGAGTGTTGATGTGAGGTCATATGATGGTGACGTAGGATCCATAGCCTCCGAAGACAGTAGACATGCATCGTTAAGAACTTTGCCATAGTACATGGGAGATTTTGAGGCAAAGTCTGAGATTGTGAGACTTCCATCACAGAGGCTAGGAGGGACAAAAGAATTGGACACAAAAAATTTGACTGACTTGCTATCCACGCCAGTGAAGTGCACAATTACGTTGGCAGAACTTTTGAAAATCAGGCCAAGTATGTGGACGGATATAGGAAAATGCTTGGAAAAAATTGGGATCAAAATCCCGTTAAGGTTCTTGGAAAAAGAGCTAGATGAGATCGAGAAGCCTAGATCAAATGTAAGATCGGTACCTTTGAACAAAGTAGGAGAGTACTGTGAAGGAGAAGATGGTAATGCCACTTTGCCTGTCGAGTACAATGGGATTGAAACGAAAGCTATACTTGATAGCGGAGCAGGAATTGCCATAGCAACAAAACGAATATGGGAGAAATGGGGTAGGCCCGCCTTTAGAACAACCAGAATAAAATTATAGTTAGCGGATGGGCATGTGGAAAGACCCATGGGATTGCTAGAAGCGATAGTGGTGTCTTCTTGTGGTATAGAGTATGCGCATACTTTTGCCATAGTTGACTTTGGCAAGAAAAATAACTATGAAATCATCCTTGGAAGACCATTCATGAGGCAACTCAAGATGGTAGAAGATTGGGGTTATGATTTTCTATACTTGAGACATGCTGAAACCACAACACGTGTAAATATGAGAAATCATAGTTACCAAGATGTAACTAGAATGCCCGTGGAAGATTTTGATTCTGCAAGACAAAGTGGATCAACAGACCATCCGTGGATGGGCAAAAAGAAAGAAATCTGGATGTGCGGAGCATTGGAGTGTAGTGACTTTGGGAGAAATGAGAATTCCTTAGAGAGGGTCTTAGAAGATGATGCTTACATAAGAGAACCTTTTCCGGAAGAGGCGTTAGAACCGCTAGAGTGGACTCAGATATTGGCTACTTTGGATGTCTGTGTTAATGAGAGCACACCAACAAAATTTTGCGATGAGAATGGGTATGATATAGTCCCCTACTACATGCTAAGGGTTATGGGTGAGACAGATGAAGAATCTGAGTATGAGTTCGAAACAGGGTTATCAGCTATGGGGATAGCACAAATTCAGATACGTAGCCCGAATACTGGTCATATAGAAATAGGTGCTCTTTGCGATCGGTGTGCAATAACACACTTGATTACAAACTGTCCAACTCGAATGCATAGTACAAAGGAGGAGCCGCAAGTCAATGAAGCAAAGTTGCAGGAAGAAGGGCTAAGATCCAAAGAAGATGCTTCAGGTCCAGCGCCTACAAACGAGCAATATGAAGACTTGGAATCAATCAAAGAAGAGGTGCAACAAGTGACAGGAAGTTCAGACACTATTGGTGACATTTCAACAGCTGAAGTCGAGGAAGAAGAGCCTATGACTCTACAGGAACCAAATGCTGATTTTGTCTCTCCAAAAGACATATCAGAGGAAATGATGGTCAAGCTGGAGGTAGAACACACAGACCAACTCACAAGTGTGAACAATGAAGAAGAAGACGACAAGGAGTCCAGGCCAAAGATTGCTCAAGTCACTCAAGAGAACACAGGCAATCTAGTACCAAAGAAGATCAACTTTTTGCTAAGTGCACAAGACGGAGTCAAGATGAATTTTATGCCAGAAAGTGATACAAATTCCAAGACTAATGTCATGTCATATGGCATGTGGTTACTTCTAGGTAAGCCAAAGCTTTATGATATTCAGATAAAGGTAAATCTATCACCTGAAGTAGATGTTATAAGTATGGGGATTGTAGAAGCTACTCTCCAACTACACTCGCAGAATGTCAAAGAAAAATTCTTGGTGGTAGATTCGCGACAAATGGGAACACACTTGATTTTGTCCAAGCCATGGGCACAAGTCTTTGAAGACGAGCCTGAAGATTCAACAATGGTCATCACGACAAGCTATCAAGCGGAAACAGAGGTCAAGCCTACAACAGTTCAAAGATTCTTGGCTATTGAAAATGGCAAAGCTAAAGTAAGCCCACAGTCTCTAGCCCGGTCAATGCAAGTGCAAGACAAAGCCTCTACATCAAAAGCCAAACCATCAACAAAACAATGGAAACCCAAGCAAAAAGTCTAGCAACCAAAGTTTCCATCGCCCGAACGTCTCCAAAGGAAGTCAAAACAGGTCAACCAAGTGCTAGTATCCAAGGCACATATTAAAGTTAATGATCCAATTTTGGACTCTCTTCTTCATTTTACCAAACTTAAATTACATAGACTTGGACTCTTATGCTCACCTATACCAGCATGAGCGACACAACATAAATATGCTCAACTCCTCCACCTTGAGCAGTACCTACAATAGCTAAGATTTTTAGACCACAGAGAATCATACTTGAAGCTTTGGGACTAATGCCTTGCTCATTTAGTGGCTCACCTGCCCGAGTCTTGACTTTTATGCCATGTATTTTTAATGGCGACTTGGACTTACCTGTTCATGGCCTGAAACCCAATGCCATAAGTTCTTGAGATTAAGGCCTCTATCATTGCTTTGGTCTTTGGAAGCCACCATCTTTTCAAGTAAATTGGCATACTTTGACTCCTCTAGCTTCTTTTGTTGCACGGGATGTTCCGTAAGGAGGCCACATTGTTGTACCTCTACTTTTTCTTCCTTGCGAGGAGCCTGAGTTTTCAACAGTGGTTTTGGGACCCACTTTGTTGCTTCATGAGTTGCTCCCTTGACTTGATGGACACTAGGCTTTTGTATCCATACTTGGCTATTACCATTGTAAAAGCCTTGCTTTTGTAGTAGAAGACGAGGGATCCATTTTGAGGCTATTTCTCCCTTGGTTGTGCTTAGTCTCCATTGGCTCTTTGTTGTTGTTGATTGTCTTTGTGTGGGGTCCTTTGCTACTTGGTTGGTCTTAGTGGCTCTAGGTTGAACAACTACTTTGGGTAACCATATTTGGGTGTTACCTTCATAGAATCGTTGTGCTTCAATTAGCTTCACTGGAATCATCTGCTGATTCACCTCTTTGTGTTGGGTATATTTGTTGAAGTCTGATTTCGGTACCCAAACTTTTTGCGTCGCCTGCTTGGAAGGTCTTTTTGTTTGCCTTTTGTTGGTGTTTCGTTTGCCTGGGTATTTTGTATTCCGTTGATAGCGCGTCTTGTTCCTTGTAGAACTCGTTGGTTGAGGTGGGTAGGTCCAAGCTATTACTTTAAGCTTTTTGGCCCAAACATTAGTGTTTCCTTCGAAGTAGCCTTGAGTAGTGATTGACTCATTTGATGCTATCCACCCTGTCACCTTTTGTTGTTGTGGTTGAATCCGTGTTTCATGTATCCAAACTGGGTCTTTGACTTGGATGTGCTCTTTGGATACCAACACTTGGTTGACATTCTTTGGCTTCTTTTGGATGCTTTTTTGTGATGGAAACTTTGGTTGATAGCTTTTTGCCTTGGTTTCCATTGCATTGTTGGTGGTGTGGCTCTTGATGCAGAGGCTTCGTGGGAAATTTGATGGAAGCTCGTTGAAGGTAAAGTCATCTGGCGAGGTTGATATACTTCAATGTTTACCTTTGATTTACCTTTTTTCGCGATGGTTGGCGATTTCTTCTTTGCATGGATTTGAGAAGCTTCATGGAGTCTTACCGTTGTTGTTGTTGAAGCTTTTGATTGTTGTCGAAAGAAGATGTTCCTCCAGCTTTCTGTCAGGACCAGACTCGCTTTGATATGATGGGAGTTGATTATGTGGAAAGTATCTTTATACTCTCCGGTACTCAATTTGAGTACAGCTTCTGCCACTCCAAAGCTAGGAATCGGCATTTTTGAACTTGTGTAAACTGTTTCTCATAGCTCATTGATTGGTGGCTTTCCTATCATGATCCACGTTTGATAAGTCATTAGATTCTTTGTTGCTTCTGGATCTATTGCAGCCGAGCATGTAACCTTGAGCCTTGTTTGTCCGCATAAATTGAATTTGATCATTGTAGGAGATAGTCCATCTTCTTCCTTGTCCTTGTTCTTTTTTTGATCTTGCGTTTGTTGAAGATTTGCTGTTGAACTTGGAAGCTTTTCTCCTTCATCTACTTTCATTTGCACTTTTTCTGGAGTCGGCTTCTTTGAAATAGCTTTTGTCGTTTCTTTAAGTATGTCAATAATGACATATTCTTGTGGTTGCTCTGCTTCCTTCGTTTTCAATTTTTCCTCATGCTCCAGGATGTAGCTATCTGTCTCACTTTTTCTGCTTTCACACTCACAAACTTCATTAGCTTCCTTCAACACTTTCAACATAAAACATGAAACTAGGTCGTAGCCTTCTTCATTACAAAACTTGGTTGGAGTTAGCTCATTTACACACACATCCAAGGTTGCCAATATTTGAGTCCATCCAAATGGCTCAAATAATTGCTCTGGAAAGGGTTCCGGTATGTAAGCTTCATCGTCCATTGATCTTTCTAGGATGCAATCCTCCTTCACTGAGCTTCCACACTTTGAAGCACCACACATCCAAAGTTCTTGTTTGGTTTGTAGCCACACAGGTATCTCTTTCCCATTAACTATAGTAGAGTCAATTTCTTCTAAAGGAGTTCTATTCACATCTCTATAGCTATGGTCTTTTATGCTTATTTTTGTGGTGATCTTTTTATGTCTCAAGTAGATATAGTCATAGCCCCAATCTTGAACCATCTTAAGTTGACGCATGAAAGGTCTTCCTAAAATGATATCAAAATTGTTCCGTTTTCCAAAATCTACTATTGCATATGTATGCTCGTATTCAATTCCACAAGAAGTCACAATAATTTGCTCTAGGATACCCAGAGGTTTTTTCGTGTATCCATCTGCAAGTTGCAGCTTCATTCTAGTTTTCCTAAGCGCTGGTCTACCCCATTTTTCCCAAATGTATTTTGTGGCTATGGCTACTCCAGCCCCACTATCAAGTATAGCCAATGTTTTAACTCCTTTGTATTCCACAGGTAAGGTGGTGTTTCCTTCTTCTCCTTCGCAATATTCCCCCACCTTGTTTATTGGCACAGGTTTAGCGTTTTCACTTTCTTGTTGAGTTTTATTTGATTGTTCATTTGAGGGTTGATCTTGAAGAGCTAACTTCAATCCCATCTTCCCCAAATTTTTGCCTACTTCATCCCATACGTGTGGTCTAATCTTAAGCAGTTCAGATAGAGTAATGGTGCATTGTATTGGAGCTGACATCAACTCTTGCATACTCTTTGTATCCATCATCTTGGATATGGCTTTCCTCTGAGATGGCACCACTCTAGTCTCTGAGTCTGCCTCATGTTCTCCTATGTATGAGGGTAAGGTCTTCAAGGACTCTGGTTTGCTTTCAATTGAAACTTCCGTCCCTGCATCTCCGTTTAGAGATTGAATGTTTCCCTGATAGACTTCGTTCCCTGTATTGATCTTAGTTATGGGTGCAGATTGGAAAGTCGCACTTCCATCTTTTGCACTTCTAATTGCTTCCCACAATTCATTTGGCCATGGCTCATCTATCTCTGGGATAGGTGCCATAAATTGTGATCTTGACCTTGCATCATTAGTGGTGTTAGCCACTACTTGATCATCTAGTTGAATTTCTAGGTTGTTGGTTTCTTGTGTTGCAGTCTTTGCTTGCACATCCTTTTGTGATTCTAGCTCAATGTTTCTTTGAGTTAATGTTTCAACAACCTTTGCCTTAGGCATTTCAAATCCAACACTTTTTGGTTTTGTTGCTAGAGGTGGAATTGGTGCTTCAGGCTCCATCATTGCCTGTGCAGTTTTTACCAATTTCTTACACATTTTCAATCTCTCAGTCTCTACCTCAGCATGAGGATATTTCATCCCTCGTTCCTCTAGGGTTTGGTTGGGTTTCAATCTAGCCTCATATGCTTCCAGTGCAGCATCTAATGGCTCTAGGACTTTGTCTACCAACACAGATCCTGCGGAAGACGCCTTCCTCGGTTTCTTATCGCTCACCACCGTTTTATTTTCCCGTTCTTGTTTTAACTGCTCCTTTGTCTCTTGTAATTCTGTTTGTAGTGCAGTTTGATTTGTAATTGTTTTTGCTTTAATTCTGTCTCTTTTGGCTTTCCAGGATTTTCTCCCAGTCCTTACTGACACACTAGTTGTTTCCCCTTGTTTGGGTTGTTGATCTTTCTCCTCATTAGCTTGGTCCTCAGCATTTTCTTTTTCTTGGGCTCTAGTCACTACATTCATAGGAATTTTGGGTTCTGCCTCTGATCCACTTGGAGAAGGTAACACTCCCACAACATTCATTGTTGTTTTCCCCTGTTTGTTTGGGTGTTTTGGACAATTTGGAACAACGTGTGTAATGGCACACTCCACACAATATCCAATTATCTCTACACGAGAACAATTCTTGGCCCAATGATTACCTCCACACTTGTAGCATGGTCCATCTTGTTGAGTCACTGGTGGCACAATTGATGGTTGTTCTTGCTTAGCCAGAATGGTCTCTGGTCTATGCTTTTGATTGGCTATGAACATCAGAGTGTCCTCATTCAATGAATAGAGTTTTCTCGTAGGTTCTTGCCCTAGCCTAGGTTGTGATACCTTAGCTCTTTGTAAAGCCCTTGATACAACCCTATTTTGAAATCATGGATGATTTGATAATGGCATTTGTTTTTCTATTTGATGTCCAAATAGTATCCCCCTCGTGTAGGTGTGATCATAGTAGCACTCACTCATCTCATGATTGGTCCATTTTTCCTCAATGGCACACCATTTTATTCGTTGTGCTACTTGCACTGCTAGCTCATCTAGGTTGGTCATTAATTGAGACATAACCACTTGCCTTGTGTTGGTTTCACTAGATGCTAAAGGAGCATTATCCATAGTGATTTTTGTATCACCAATTTCTTTGCCATAGGCTTTACAATTGTCAACTAGGTATAGCGCTTCTCTTGTGACTTGTTCAAAAGAAGTACATCCTTTTAAGTGCAAATCTTTCCTGAGAGTTTCATTTTTCAAACCCTCTATGAAGAGAATTGATAATCTTTCATCCTGTGGTAACTCGCGTTCCGGACATCTCTCTATATATTGTTTGAAACGTAGCGATGCTTCCTTCTCTCTCTCATCTTCTTTTTGCTTGAATGCATAGATTTGGGACACTGTGTTATGCTTGATTCCCCTTTTAGAGAACTCCACAACAAATTCTTGCAACAGTTGTTCAACGTTTGAGAAGGCATTTTTGTCCAACGGTTGGAACCAATTCAATGCTATCCCTTCCAAGGTTAAGCCAAATCCCTCATACTGTGTATGAAAATGAAATACTTGTTCGGCTCTTAACACTTGTTTGAACAAGGATGCATGTACGTATGGATCCCTTAATCCATCATACTTCTTCTTGACACATTTGTCCAATTGATATGGTCTCATTGGTTCTGGTTCAACCATGTATCTTAGCGTGTTAGGGTCTCTCACAAGGACATCCCTCGTTCCCGCTTCTCGTCTTGGAGCAAATCCAAGTGGAATCCCCTTGGATATGCGCTCTGGCATCGTTTTTGGCTGAAAGTAAGTAGGAATCGGAGTACCCTTGTATATGTATCTCTCTAAGTCAATTGGATCGACAAGTTTGTACTCTCTTCCATACTTATCTACCATTAGAACTTGCACTCCCTGGTCATCTGTGTATGTGAAGGCATAGAGGTTCTTGTAGTCTGTCAACTCTTCAATGGTGGAATTTAAACATCTATAGAAGTTTTTTTGATCCCCAATAGGTAACCTATAAAGGCCATCATAAGTGTAATCCGTTAGAACTCTCATGGCTTCATTGGTTTTGATGAACCTCACGTTGGGTTTGTTGATTAGAGGATGCTTCTCCTCTAAGTCTCCAGCAATTTTCACTTTTGCTCTTCCAAACTCCCGCATTTTAGTTGATTGGTTTGGTTTCCAGTGAGCTACATGATCACTTGACAAATATCCATGAGCCATGCCTTGGGGTTTTGCTTGATATGATTGATAAGCCTCATGGTCTTGTCTCAACCCTCTTGTTATAGGTGTTGCAGTATTTCTGGCTGTTTGTGTAGGTGGCATAGCTCTGAGTTGAGTGGGAAACCCTAATGATGGATGAGTTGTCATGTTTAAGCCTCACTCAATACTCTCAAGATGGTCCTTGATAAGAACACCTTGTCTTAGTGCACACAATCCCTTTTTGCCCCTGGTCAAGTCTCTAAAAAGTTAGGAATTTGTGACTTTTTGGTCTCTGGAAATTGGTTTTGGGTACCCTAAAAGTTTGGAATTAGGAAACCTAGAAAAATTCGGCTCTAAAACCAAAATTTAGTGCTATTGCCTGCAAGCTTTCTTCCTAGCTATACCTGACTCAATTTGGAGTTGTCTATCAAAAGTTAGAGCACTTTTGGTGAACTGTACTTGAAACAACACTCAAAACAGTTTCAGGACTAGCACACAGGACTTTGGCTTGTATCTTGGCTTCCAGAGGGTATTTTTCACTCAAACTTGAGATTTGGGATGTACTCAAGTAGGTCTACAAACTTATAAAGTCAGATACCCCCACTGTGTAGAGGTACACAGATCGAGATCGTTGACCCCATGTCACAGATTTTAAAGATTTTTGCACAGTAGCTAGCCCTTGATGTCTTGATACCAAGTGTCTTTGTATTTTTGAATTTGGAGATGTTTTGACCAATGAAAACCCAAATCCCAGGTGGTTCTGCAGTTTTTGGCCTGATTGTGTAAATGGGACTTTTGACCACTTTCTTTTGCTTTTTTGACCTTGCTCCTTTTGGAAAATATGTTGCACTAGATGTCAGCTACCTACTCATAAATTTTCGGTCCAAAATGTCACTGGGGTACACCGATCTCGATCGTAGTTTGGAGCCCAAAATGGATGAAACTTGTGGATATGGTAGACAATGATGTGTACAGTCTACTCCCCAAATCTTTTTGAATTTGGACAAGAAAAAGTCATGTTTTCAACAGATCTTGGTCTGCTGCAGTGGTTTTCTGTCTGTCTGCTGTTTTTGGCTATTTTGGTCACTTTTTTGAATTTTGAAAACTCCTGGTATCTTATATAACCTAGGTGTTTGTGTGGGTAAAGTCTGGTCAAAATCTGGCACTGAGGTACACTGATCGCGATCGTTGTTTGGAGCCCAAAATGGATGAAACTTCACCAGCTTGTTCACTAGGCTATTTTAAGACTACCTGCCAAATCTTTTTGAATTTGGACTCAAAAAAGTCAAGAATTTGCAGTTTCTTGGTCTGAAGTGCCTGATTTTCCTGAATCTATCAATTTGACTTGATTTTGGTGTTTGTTTTGGGAAATGAAAGCTATTTGGGATTTTCCTGTGAACAGGCTATCCCTCTGTATGGTTTCTTCCAGTTTTGATGTGTTTTGGTCTTTTGAAAGTCAAATTCTATGCCAGTTTAGCAGTTTTTGACTTGGATCTGTATTCAGATGATTTGACAAGTATTTTGAGGTTTCTCGCTCTAGGTCCTTTAGACTTTTATGTTTGTATACACCTAAGGATCCCACAGATGAAATTTGGTCAAAATCTGGCACTGAGGTACACCGATCGCGATCGTACTTTGGGGCCCAAATTAGACCAAATTTGGTGTGCTTGTAGACACTGATGTTTAAAGGCTATCCCCCAAGTCTTTTTGCATTTGGATCACCAAAAGTCAAGATTTTGCAGTTTCTGGGTCTGTCAGGCTAGTTTTACCCAAGTGGCCTGATTTCCTTGATTTTTGATGTTTTTGGGTGTGGTTGGTTTAGACAAACTTGTTTAGAATCTTATCAGGAAGGCACATGTCAAATCTTGTCCAATTCTGACACTGAGGTACACCAATCGCGATCGTAGTACAGAGGCCAAATCTGATGAAATTTTACAGGCTCTCTTTGACAAGTATTTCCCAGTGTTTGGTGCTACCACTTTGTGATTTGAATCAATTTCAGCTCTGTTTGGTCAGATTTTCAAAATTTCAGAGTCTTATGGCCCTTTTGCCAAAGTTATGGTTTTTCTAGTTTCTCGACTCTAACTTTTACCCCAAATCTGACTGGAATGTGATTTACTTATCCTACTCCTAAGTACAAAAATGAAAGAACATAAGAAAATGAATCAAACAAAACAAACAGGATAAAAAACGGATGATGGATCAGTACTCAATCGATACAAAGAAATTTGAAGAGCAAAAATGCTTAAAGCAACCTCACTCACAACTCCCTATATCTCTCAAGAGTAGATCTAGCCAGTCCACCGACCCTAGACTCCACTAAGCACTAAACCCCTGTCTAGATGCTTCACTGAAATGTAAATGGAATGGAAATTATCTTTTGGAACAATAAGAAAACTCTGAATACGCACTCGGTCACTCATCACCTAAGATTCATTCCCCGGAAGCGGCGCCAATGTTTGCGGGTCGCCGCGACGGACGTCCATAGCATAGCTCTCAAGCATCAACATAAAATTATCGATACAGGGGAAGCGACTCGGATGAGGCATGGAAACTCACTAGGGTGTCAATCCTAATGAAGTGAACTCGAAGAGATGCAACTACTAACTCTACAAGCAAATCAAACGCACTAAAGCCAAGTAATCTGCCTATGTCCTTCTACACAGCTCTATAGTCATCACGCCCGTTCACCATGCAAATCATATCGGAATCGCACGAAACTTGAAGGGAAGCTACAGGGGACTATCAGGAACATATCCTATCACTGTCACAGCATTCTGAGAAGGTACAACGATCGCGATCGTTCATCCCAAAGTACGTAAAAACAGTAAACGATTGATCCTAAAGGGTCGTTTTAGGGTCCCTAAAGCCTCTCCTAGGGTCAAAACAACATAAAATATGCATATAAACACTCAAAACAACGATTTAAGGCCTAAACGGATGCGGTTGAAACCTTCAACGAATCTTGAATGCTTACACTTGAATGGAAGAGCAGAGTAAGAGGAACACAATGCAAGTAACAAAACTGAATTTGGATTACCGTAGCCACAATGGCGATGATTACAAGTTGGAGCAAGAAGAAGCTCTCTGTGCGTACAGCAATAGTCCCTTACCTTCAAAAAATAATCTCCCTTTTCCACTAACCTTAGTGTATTATATACCTAGGGCTTCCTAAAGTGGCCGGCGGCCAACTTCTCATGGACCTCTACATACATCACTGGAAAAATTACATATTTGACTTAGACTTGACATAGACGATTGACATTAGGCTTTTACAGGGTTTGATGTATTAAACATCGGAAAAATAATGTGACCACATCAAAACTTTGGCCGGATGACCCAACGGGCGCCTTGGCTAGGTGGGCACTTGTATGTTGTTATCACCTCCAAACATTGTGGCAGCCTCTTCTGCAGTTGGTTGCTTTGCGTGATGTTAAAGCTGCCTTGAAGTTGTACATGTAGTGTATTTGAAGCCTGGAACTCTCCCCCTCCGATTGGTTGTTGTATCTTGAATTGCATGAGGTTGTATCAATTTGTTGGTGCAGCAGTTCGTTGTCATTGTAGCTCGAGTTTGCTTTTCCTGTGGTTGTTATCTGGAAGTCGTACCTGTAAGTTGACTTGAAGCTTTGTCAAGCTGTTATTTGGCCTCTCCCTTTTGACTTGTCAGTAGATTTGCAATTAGTAGTGTGGGGATATCGTGGTTCTTCTTGTTTTTGTTGTTATCAAAAATAAAAGAGTAAAAGTAAAATGTAGCGTATATACAAAATGAAGGTCTTGGATACCTGGATAAGACTAAAGGGAAAAACCCAGCGGGAAAAAATGTCTTTAGTCATAATTAAATGCGAGGCTATATGTACTTAGGTTCTGATGTTATAGAGTTATGATGAGTTAAAGTACATATGGCTATATGGCTACTAGTATGGGCTTGATATACATGGATAAGTGTTAGTAGCTTGAAGTCAGAGACATTGTTGTTGAGCAAAGGCTCATAAAACCTGTTTCCGCTTGGTCATCGTCATTTGTTTGTGTAAGTGCATGGGTGGAATAAAAAAGAGTGCCTAATGCATATGTCCAATGATGGGACATCTATATGCTTGCACAGAGTTATGCATGGTAAACAAGATGCGGTGCGAGAGAAGAGTATTGATGGGCTCTTCATGGAGTTAGTGTAGCAAGAAAAACATATAGCATGAGTGCTTCAAAAGCTTTCACTACTCACAAGAAGGGTTTTTGTTGTCGAGGTTTCTCCACTCTTCCTCACTGTGTCAAGTGCGTGAGTGTTTTTTTTTTTTTTTTTTTTGGACTACTCCGCCTTCTCCACCTTATATATTATATGGACTTTGACTCTTATGCTCACCTCTTCCAGCATGAGCGACATGACTTTATGTATGCTCAACTCTCCAGCTTGAGCTTATACCTATTAGCTAGACTCATAGACCACAGAAAAATATTAACTTGAAGCTTGGGTTTGACACTTTGCTCATTTAGTGGCTTAGCTGCCCGACTCTAGACTCTTATGCCATGTAAGTTTAATGGCGACTTGGACTTACCTGATCGCGGCCTGAAATCCAATTCCATATGCTTGTGATGTTTAGGCCTTTCCCGTTAGTTTCTGTTTGAGATGCCATGTTGTTCAATACATTGGCATATATCTGCTCTTCATTCCTTGGTAGCAAATTGTGGTCTCTTGATGAGACAGGTGTTGATGTTGAAGCAATGGTTGATGAAGTCTTCTTCTTCCAAATAGTGTTCTTCAAAACTGTGACCTCCGCATGTATCGTTGCTTTCTTTTTGTTGTTAAGAGGCTGTAAAGGAGTTGTGTATCTTTCTTGTTGTTGAGCCTCAATCACGGATTTTGGAACCCACATTGTTCTTGGGCCTGGTGTGATGTCCTTTGCCACTTCCCTTGTTTCTTCTTTCACTTGATGGTGCCTTGTCTTTAATTTCCAAATATGGCTGTTACTTTTGTAACGGCCTTGCTCTTGTAGTAATTGACGAGGGATCCATCTATAGGTTGTAGTACTCTTGGGTGTAGCGGGTGGCTGCTCTTGATTTCTTGATGTTTCTTGCGTTTCCTGGGTGATTCCTTGATAAGCTACTACCTTAGGTAACTAGATTTGAAAGTTACCCTCATAGAATCCTTGTGCTTCGAGTAACTCGACTGGAATGAATCTTTGGACTTGCTTGGAGGTGATCTTCACTTGACTTTGTTGGGTAGTCTGGTAGAATTCTGATTTCATTACCCAGACTTGTCGTATGGTTTGTCCAGTGGAAGACCTTCTCTTTTGCTTTTTGTACCTGTCCTTTCTCTTGGTTGAGTTATGTGATTGACTTTGACGGCTTTGTTGATTCCTGACTGAGTGGTTGTCATGGGATGGATATCGCCAGGCTGTTATCTTGGGCTTGTTGACCCAAACATCTGAATTTCCTTTCTTGTAGCCTTGTGCAATAATTGATTCGCTTGATGTGATCCATCCTGTTACCTTTGCTTGTTGAGGTTGTTCCTATGATTGTATCCAAATTGGATCATTAACTTTAATCTGTGCCTTGGATACTAGCACTTGGTTGACCTGTTTTGACTTCCTTTGGAGACGTTCGGGTGATGGAATCTTCGGTTGATAGACTTTTTGCTTGGGTTTCCATTGGTTTGTTGATGGTTTGGCTTTTGATGTAGAGGCTTTGTCTTGCACTTGCATTGGCTCGGCTAGAGACTGTGGGCTTACTTTAGCTTTGCCTTTTTCAATAGCCAAGAATCTTTGAACTGTTGTATGCTTGACCTCTGTTGCCACTTGATAGCTTGTCGTGATGACCATTGTTGAAGATTCAGGCTCGTTTTCAAAGACTTGTGCCCATGGCTTGGAAAAAAGCAAGTGTGTTCCCATTTGTCGAGAATCTACCACCAAGAATTTTTGTTTGACATTCTGCAAGTGTAGTTGGAGAGTAGCTTCTGCAATCCCCATACTTATAACATCTACTTCAGGTGAGAGATTTACCTTTATCTGAATATCATAAAGCTTTGGCTTACCTAGAAGTAACCACATGCCATATGACATGACATTAGTCATGGAATTTGTATCAATTTCTGGCATAAAATTCATCTTGACTCCGTCTTGTGCACTTAGCAAAAAGATGATCTTCTTTGGTACTAGATTGCCTGTGTTCTCTTGAGTGACTTGAGCAATCTTTGGCCTGGACTCCTTGTCGTCTTCTTCTTCATTGTTCACACTTGTGAGTTGGTCTGTGTGTTCTACCTCCAGCTTGACCACTATTTCCTCTGATATGTCTTTTGGAGAGACAAAATCAGCATTTGGTTCCTGTAGAGTAATAGGCTCTTCTTCCTCGACTTCAACTGTTGAAATGTCACCAATAGTGTCTGAACTTCCTGTCACTTGCTGCACCTCTTCTTTGATTGATTCCAAGTCTTCATATTGCTCGTTTGTAGGCGCTAGATCTGAAGCATCTTCTTTGGATCTTAGCCCTTCTTCCTGCAACTTTGCTTCATTGACTTGCGGATCCTCCTTTGTACTATGCATTCGAGTTGGACAGTTTGTAATCAAGTGTGTTATCGCACACTGATCGCAAAGAGCACCTATTTCTATATGACCAGTATTCGGGCTAGGTATCTGAATTTGTGCTATCCCCATAGCTGATAACCCTGTTTCGAACTGATACTCAGATTCGTCATCTGTCTCACCCATAACCCTTAGCATGTAGTAGGGGACTATGTCATACCCATTCTCATTGCAAAATTTTGTTGGTGTGGTCTCATTAACACAGACATCCAAAGTAGCCAATATCTGAGTCCACTCTAGCGGTTCTAACGCCTCTTCCGGAAAAGGTTCTCTTATGTAAGCATCATCTTCTAAGACCCTCTCTAAGGAATTCTCATTTCTCCCAAAGTCACTACACTCCGATGCTCCGCACATCCAGATTTCTTTCTTTTTGCCCATCCACGGATGGTCTGTTGATCCACTTTGTGTTGCAAAATCAAAATCTTCCACGGGCGTTCCAGTTACATCTTGGTAACTATGATTTCTCATATTTACACGTGTTGTGGTTTCAGCATGTCTCAAGTATAGATAATCATAACCCCAATCTTGTACCATCTTGAGTTGCCTCATGAATGGTCTTCCAAGGATGATTTCATAGTTATTTTTCTTACCAAAGTCAACTATGGCAAAAGTATGTGCATACTCTATACCACAAGAAGACACCACTATTGCTTCTAGCAATCCCATGGGTCTTTCCACATGCCCATCAGCTAACTTTAATTTTATTATGGTTGTTTTAAAGGCGGGCCTACCCCATTTCTCCCAAATTCGTTTTGTTGCTATGGCAATTCCTGCTCCGCTGTCAAGTATAGCTTTCGTTTCAATCCCATTGTACTCGACAGGCAAAGTGGCATTACCATCTTCTCCTTCACAGTACTCTCCTACTTTGTTCAGAGGTACCGGTCTTACATTTGATCTAGGCTTCTCGATCTCATCTAGCTCTTTTTCCAAGAACCTTAACGGGCTTTTGATCCCAAATTTTTCCAAGCATTTTCCTATATCCGTCCACATACTTGGCCTGATTTTCAAAAGTTCTGCCAACGTAATTGTGCACTTCACTGGCGTGGATAGCAAGTCAGTCAAATTTTTTGTGTCCAATTATTTTGTCCCTCCTAGCCTTTGTGATGGAACTCTCACAATCTCAGACTTTGCCTCAAAATCTCCCATGTACTGTGGCAAAGTTCTTAACGATGCAGGTCTAATGTCTTCGGAGGCTATCGATCCTACGTCACCATCATATGACCTCGCATCAACACTCATTTGTGGTCTATCTAATGTGATTTCAGGAAATGGTGCTGGTCCAGCATCCTCTTCTCTGTTTTGGGCATCTCGAACAGCCTTCCATAACTCCTCTGGCCACTGCTCCTCAACTATAGGAACATAGGGTGGGAAATCCCTCATTGATTCATCTGTTGTATCTTGGACTACCCTCGAGTCTTGTGACCTTGGTAGTGGTTCTTCACTATGATCCACCTATTCTCTAGGAAATTAGTCTACTTTAATGCTCTCATCTTTGTGCACTAGGGTGACTATCCTATCCTTCACTTCTGTTGGAGGTGGTTCTAGCAATGCTTGAGCAGTTTCAATGAGCTGCTTACACATTTCTAGCCTCTGCTTCTCTAGTTCAGGATAAGGATAAGTCATCCATCTTTGTTCTAAGGTCTGTCTATTTGCCAATCTATCCTCATAAGCCTGTAAAATCGCGTCTAAAGGCTCATTCACTTTGTCCACTAGGACAAATCCTCCTGAAGTAGCACTCTTGGGTGCTTCAGCTGGTTTAAGGGTTTCAACTTCCCTTTGCTGTGTCTGTTGCTCTTGAGTTGTTTCCAACTCAGCTGTAATAGCCTTTTCTTCTCCTTTCTCCCTTTCCAGTCTCGCTTTCATTCTAGTCCTTCTTGCTCGTCTAGAGTTTCTACGACTTTTGGAACTTTTACTAGACTCTCCATCTGTAGGCTTCTGCTCTTACACTTTTGCTTGTGCTCTTGTGACAACGTTTACTGGAGCAACTTGCTTACTTTCATCTTCTTTTTGTTTAAGCACTTGTTCTTTTGCAATTGTTTCTTGCTCTGTTGTTGTTGTCGTCTCTCCTTTTGTTGCGGCTCATTCTTATTCTGATTTGCTGGTAGAATGAAAGGTAACATGTGGTTGCATTTTACCTTTCTTTCTTGGATTCTTAGGACAATCTAAAATCATATGTGTGATTGCACACTCATTACAATATACATTTATCATGATATCATGGTGTGGACAATCCTTAATCAAGTGATCACTACTACCACATCTGTCACATGGACGTATTGGTTGTTGTGGCAATACTTGATATTGACCTTGAAGTGGCCTCTGATCTACCACACATCTTTCTATTCGAAGCTCATGACTCACATATGCATTTCTAGCAGCTATGGGTCTTTCACTTAAGAACACTTGTTCCGCTACAGGATGATATCTAGGCAGTTGAGACATAACATGCTCAAACCTTGGTGGAGTCTTAGGTCTATAGTCAGGACAATGTTGTGTCGGATGGTCCCCTCCACATGTCATGCACCTGCGTCGTTTAGGAACTATATAGGCTGGTACTCTGTTAGAGTGGTTGATGCGTCACATTCTCTATGATTTGCTCCTCAACATTTACTTGGTTTTGTCCTAGATTCCCTCTTTGATCCTCAAGATCAGCGGTTTTCTTTTTCTCACTCGCATCATTCATCTTCTTCTGACCATCTTCATAGAATTTGCAATTGTCAACGAGGTCAACTGCCGCTTTGGTCACCTCTTCAAAGGTTTGGTATCTTTTCATGTATAGGTCCTTTTGGAGATTCTCATTCCTAAGCCCTCTGATGAAGCATAGGATCTGACGTTCTGGCGTGGGTAACTCTTGGGTAGGACATCTAGCAACATATTGCTTGAAACGCAGTATTGCATGTCGCAATGTTTCTGTTTCGCCTTGTTTAAATTCCTGAATCTTAGGAAGGGTGTTATGTTTTATGCCCCTCTTGGTGAATTCTTGAACAAATTCATCCAAAATTTTCTCAATGGTTGTGAACTCTCTCCGGTTCAATAGTTCAAACCATGCTTGTGCATTGTCCTCCAATGTAAGTCCAAAACCCTCATACTGCGTTTGGAAGTCCTCTACTCGTTCTGCTCGTAGGACTTGCTTGAAAGCCGAGACATGGGTGTATGGGTCTCCTATGCCATTGTACTTTCTATTTACCCATTTTCTTAGCTGAGATGGTCTTATACTTTGGGGTGCAAAGTATGGAACCATACTTCTCTCTGGTATCGTTTCATCTCTCGTTATCGCTCTAGGGGGAAATCCAGGTGGTGGTCCCCTCTTTGGAATTCTCTTAGAGGTTCTTGTGTATGGTGGATGTATCTGAGGTCCTTTAACGACCAAATATCCACTCATCTCTAATTTTTTTCGCGGATTTGTGCTTTCTACAGCTCTATATTCTTGTCCATACTTGTCAACAAATAAAGATGTCCATTGTCAGTCGACCTCGTATGTATAGACATATAAGAGCTTGTATTCAGTCAGCTCATCTGGGTAAGGCTCTAAGCAACTGTAAAGGTTGAATTGATTTCCATTAATATACCTATATAGTCCTTCACTTTCATGGTTATACGTCCAAACTCTCTCCACAAAATTGGTCTTTATGTACTGTAGGTTTGGAAGATCTATTCTGGGCGGGTGCTCATCTATCCCTGCAATCCATGTGCTTGTATAAGCTGAGTCTGAGTCTGATGTAGACATGACTTCTAGGCTTAACACCTCTACCTTCCTGTAGTAATACCTCTCTCAGTGTGTTCAAGTGTTTTGGTAAGGGAAAATCCAAAACTATGTCCAAAACTGTGGGCGTTTTCTCACAATTCTCTCAAATTGTCGGTTTTAGACACCCCTGACTTCCGGATGCATTTTGAGGCCTTCAACATCGTTTTTTTTTCAAAACTAACCAAAATGTATGCCGTTGGCTTCCATTTTGGTCAATTTACTCTAAGATCTGTAGTGCTGCTCTCAAGCTACGTTTTGATAAAAAAAAGTTTTGGAATCGGAGTCCGTATGTGAAAGTTATGACCAAAACAGTGATATGTAATTTGGAAAGTTGCTCTATCTGATGTTTTTGCAAGTGGTCAATTTGAGCCTAAAATTGGTGTGTGCACTCCTTAGGCAATGATAAACCCAGTGGTATACTTGGTTTCAAAAGATTTTCTCAAAATTTTTTCCTGACTTGTCTATCGCGATAGACTCACCAAGTACCCGTTGCAGATGTCCAAATGCACTCAAACTTTGTGTACAGGGTATAATGGGCCTTCTGAACCCAAATATGAAGTCAAATTTGAATTTTGATTTTTCTACAGTGAATTTAGGAGTCTATCGCGATAGACTCAGCAGAGTGTTACTGGGATACAATTGTTCAACTGTTTTTATAGATTTGAGTTCCCCCTTCTCTTGAGATACTACTCACCAAGTTTCAACGAATTTGGAATACTTTTCCTTTGTAACTTGCATCAAACAATAGTCTCTTTTATGATCTTATGAAGTAATCCTCTTAGATGCACTTCCAATACTCCAAATTTACTCAAATTTTAACCACAGGCTCACAACAACATGTAGAACAAGGCTCTAAGGTCAGTTTTCAAAAATTTCAATTTCTGGGAAAAAACCTCAGTCTATCGCGATAGACTGAGCAGATTCTTCAGTTTTGAAAATTTTCAAAATTTCTCTTTACCACTGTGTTTGCTATGCTCTGTACACCTTGCTCACCAATTTCCACTTGTTTTGGACTTTTTCTTAGGTCTCTAACTCCAACTCTAGAATTCTGAGTCTATCTGATCACTAGAAATAGACCTAGGATGACTTCCCAATTGTCCAAAATCCACCAAATTTTGTGTGTAACCTCCTGAGAGGCTAAACAAGCTATGCTCTAGAGGGTTTTAAAAATTTCAATTTCTTTGGCCCTACTTTGAGTCAATGTTGGAGGCTCGCCATAGCATAGGCAATCTCCCACAAATCTATCAATCCGGAGAGAGAGAGAGAGAGAGAGAGAGAGAGAGAGAGAGAGAGAGAGCATGACCCGGCTAGGGCTTGGAGGCATCACACAAAGAATGTGCGAGAGCGTCATCGGATGCAAATATTGAGAGGATTCAAGAGCGTGCATCCTCCAATGCAAATAGAAATCATCCCAAATCAACTAATGCTAATCGCACATCAAGCATCAATTTCAAGCAATCATCTACACACATCATGCAATGAAGTGAAACACACTAATCTTGGAATCTCTCAAGCACAACTCTAATTACATGCATTGACGATTAAGCACACAAGATTGCATTCAGTCGGCCACCCCAACCATGCCCATCATGGTGTCTAAATCAAGTCACACATAATCAAATTAAGCTCAAAGATTCCTAAACCTACACACACACACACACACAAGCACACCATTAGAGGACAACTCTAATCCCTCAATCATGAGTACACTCACTCCGCTTAATCGAGAGAGTTAAATAAGGACTCCACTAATCGGAGAAGCTTAGCATAAGTAAGAGTTAGATTAGAGAAGATCAACACTTCAAAACAATGAAGGAAAGTAGAGAAACATGATTGACAACATAATGAAGACTAGATTAATTAAGAGAGGATTACACTAATTACATGTAATTAGCACTAGCCTTCTAAGCATGGGAATTAAGCTCAAAGGCTAGGCCATCAAGACCTCCTCTAGGGAGAGAGTTCTCAAAAGGACCACTCAAGAATGACCTCTCATTAAGCATAGGGCTCTTTTATAGTTTTGGGCCTCAAACCCTTCAACTATGGGATAAAGTGAGCTCTCTAGCATAGACTCATACAACTTTGGAACTCCTAAATGAGCCCAAGCCCTATACAATGAAAAGTAAATACTGTGCACTATGGAACATCCACAACTTGGTGCATAAATGGTGTAGCCGTTAGCCGCTTCTAACAGCGCGCCTAAGATAGAGAGAGGGTTTTTGGGACTGACATAGTCAAACTGAACTTGCAAGGTGGTAGATCAACTTGATTAGATGATTCTCCTTGATTTTGGAAACATTGGATCACTAAAACACTTGGTCAAGCCCAAAATTGAAAAAAAACGCAGACTTCAGAGAAAATCAACATGGAAAAGTCAAATCATGTTAAAACTTGAAACTAGAGTGTGGATAGATCCTAAAAGTGGGAAAAACAATCTATGAAGAAAAAAAAATGAAAAATGTCAAAATCTGGTAGAGTCTTGTCTTAGGCGCGCCAAAGATAGAAAACTCTCCAGAGAGGGTATTTTGCCAATATTTCAACTCATAGGTTCTAGTTAGACCATAAGACAACTCCTGAGCAAGTTTCATAAAATTTGAAGCTGTTGAAGGATAAAAATACCAAGAAAACTGGAAACTAGACTACATGATAAAAAACAATGATAAAACAATGGTAAATTGTCCAAACTATGCGAAACTCATTGTACAAGCTTGAAATCACATGTAGAATCCATCCAAGGCACATTAGTAAAAAATATGTTGAAATAAAGAAGATTTATCTTAGGCGCGGCGAGGATAAATCTCCCACCAGAAAAGCACTTTTGTCATTTTGACACTAGGAATGATTTTGGTAAGCTGTGGAGATCCCATTTGTGTGACAGAAGTTGAAGTAGACCCACAAATAGGTGCAGCCATCTTAGGCGTACCTAAGATAAAACTGAGCAAAATTTCACATTTTTTTGCACATAGGGTCTATTGGGCACTTAAAAAAAGAATTTTTGTATATTATGTGACTCAAGATTGATGAATTGTGGAATCACATACGGTTTTAAGTGTTGTCGTGCAAGGAATGGCGACTTTGTGAAGGACATGAGAGCAAACAACAAAAGCATTGCGTTTGAAATCAAATGCAACCTTTCTGTTTTGAAGTATCAGTTCAATTAAGTTGTGTAAATCCATACATGAACCTAAGATCTGATCGAGTTTTTGGAAACTCGATTTAGGAGAGAATAGGAGCAGAGCATCCACAAAAGAGAGCGTACATCAAGGGAGACCATTTGAAACTATTGCAGAAGAAGTGCCAGACACTTACTCCAATTCAAGCTTAGATATGTCTTCTTTTTCAACTCAATTAGGAACGGGGACCTCTCTCAAGTTCCAGCACATCTTGAATTTCTTGAAGACCAACAAGTACGAAGCCCATATTTATTTGGACCCAAATGAGGAGTTTGCAGTGAGGATAAACGACCATATCATTGAGTGTGAAGAGGAGGTTAGGGCAAACAAACAAGACGACCTTTATGTAGACCGAAATGGAGTACAATATCGCAAGATACAAGACCCTGATTCTGTGGATAAATGGGGATTAGAGGTTGAAAGTCTAATATCAGATAAGGATGTAAAGGCGGGACCCCTGGTGTTAATTAGAAGGGTATGAGTTAATAGATACTAAAACATTGAAATGAATTCCCACTGATAACCCAAGGCTTGGAGTTTATTGATGGGAAGAAAAAAATATTACGAATTTGGTATGGACTACCCATGCCAAATTAGGACAACTGACGCCCTTGAAAATTGTGTACATTTTCAAAATCAAGGACAACGGATTAGCAAAACTTCCAGTTTATCTATTCAGAGATTGTTACGACTGTCATGATGACTCCAAAAGAGATTGAACAAACCAAGTACCATGGACACTCAATCCGTGAAGTGATCATGGGAACCGTAGATGAAACTGGTCTCATGTCACATGTGGATCTAAGTGCTAGAACTTATGATAGCATGGCCAATCAATAAGGAAGCATAGCAAGTATTAGCCACCTCAATGATGACAATAGGGAAAGAAAGGTGGAAACCACCTATAACAGGGGAGAAATGAGTGGCATGAGGATGAGAAGAGGTCCCCATGATTCACACTTATCAAACAACTAGTTTGAGGGATTAATGGGAGAAACATTGGATAGAAGGGAGAGAGTGGGTGCTGAACACAATTGTAGAGTCAAATCAAGAAATTTCCAAAAGTGGGTTAAAAAATATAGCGGGACAGGGGACCCGTATGACCATTTGGCCAGCTTCAAACAAATTTTGAGAGCTACCAATTTCCATACATAGTTTGAGGGATTTGGGATGACCTTGGAGGGCAAAGCCTTGACTTGGTTTTATACCATACCTCCTGGATCAGTAAAAAACTTGTCGACTTTGGCCATGAGATTTGATGCTACTTGTTCTAAAATGGGAATAAAGCATAGTAATGTGGCACAAATCTATAGTTTAAGAAAAAACAAGTAGAAATTGTCAGAGATAGCATGAGTCGAAGGAGGCTGTACATCGATAGGTGCTCGAAGTTGGACATTCCAACCGAGGAAAGACTAGTCTCATTGTTTCTAGAGGGGCTATTAAACAAAGATTTGCATGCTATTTTGGATAACAAAAAACACATGACTTGGAAAGCGTGCAATCTAGATGCGATCGATTTGAATGATAAATGCGAGACCTTCAATGAGGAAAGCAAAGCTAAAGCTACACAGAGAGAGTGAAACACATCCACCGTGCCAACACAAGCAGGATCAGCTGATGCATCTCGCCAATGCGATAGAGGACATGCTTAAACGCATGAACAATATGATGATCAATATGCAAAGGATGCCGATGCTAGGCCCATTGCAGGGACCAAATGAGGGACAACCTATGGGACAACAAAGGCATCTAAAATGGTGCACCATTGAAGAAAAATGGACAAATCATGAGACAAACAAGTGCTACTACAAGCGTAAATATGATGGAAATGTCTAATATGTGCCAATGAGGCCACATGGACAACCCATGTATAGATACCCACCCAATATGGCACGCATGCAAAGATCACCTATGAATGTGGAGCGACCACAACCGGTGTTGGGTCAACAACCGCCACTTCTAGGGAATAGAGCCATACCAATCAAGTACATGGTGTCTAAGGAACAAACGGATTAATAGGAGTGTTAGTACCCGTTACTCCATATCCAGAGACTAGTTCAGTAACAATGGCAATAGAAGAAGAGTGGTATAACCAACCTACTCTAGTCCCTATTGAGTCGATGTGTCAAGCACTCACTGATACAACACCTGTTTATTTTATTGCAAACTAGGGGGCAAGACCATCTAAGCCAATGCCCAAACCCAAAAGTGGAAATTGTCACAACTATGGAGCGAATGACCATTGGAAAAATGACTGTCCTGAATCGGATAAGAATGTGAGACCTATAGAGGCATATTGTGGAGCGTGCGGACGCAAGGATGGGCACTTTCCTGAGAACTACCCTAGGAATATGACAAACAAAGGGAAGACTACTTTAAACTTAGTTTAAATGGTGCCAAGTAGTTCGTCAGAAGGGGAACCGATAAATCCTGTTATGGTGACGACTAAAGCACAAACCAATCAAAACAAACAAAAAAACGCAAATGGATTTGATAAATCCACCAATTCCTCCAAAAACTCCAAGAAAGTGTAATAGGACTTATTTATGAATTTTTTAAAAGTAAAAAAGAATGCAATAGGCTATATCTTTTGTTGAATACGATTTAAAAGCTTGTTTTAATAGTTTATTAGATAGCGAGTATTATTCTTATGTAAATGAGTTTAAGATATTGAGAGACAAAATATATTCTCTTCTTTTTAAATAATACACTAAAGACATATTTGATAAAGATTAATGAAAAAACAGATAGTTTGTCCATGAACAATATAATAAAATGTAGTTAAAATTGATGTTTTTATTAATGTCAATATTTTATTTTTATGTGTTTTTAGCTTAAAATACATGGACAAGCTTAAAATAAGTTGAAAAATTTGTGGAGACCTAAAAATAACATTTTATGAGACGCGATCTTAATGTTGCATTTTTAGCCATAGAAAGAAGTTTTTGGCAATTTTATCTACGCTACCTTGTAGATTATAGACCTGTTTTTGTCGTTTTGAGTACCTGGAAGTCTATATTCTGACTTCGTATGACAAAGTTATAGTAGAAACAAATTGTCAACAATAGTAGCTTACAAACAGATATACACATGTAATATCTCTTCTGTTTGATCCAATCAAGAAGTGGGTGTACTCTTTTATAATGATACAAAGTTATGTTTTCTAGTTTGATTATCATGTTGAATTGGTTGCATGAGTATGTTCTTTTGGCTATTTTGTAGATGTTGCAGAAACCAATGTGATATATACTCTACAAAGTGAAATGAGATCTGTATAAGGTGGAATGCCATTGAGATTATGACCGTGTTGCAATTTGGATTATGATCATTGTTGCCATCGAGAGATCGAGATCAAGATTGAGAGTGTGATTGAGATTGAGAGCTAGAGTGTGATTGAGATTGAGATTGTGCACAAAATTTACATTGAGATTGCGATTGTGATTGAGAGTGAGAGTGTGATTGAGATTGAGATTGAGATAGCTAGGGGGTGGTCGAGAGGTTATGAAATGAACTATGTTCTTCTTGTAATGATTACCTTACATCCATACAGACTTTATTTTATCTATTTACTCTACGTACTTTGTATTTTCCTTGTTCATCAATCTATTTTGCTCTCTCGTGTCGCATCACGGAAAGACAAACGCAAAAGATACAAACTCAGGAGACAAAAACAACAAAAAGAGATCAAAAGGAAGATACAAAAGGAGATAGACAAAAAAATGTAGATTCTTTCAACAGATTTTAAGGAACCTAAACCAAAATCGGCTAGATCAGTTCTGGTTGATAAAATTTATGAACCAACCAATGCATCTTTTCAAGTTGGATTAAAATTCGATCAAACGTTGGAAAACCAATGGAAAAACTATCCAACACCTGAAATGGAAGCAACTACATTAGAAGCTTACGGAAACTTGGTGCAAATCACGCTAACCTTGATGGAAAACAGAATCCTCAGCAGGAAGTTATAGGAGAACCTGCAGAAGTTGAGACCCAAATCCTAAGAGAAAAAGCTTAAGAAAAGGAAGGGTCAAAAAATTGAGAAAATGATGAAATACAACCACCTAAATTGGAAGCTCCTGATAGTGAAGAAGGATGGGACAGGGTGCCAATTGTTGGGGACGATTGACCAAACTATTTGTGGAAACAATTATAGAGGTGAAAAATGGGAGCTTGACTATGAAATCAACACCAATCAAAGAAGTTCGTTTTAACAGACCATCCATGAAACTAGATGAACAGTCATTGTATGGAAATTGGGGATTGGAACAGTCAAACTCTACAAAAGCTGAAACCTTGCAAACACTACCGTCTTACTTAGGTGAGAATGAACAAAAATCAATGGTCTATAAAACAACAAAACTAGAAAGACCAAGACAAACTTTGGATGTGGCTACTCTACAATCCATTATTGCGACACCAATTCAGTGCACAATCACTTTGGGTGAGCTACTGAAATTGAGGCCACATCTATGGGGAGATATACAAATCACCGTGGAAAGGATGGAATTAAAAGGAGCACCTCAAATGAACTTGGAAAATTGCAAAACAAAGAGATATAGACTAGACTTGTTAAGTCGGTACCTATGAATAAGGCCAAGGACTATTGTGAAGGGAATAAGAAAAACACAACCCTTCCAGTACAATACAATGATGTAACGACTATGGCTATTTAGATAGTGGAGCAGGCATAGCCATAGCAACCAAAGCTGTATAGGAAGCTTGGGGGAAGCCAACAATTAAGCAAACAAGAATGAAACTGCAATTGACAGATGGACACATAGAGAAACCAATGGGCCTACTAGAGAATGTGATAGACACCTCCTGTGGGATTGACTACCAACACACTTTTACCATTGTAGACTTTGGAAAAAAACTCAATTATGAGATTATCTTGGGAAGACCGTTCATGAGATAGATACAATTAATCTAAGATTGGAGCAATGATTATCTCTACCTAAAACAAGTAGGGACAGTCACTTGAGTGAACTTGAAACATCGTTCTTACAAGGATGTCTTGAGGACACCAATACAGGAATTGGACTCTGAAAGTTGTGCAAAAATTGAACTGCCATCATGGGTACATATAAACACTCCAATTTGGATGTGTGGAGCTTCTCAATCGGGTAGGTTACAAAGGGAAGATTGTGCTTTGGATAAAGATGTAAATGATGCAAATTACATACTAGAACCATTCCCTGAACATTTGTTCAAACCCTTTGAATGGACTCAGATCTTGGCCACCATGGATGTATGTGTTAATGAATTTACACCTATACACTTTTGTGACGAAGAGGGCTATGATATAGTCCCAATCCAAATGGTATCTATTGAAATATATGAAATGATCAAGGAGCAACAAGTATTCTTTGATCACTATTATGATGCTACAGACAAGTGGGAAGAAGAACCAATTACAACAGAGGGATTAGATTCTGAGAAAGAGCAGGTAAGGGCCAAGCTTCTACTCAGAGGAGGGAAAGAAAGGTTTCTTGAGTTTCGAAACCAACACTGAAGATGCCAACAAAGATACCGGAAAAAAGGAGACCATAACTTAAGAAAGAAAACCACAAAATGGCCATTGGAAATCAAAACTCAATTCTTGATGAAAGTGAATGCAGCAGACTGCATAAAAGACAAAATGATTGGAAGGTATCCAAATGTAGAGCATGCAAAAATACAAAACCAAACGAAAACAAGGTTGATTAAGCCAGATGAAATGAAAGGGAAAGAACCTCTGATGACAAAGACAGAGTGAAAATAAAAATACAAAGAACTGAAACGAACCTTGAAAGAAGTATGGACCATAGAAATGGAATTGAATAGTGACAAATTGAGAAAAACCATTGTTCTAACTCATTATAAGAAATAAACTTTACAAAATTGCAAGATCATTTTAGAGCAACCCTTGTGACAATCAATAGAACCAAGGAAGTCCTATGAAGGACCGGAGAATGCCAAATGAATTCACCTTGCAGAGCTTGGAGAGGAGCCAAAATTGGCATACATAGCCAAGGATATGTTGCAAGAAGAAGAGGAGATTCTCATAAGGACATTAAAAGAATACAAGGATGTTTTTGCATGGTCTTATAAATATCTCAAAGGGGTGGATCCTGCATATGCCAACACACTATCCCTATGAGAGATGATGCTAAGCCAAGCAGACAGAGACCATACACCTATACTAAGATCTTTGGCAAAAAATCAAGGAAAAGATAGAGAAACTTAAGAAGGCCGAGTTTATCTATGAAATAGAACACACCGATTGGGTATCACCAGTTGCAGTGGTGCCAAAAAAGAATAATAAACTTAGAGTGTGTGTAAATCTAAAAAAGGTGAGCTCCACCACCATACAAGATAACTATCCCCTTCCCATCATGTGCTAGAATGAGTAGCTGGCAAGGAAGCTTATAGCTTTTGGGATGGCTTCTCTGGATACAACCAATTGACTATCAATCCCAAGGACCGACATAAAATGGACTTTGCCACAAAGTGAGGAATTTTTGCTTATCAACTAATGCCTTTTGGATTGACCAATGCACTGACAACATTCTAGAGGCTAATGAGCGATGACTTTAAGGAGTATCTGCGAAATTTATTGAAAGTATACATGGATGATCTTTGTGTACACTCCACAAAACGAGAAAGTCATTTTGAACATTTACAATGTGTCTTTGAGAAATGCCGTCTTTATAGGATTTGCTTAAATCCTGAAAAATGCGTTTTTATGGTTAGAGAAGGCAAAATTCTTGGACATATTGTGTCAAAAAATGGTATAGCCATAGACATGGAAAAGGTGGCAGTGATCACAAAAATGGCTAGGCCAACAACAATCAAAGAAGTGCAAGCATTTATGGGACGTTGCGATCACTATTGTAGATTTATCTACATGTATGCAGTAATTGCTTGGCCCATATATAGCCTTATCACTCACTTTGAATGGACTGATGAATAGGAGGAATCCTTCCAAAATCTTAAGCAAGCCTTGAGCTCATCCCCAATAATGAAATCTCCAGTCTGGAACAAAGTGTTCCACGTACATGTCAATGCCTCAAGCTATGCAATTGGTTGCATCTTAGCCCCAACCGGGAGAAGGAACAATGGATTTTTCTATCTTTTATGCTAGTAGACAATTAAACATGGTGGAAAAGAACTAGACAACCATGGAAAGAGAAGGTCTTGGTATGGTATATTCAGTCAAGAAATTTTGACACTACTTGTTAGCTAACAAGTTCATCTTTTTTGTAGACCATCAAGCCTTACTCTATTTGGTGAATAAGCCATGCAATACACGTAGGATAGTAAGATGGTTTATCATCCTACTTGAATTTGACTTCACAGTCGTGGTAAAAAAAGTCAGTACTCACTAGTGAGAAGATCACCTGTCAAGACTCACCATGAGGGGGAAGCACCTAAAGGGGTAGATTGATGACTTACCCGATGCATAGATCTGTTCTCTGTGGAAATGATTCCAAGATGTTCAGAAGATCTTGTGTCTTTAATGACTATAACACAAGTGGATTCTCAAATACCAACTCCTATAACACCACGATTGATTAACGAGTCAACCCTATCTTTGTTGCAGGAAGATTGTATTGCAAAAAGAAGGATGGAATCCTGCTCTTGTGCATTAATCCTGAGGAGCAAGAAGCCTATTTGAGTTAAGCTCATACCACAATCATAGGCCTACATTTTGCGCAAGATCAAACCCTAGAAAGATGAACTTGGTTGGGTGCTTACTAGCGTACCATGAAGAGAGATGTTCATCATTACATGAATGATTTCTCTCAAAGTAAAGGAAAAGCCGCCATACCCCATGCCACATTATTCCACATTTCAATCACATGCTAGTGGAGTAGATACATGGTTGAGTATATGACTAACGGAATGTTCCCAGAATACATGAGTAAAAGACAAAAGGGAGCAATAGAAATTGAGTCAGCCAACTATACAATGATTGAAAACCAGCTCTATCAACAAGGGAAATATCAATAGCTCAGACTGTGTGCAAATGAATAGGAGGATCTTCCTATTTTGAAACAAGCTCAAACAAGTCTAGCAAGGGTCACTTCTCTCATGAAACCACATCCAAAGCCATATTGATGGCAGGCATTTGGTGGCCAACTTTACTTTTGCTGATGTGAAAGAATTTGTTTGACGATGTGATATATGTCAAACGAGCAAAGATACCAACGCGAATGGATAACATGCCATTGCAACCTATGATGGGAGCATGCACATTTGCTAAATGGGGTATAGACTTTGTAGGTCCAATACAACCACCAGCTTACAAAACTTAGGCACAATATATTATTGTGGCACAAATTACTTAACCAAGTGGGCTGAGGCACGAGCCACCAGGAAGAGCGATGCTAGAACCACTGCTACATTATACGATTGCGTTTTTACTAGATACATAATTCCTATTGAGCTTGTGACTGATCATGGATTGCATTTCCTCAATGAGGTAATAGAATGTGTACTAGATGAGTTCATGGTAATCCATAACAATTTTACACCCTACCACCCTCAAGAAAATGGTAAAGTAGAACATACAAACAAAGTTTTGAGCTCTGTACTAACGAAAATTGTTGGTTCATGCATAATGGACTGGGAAATGCATCTTCACTCTGCCTTATGAGCTTATCGAGTTTCCTTTAAAATGGCTTTGAACACCACTCCTAATTTGGGTCTATGGCCTGGATTCTATATTGTCGATGGAATTCTTATTTTTGTGAGCACACTCTAAAGAACACATATAATCACCTGATATCCAAAGTTTGAGATTTTTTTTTTGGTACGTCCCCTATGTTAGAGGTCTTTTGACGCCTTTGGGTTGTACTAGTGGAAACATACCCCCTTGTTGAGTTTTTGAATCTCAAGTCTAGGTTTTATTACATGTAGCTCAATTTCTCTTTACGTGTAGCTCCAAATTCTTCCAGTAACTTCATGAACAAAGAAGCCTAGGTCTACTAAAAAAATCAATATGTCATTCCCAAGTGGTGCATAGGTGCACCTATTTTGAATTCCCCAAATTTGACTTTTTGTTTTTTTTATATGTTACCCAAGGTTTGTACGCACAATTAAGGTTTCATTGGTAAAAGATTTTAACAACCCACACTTAGAGTTGCAACTAAGTTGGAATGGAAAGGGCATGAGTTGGCAAAACAACTCGAGGACACATAAAGCCTAGATGAACAACATTTAGCGGCCATTGCCCACATATACGCACAAAAACAAAAAAAAAAAGTTCTTTGAATCGCATTTGTTGACTAATGTTTTTAAACCGGGAGATTTAGTCTTGGTCTACTCGTTGAAACAACATATACCCAAGTTCAAGAAAAAAGGACATGGTCTTTCTATCATTGAAGATGTTTACACCAAGTGGGTCTGCCAAGTTAGCTACTGTAGATGGAGAAATCATGGAAAATTGGATTAGTGGATGTCAACTCTGCAAATACAACCTTCCCTTGACTAATGAACTTCTACAGAGAATGCATGCATCCAAGGAAAGGAAGCTTAAACGACAACAGGTTATTGAGAAGGCTCAAGAAGAAGCTCACATTTGAGTTTTAAAATAGAAAGCTGCAAGAAAACGCGTTCTCCAAGATGTACCACTCAATACTCTCCAGATTCAACCCTTAGCAGAGGATGAAGTCGAGGCTAATGGAAAGTGGATGGACGGTCTTGATATGCGAATCAATGTGACTGTGAACGAGGATTACAAGGTCAAAGCGGATACAAGATCCTGAGTCAATGCGATCAACTATTCCACTTATTGTCGCAAAGCACTTGAGTATTGTCAATCCACTGTCAAGGGGTGCAACAAGAGCATCACTCAGCAACTTTAGGGAAGATCAACTTGAACATTATGGTTCATGGATTCTCTTGTCCTCATACCTTCATATGTATAGCAATTGAACGCATGAATGAGGACCTAATATTAGGTGTTCCATGGATGAGAACCCATAGAGAAATTCAAGATTGGGAAGCCAAAATTCTTGAACTCACACTCAAAGGAGGAAAACTCAAAATACCATTTTCATACAGTAAAGAGGAATGGAAAGAATCTCTTGGTGATTTCCAATCAAATAAGCATGAGTCATCAGCCACCATTACAACTATAGCTCCAATAAAGACTTCTTCTACTCAACTAATGTAGGGAACTAGGCAAGCTTGGATACCCAAAAGTCATCTTGTCAACCGACCTCAGCAAATTTGGGTGCCCAACAGATTGCTATACACCTCCAACTACCCTAAGGGAAAACCATCGTATCCATATTTTCAATAGAAACCACTTCTACTAAAGATGAAATGGATATGGCAACCAAAGGATAAATGTGTAGCTCAGAGCAGAAGACCAACTACCCAAAGTAGACAAGTCAAACTATGGGTACCAAAGACCCCACAACAACTCAAGCCAACCTTCATCAGGTACAAGTGGATACCTAAAGTCAAACCACCCACCACAATTGAAACCACCCGTTCCAGTCATCACACAACAGATGGTGCATATCGCACCATAAAAGAATGCACTTAATTTCTACAAGACTTACTCTTCAAGAGAGTTCAATCATGATGTACCTCGCCATTGGAAACCCGTGAGTACAATACTCAAAACCCACCTCTTGCACAACATAGCGTGTTTAATTGCATCAACATCAATAGCATTATAGGGCCAATTAGGGCTATGCCTAGACACAAATTTATAACCTATGCAATGCACAACCAAAATACTCTATTGTCCCAGTGGATGGAAACAAGGGGGGGGGGGGGGGGGGGGGAGACAATCTAAAAATGGAAAAGCATATGAAGTTGGAAAAGATAACAACAATGTTTTGAAGTAATTGTGTGTTAGCGTATGATTTTCTTTTAAATAAATTTACCAATTGCCCTAATAACACGATGATTGGGGAATGCAATAAGTTAACCCCTCAGTGTGTGTATTTAGTGTACATAATTGCCAAAATCCATAAATAGTGCAGTTTTTACTTATATTGCGTGTTTGTTTTGGCCAAAATCATTATGAAAATGGAGCAATCCACAAAAATGTGACCAAATATCAAAATTAGAAGTGTATTAGTATTTTTGAGTATAGGATGGAAAGTTTTGAGCAGTCTGGTTGATTTTCCTTTAATTTTTGCTAATAAAAGCCATATAAATAAAAATTAATAAGCAAGAATGTTAGAATTGGATTCCGACTTCAAACGCCACATCTCGAAGCTCAATGTAAAAGTTTTTTTTTTGTGGAAAAATTTTGATCAAAAAACTTATTATTATATTTTTTTGATATATATGCATGACATACTTATACGATGGACGTAACCCAACCCCTCATTGTATACACTTCCACAATAACGTCAGCTAATCTGTCCGAGACAAATTGAGGCTGGTAGATGGGGTTTTGATTGTTGTATATGTATACAACAATGAGCACTTTACATCGTTGGCTCTATGCATAAGGTGCAACCAATCCCATTGATAGTTTCTATGGGTAGCAAGTAGGCATGGCCTAGCTATCAAGCAATTGATTCGGGGGAAGACATGAATACATTAAGAGAGCCTCCAAGTAGGTAATCTCTTGTGTAAACACCTAAGAAAACCTAGTAGGGTATTTGAGATCTTTCTCCTTTGTACATGGGGAAAAAAGATTCTCACATGACTTAGTAGTGAATAAGATTCCAATTGCAGAATATCTGTTGCTTAGTTGCAACATATCCCTGTATTCCTATGGATAGACACTGGTAATCCAAAAACAAAATCCATGAATGTGTCTCCCGCTTTGAGTGACTGGAAGAGCATTCACACAAACAAAATGCGGTGGAGGTTGGGATTGGGCAGCTGGTTTTTGTACAAATGGCACCTTGGTTGCTTGATAGGGATGACTAGGGTAAGAAAAAAGTTCTCACTTCCTATTCATTGTGGTATCTCCCTTAAAAACTCTCTTATGCTTTGACTTGGATTTGATTAGAGCATCCGCCAATGAGGTAGGTCAAAGGGACTCTACTTCAGGAGCCAAATCTTCTTGAAGCCCAATGATGGAGCAACTTAGCTTTTGTGCCTCAGTCATAAGAGGAGAATATCGTGAAAGTTAGACGAACTCTTTATAGTAAGCTTCAACAGACCCGTTCCCCAAAAAACTCATTCATCTTAGTGGTGGAATAGTCTAGGGAAAGATATCACTCCTTGATATGATGCTTTAACTCATTCCAACTTTGGGTTACCTCTACTACTTGTGGCAAGATTGATAGTTGAGCTTCCACCATGTTTTTGTTGGTCCTTCTGGCTTAGCTCTTCCCATTATCCCCCTGAGCTACTAAATTGTAGCTGACAAGAGCAAAGTAGTCATCCATTTGAATTATCCATTCTTCTAGTTGAGTAGGCACATCATCACCCGTGCCTAAAAAACTATATGGCTGCACAATTTTGAGCAATGTCTTAAGATCCTTATCACGCCCAAAATCCTCTACGAGGGCTGTAGCGAGAGACATCTGATTTTTGGACTTGGTACATGGACATCTTGAGGTGTTAGTAGCGCTTGTGCATCAACAAGCAGAGAATTTGAAGTGTTAGTTGCTGGCAAATCTTGGGCAGTTTTATCTCTCAAGAACTTATATGGCATCTTCTCCCTTTTTTTTTTCTAAAGACAAGAACCACTTTCTCTTAGCAACCCAATCACAAATCTTATACACAAGATTAGAGTTAGATTTTTCAAAGGTAGACATTTCAAAAGGAAAACTCTTTGTTATTTCTTTTTCAAAACTTTGTTTTTTAATCCTTAAAAAAAAACCCTCTTGAGGGGATAATTATCGGTGTAGGGGTACACTTCTTTAGTATCTACTAAATGCAAAGTCTTTCGTTTCTTGTTTTGACAGTACAACCTTTAAAGCCCTAAGGTTACTAGTGATGAAAGTACAATACTATAAACTGGGATTAAAATGACTTGCGAGCACATATAGCCTTGCCATATTGTTTCCAAGGGGTATGTCTAAAGGGTCCATTAAGCACATTCATTTGTGTGTAAATAAACATCTTCACGTGGGAAAGATTGGTGATTAATAGAAGAAGCTTGCTTTCATAGGATGGATCATGAGATCTGATAGTACAATAGCATTGGGGACCTAGTACCAATTTCTCTTTCACAATTGCATTTCCAATAATCCAAGAAGAAGCTCAGAGTCAAACCATCCTCCATTGGGCAACTAACACGTGGCAGTGTAAGAGCCTCGTGAATCTCCTTTGGCTCGGGGGGGGGGGGGGGGGGGGGAGCTCAAGCCTCTGACACATCTCCTTAGTCACCAAACAAGTCATCTGTGCCCACACTTCTTTTTGCATATGCATCTTGGCTCTGAGACTGAGGCTCATTTGAAAGATGCTCTCTATAAAAGTCAGTAGCAACTGCACGCATATCCTCTGGTACTGCATCCAGTGAACCATCTATCATAATAACTAATATCTAATTCTCCTAAATGATCTTCTCATAACTGATCATTTAATATGGGAAAGTATCAAGGGAGAAAAAGCTAGAATATTGGCTAAGTTGGCAGACCGGTCATAGTAGGGATCCAAAGGAGGGAAAATACAGATCCAAAGGGGGGCCATTTGCAAAAGAGAAATGTGCAACAATGGGCTTCAAAGACCCTAAGGTTCAGCCCATTAAGACTTCCAAAATGCTTAGGTTCCAAAATTCAAAGGTTATGTCCAATGGTCAAACTCTAGGTAAATTGCATGCTTGAAGCCTCAAATGTCTTCCCACATCCCTATCCTTGAGGGGGCAAGCCCTTTGAGGTAGGGGATGAGAGAGAAACACACACACACACACACACACACACACACACACTCTTGCAAGCTCCCTTTCAACAAAGGGAATAGGGGACACATGTCAGCTCCGCTCCCTAGCCTAGTTGCCCCCAAGGTGCATGCAAATCCTATTGGATGGCCATAGAGGTGGACCAATGAGAATTAGGCTAGAGTATATTTAGTTTAATTCATCTAAAAACACTTGATAAAAGAACCAATAGAAATTAAGCTCTCTAGAAGACTATTGGGCAGTCTCCCAAGGGGTCTAATGAGCATTCAACAGCCAAATGGCTTGCCTGATTCCTATTGGCCCCATAAGACTAAGAGGTCCAATGAGAGTTTAATTGCATTAATTAAATACCTAAAGCTCTCACAAAAGGGGAAAGGGGGACACATGTCACAAGGCTATCACTTATGCTTCTTAATCGTCATTGGTTAAGCTTTGCAGGGTCCAATAAAATGCCATCATGTGCAATTAGCAAGAGGGGTCGACCAAGAGAGAGAGAGAGGGGGACTGAATTTTACAAGGAATTATCACTTACACACTCACACAAGCTCATGTGTGAAGTAAAGAAGACTATCTCTCCTTCTCAAGCTTTAGTGGAAAGCTCATCATCTACTCCAAGCTTGTGAGAAGGGAGGCCTACACCAACAACTCTTGGCTTTGTGATGCAAATCCAACCAAGAGCCAAGCTCCAATGCATGCTCATCTCCTCTACCATGCTAATTGTTAACTGAGTCAACGTCAGTTAACAGAAGCTACTAAAGACCGAAGACGTATGAATGCACATCAAGGATGAATGCAAAGAAGCAGTAAAGATTGGAGTTACACATTTTCCACATTTTTCTAAAATGGTCACGTATTGTAAATTCTCGATTTATTTCAAGCCATTGTAATATTTTAATGTGTTACGGGCTCAATGGGAGTTCCAAACTGTAAAGAATAGGTCAGTTACTGTGCCTAGGTAGTAGATTTAGTAAGTGGTGAGCCCTAAAGGCCTTGGGCGCCCGGACATTGCATATTTTACCCTAGGTACATAAGGTAGTGTGTAAAAGAAATTAGGATTCTAAAGCTCATTTATTGAGAGCACTCTTTGGTGAGAGCTCTTGAGGTGTGTGGCTATGGAGTCCTTGAGCTTCTCCTTGCTCATGAGACTTGATTAACACTAATCAATGATTCATTCTCTCTCACTATGCCTCTCTCTTATTTTTTATGATTACCCATGATGTTTAGATTAACTAGATCTTAACTAATTAGTGGTTAATCCCTCTCTAATCTTGTGTGATTGCCCTCTTTTGCTTGTGTGTGCATGAAGGTTTGATTGGAGTGTGGTGCTCGATAGATCTATGTGTGTGTGCTTGCGATTAGTGTGTTGCATGATAGGATTAGTGTTGTGTGCATCTTGCAATCGTAGTGTGTGTGATTGGATTGACTAGAGGTGAAGAGAGGTGGATATGGAGATTGCCCTTCATTGCAGCTTAGCTCCTCCATAGGCCGAGAAGCTCACGTTGTAGAGTTAACCATTTGTGTTGCCACGATTAGCTCACTAACCGTGTGAGTGTTTCTATGCCCTAGCCGGGTAGCTCATCCCTCCGGATTGATAATTTTGTTGGTCATTGGAGCTATTGCATCGATGGGACCCCCATGGTGCTGTTGCTGAGGACGATGGCCTACGCTAGTATAATTGTGGCATAAATGAATGTGTTCCTTCACTAATTTCACTTGTGTGTTTATGTTTTGTGGATTTTGGATGTGTGTGCATGAAGCATTACGTTCATAATTCCCTAATGTGTGACCATATATTGCCAATTGTGTGTTTACACACTCTAATTTCACACTAACCCCTTGCTAATTTGATTAATTTTTGCTAATTTGCTAATGTGCTATGAAGGATTGGAGCATTCGACCATTCAATTGATCTTCAACGGAAAGGTAATTAAGGTGGTATTCTCAACCTCCCTAGGATCTAAGGATGTGTAGAATTGTGTAGAGATCCCACCATGATGATGCAATGTAATGCTATGCTATGTTGATGCAATGTAATGTAATGCAATGTGGATTGACATTTTTGCGATTTTTTCGTTTTCACGCCGTCGTAATGCCGAAATTTTTAAGAATTGGTGGCGCATGAATTTGATAAGTTTCAATTGCTAATTGATAATTGTGGATTGCTAATTGGGTGCCTAATTGAGTTAATTGCATGCTTGGATGATCAATTTGTGTGTGCATTAAAATCAAGTGTGTGTGCATTCTAATTGAGTGTGTGTATGCTAATTTTAGGTGTGTGTGCACTATTTTGCCCATGTTTGAGCACCTAGAAATCAATGTGTGCATTATGATTTTTCAATTGTGATGATTGATGTGTGTTGTGCTCATGCCCAACTAACGATTTGTGAAGTCACATTGCAAATCCGACAAATTTAACCCTTTTGTGTGCGCACCTAAAGATTGGTAAAAACTGTCAATTTTTTAGTGTGTGTGTGTGCCTAAAAAGTGTTTAAATTGCATGGTTGATTCAATGTTTTGATTGCATGATTGATGTATGTAATGATTAATTTCTGCATTTTTGTGCTCAAAACAGTGATTTACACACTCTAATTGCGTCAATTTATGACCTAATTTTGCTGGTTTAATTGCCTAGTCTTGATTTTATTGATAAAATTTTTGGCAATTAAATTGATGTGATTTGTGCAATTTTATTTGGCTTCACTATTCCCTAATGTGTGAAGAATTTGTAGAATTTTTTTGGGTATTTTTCGAATAAGTTTTGTAAATTTTTGGCAATTTTTTGCATTAGTTTTTGGATAATTCCATAAAAATTTGATTTTGCGATCTTTACGAGCTATTTTGTGTGTGTGTTTTTACGGTATCATTTTGTTCGCATTGGTGCCCTCCGTGGTCGAGTTTTGAGCGTTTTGCTATTTGCGGGGGTCGGGTTGATGATTGTGTCGCAAATCGCATATTTGGTAAAATTTGCTATTTTCGGTGTGCTATTGCGTGTCGAAAATGCTTGATAGTGAATTACGATGATTTTCTAAGATTCCTAATTTTTTTCGGGAATTCTTTGGACTTTTTTGACAAATGTTGGAATTTTCTGGCGAATTTTTGGAGTTTCGGCTAATTTTCGGCCTATTTTTGGCGTTTCTGGACGATTGGAAAATAAAAAATAAAAAAGTAAATAAAAGAAAGCTGGTTCGAGCTCGAAGCTCGTGCCTTGCGGCGCATAAATACTTCTCTTCTTCTTCCTCCCGCTTCGTGTGAACCAACCCCACATCTTCACTCTCTCTCTTCCCGTCAAACTTCCGCTCTCGTCTCGCTGCAAGGGCGCGATCAATATGTATTTTAACCGGTCAAAATCCTAAAATCTCGGTTAGATTTTGAGCTTGCCTTGAAGAAAACTGGGCAATTTTCACAAGTTTTGTGTAAATATCGGCAAAAGCTTCAAATTTTGACCTAAAAACTGGTAGAGCTTCAAGTTTGCCCTTATTTTCTTCGGTTAGAAAAAATGTATTTTTTCTAGCACTAACTCTCTCGCTACTACTCTCTCCCCTGCGTGAACCCCTGTCTACGCCCACACCCTTCTGTCTCCCCCTCTTAACTCTCTCTTTGTCCTTCTCACACTCTCTCTCTCCCCCTTATTCTCCCTCACTCCCTGCGTGTCCCCTGTCTCATTCTCTCTCCACATTTACTCTCTCTCTCTCTCTCTCTCTCTCTCTCTCTCTCTCTCTCTCTCTCTCATGCTACACGCCAGGCCACCCTCTCTTGGGTTGACAGGCAACTGAGTCCGCCCGCCGTGTGCGCCAAGCTGCTGAGTTCTCTCTCTCTCTCTCTCTCTCTCTCTCTCTCTCTCTCTCTCTCTCTCTCTCTCTCTCTCTCTCTCTCTCTCTCTCTCTCTCTCTCTCTCTCTCTCTCTAACTCCTTGGCAATCCGCTGCATGCTTGCACGCGCGCACGCCTCCTTCTCGTGCGCGCCGTCGAAATCAGCGCTTCCAGTCAATGCACAGAGCTGTCTCAACGGGCAGGTAAGCCAAGTAAGGTGCATGTTATTTTATTTAATTTCAATTTCCATTTAAAAAATCAACAAAAAAGGGGATGAGAAAATTGAATAAAAAAATACAAAAGGAATAAAAAATCACAAAAAATCCAATAAAAATCAATAAAAAAGAGAATATAATAAAAAAGGAATAAACTCATAAAAATAAAAAAGAGTTTAAAAAATTCATAAAAAACTTAAAAACCTCTTAGAAAATTCTAAAAAAGTTTAAAAAATTCACAGATAATTCACCAAAAAAACATAGAAAAAATCACGAAAAAATAAAAATCACAACAAATCCAAAAATTCACAAAAAATTTAGAAAATTCACAAAAAAATCACAAAAAATTAGAAACCTCTTTAAAAATTAGAAATTTGACCAAAAAGTTCATAAAAAATTGTACAAAATTCATAACACCTTACAAAAAATTCTAAAAAAATAGAAAATTCACAAAAGAAAAAACTCACAAAAAATCTTAAAAAACCCAAAAATCCCACAGATAAATCACAAAAATTGTTAAAAACTCATAGGAAATCCAAAATCGTCCAAAAAAATCAAAATAAATCAAAAAATCCTATTTTAAAAAAAAAATTAAAGCTTTCTCTTAAGAATCATAAAAATATATATTTTTTAGAAAAGTCAAAATTTCACAAAAAATTTAGAAAAATAAAAAGAAAGTCACTTGGAAGTGCCAAAAAAGCCAAAAAGTTCGAAAGACTCAGAAAGGCAAAAAGCAAAGCGAAAAAGTGTACGACACACCGAGCAAATAGCACAAATCAAGCAAACCGCGCAAAGTGAAGCAGAAAAACAGCCTGAACAAGCAAGCGAAACCACCAACAGTGGAGTGGTAGTCAAATTTCAAAAATTCTGCATGCAATAAATTAGCTAGTGCAAGCAATTGCATTACAACTTAGCTTTTAGTGGGACAAACAGGAGCACAACTCGAATACGATTGCAGATTAGGCTAGTAGGAGCAGCAAAATTTTACTAATCAACACTAAATTTTTCCAATTGACAGTTTTTGTAGATTAAGCCAACACGGATTCAAATCGAGCCGAGAGTTCAAGTACAGCAGAGCAAGCCAATAAAAGTGGCAGCACAAGTGCAACTGCTACAGACCAGATTTTATAGCTTTATGGCTACAATGGAGATAAATTTTTGTACACAAATTCAAAAGGCCATAGATACTTAATGAGTTGCAAAAGCAACACGGGAGGCAAGATCCTATTGATTAAAAGTCAAGCCAGATTCAGAGAACTCCCAGATATTCACAGACTTCAGTGGAGCCAGGTACTGCAAGCTTAAAGATGAAGTGCATATAGAAGTTCAGAAAGTCAACCCAAGTGTTTATCTAGAAATCTACACAAGCCGGAAAAGCATCCATTTAGTGCATATGAAATCAGGGTCATTGTACATGGATTACAGTGGTAAGATCTATAATTGAGAGCCAGAGATGGAAGATTCAACAGATCAACCAATAGAAGACAATCTAATTGGAGAAACAAGTCAAAGACGGTACAAAGGTCAAGATGGAGCAATCTATAGCTTGATGCTCAGTGTTTTGAAAGAAGATGCCGACAACTTGGCAGGCACAAAAACAGAAGCTCCTCAGCAAGAGCTTGACATGATCGACCCATATGAAATACCACCAGTCATGGTGTAGTGCTCAGATTGTGGACAAAAAGGTGGAAACTTTTTTGAAGAATGGCCAAGAGATCCAGACAACAGAGACATATCAACTGCCAAGCAAGGTACATAGCAAATTGGAAATGCGAATCTCGATGTAAGTGCATTTAATTCGTCACTTTTAATGCTATAAGATGATTTTGCATTACCATTAGAAGAACCAGTAAAATCACTACAAAGGCAAAATGATCATAAAGATGCAAAGGCACCTGTAAAGCTTCAAATTGATTCTTTGAACAACAAATTCCTGCATGAATTTAGTCAAGGTGTCAAAATATCACCAAAGGTTGAAAAGACTATTAAATTTGCAAAAGATTTTGCATCCATTGACACAAGTGTGCAATCATTCACAAGTCTAAGGGACACATCAGACATAATGATGTTAGCATTGTATGGTACACATCATTCATATGCACACTATGTAGACCAAAAAGGGAAACTGTACAAAAAGGATCAACCTGTGTTTGAACGGCCCACATACTAGCTCATAGAAGTGTGTCCAGTGATAGATGAAAATAAGGATGGTTCATTTAAGAGGAAAGAATCTATTATAGCCCATCCTCTCTAGAGCTGAAGGATATTACCCAAGTGAACCTAGAAATCTGTTTAGAGCCAAACTCTCCTCCATCAAAAATCAAGCTTTGATGTTGTGACCAAACGAGCATATACTTTGACCAAAACAGTAGTAGATATAGATGGGAGTGTAGCATCTATGATGCCTTGGGTCCTGAAACCACAGAAGCTCATATCATAGGAGACCCATGGGATAGAGAATATCAGGGCAAAGATAATGCTATTTATAGTTTGACTTGGGGAATAATTTGTCATGTTTTACGAAGATACATTGGAAACTATGTAGAAGGTTTACAGATGCCAAATGTCAATAGTGCTACCCAAAGTGTACCTTCACAATCCCAAAAGGTGAGACTAAACCAAAGCCAAACAATTTTGAACTCTTAGAATGAAGCAGGTTATAGTGATCACCCTAGGAAGGGGGGAGCTGCAAATCCATCAAGCTCAACTCTTATACCAGGAAATGCTACACTAGGTAGAAGCCCTAGAGTGTCTAGCCAACAGACTCCTTAAAGGCAGAAACCATTGAAAGATCATATGGTTGTTGGAAATTTCCAATTGACCCAGATTCCCTCAAAATCTGCAGACAAATGCTTATATGAAGATCATCAGGGACAAAAGTTTCAACTGATCTCCACAAGTCAAAGTAAAAAATCGACAAATGCAATAGTGATCAAACAGTTACATGTGATCAAGCTCACATATGCATACCAAGATGCACATGGTAATGAATATCAGCAAGGTCATGACCTTGTACAAACCCATACAGATGACCCGCCGACTGAAGTCAAGGACTATTTGAAGATGATGCAAAGCCTCAAGCTGCCTGAATAGGTGACAAAAAAGTCAAAGTCAATGAAAGCTAAAGTTGAGAAGGCTACACAAAGGTCACCACCAAAATCTCCTCCGACGAGACAGATTCTATCAGAAAGTATAATGGATCTTCTAAGGTCAAAGGTTACTCAAATGCAAGAGGACAATGCTCAACAATTGCAAAAAAGTGCAATATCATCGTCATACTAGTCAACATCAATTGAAGCAGATGGTCAAAGCAAAGAGAATTTAGATAAAGCTCAACCAAAGGACACTGCCACAACAAAAGAAGTCAATTTAAACACAGGTCCTGAGAAGATCAAGTGCAACATCACCAATGAAAATGAAGAAAAACTATTAAGCGAAGTAAAGCTAGATTTTTAGTTAGACAAGAACCTCATGTCTTTTTGCACTTGGAAAGGATGTGACCAACCACAGTTGGAAGATGCTTCTGAATTTGTGAGCATATCTGGAAATAAACGAGCAGAATGCTGGGGAATCATCTCCACCACCATTGAATTAAGTTCACAGATCATCATGGCTCAATTCTATGTGATCACAGAAAAAGAGATTCCAGACGACATCATAATGGGAATGCCAATGGCCCAGAAGATGTTAGAGATACAGAATTCAAACATGATGGAGTCATCACAGATATCAAAGAATGAAGATCAAGACTAGTCACCCGCGGATGACAGCACAAAGTCCTCAAGCACAGTTAGAATGGAGACTGATGCCAAAGCAAAGCTTATTGAAGATGATTCATCTCCATCAAGCAGAACTTCAAAAGAGCTTAAAGAAAACCAAGCTATAGCAAGTGCATATCAAACAGAGCAAAGAGCAACCAGGATAGCTATTGAGCAAAGAATGCCACCAAAGACAGAAGTTAAGAAGAATGGGGTTGCAGACAACCAAGAAGAAATAGGAAGCCCAAAGATCAATCAGACAATGTTAGTTGAATCAGCAGACAAAGGTAAAGCTAAAGTGGACCTTCCATGGACTAGCAAAGAAGTTGTGACAACATATGCCTCTACATCAAAGAGCCCTCATGGATCAGCTTCTTCAAGCAAGTCAAGCTCTCAAAACTTCAAGTCAATTGCTGAACCAACTAAAACCTTTAAGGAGACACCTAGAAAAGCAAAGGTATATCATCCCAAATACTCAAGAAGGCAAAGGAAAGTCAAGCAAGTGTTTGTTTTGAGCATTTTAGTCAAAGTCAATGATCCGGTTTGGATTAAAGGCAAGAAATCAACACAGAAAGACAAACACATGGGATGGATAGCATCACAATGGAGCTTAAAAAAACAGGAGTACTATGGAGATAACAAACAGATATGGGTGTCAAAACCTCAGGTTAGAGCATATGAAGTAATGTCAAGTCCCTCCCAGGAAAGAAGGCCCACAAGGTATCGACCTCGACAATATCCTAGGATACCTAAGAAGCAGGTATGCAACAAAACAACATTGAAAGATGCTAAAGTCTACCATAACTCACAAGAGGATACAGAACAGATCTCAAAGAATGTTTCTCTTGGACAAGGATTCAACGCGGGTTATATAAATATTTGGCTACCAGTCAACCACAAGCCAACTGCAACTACACCATACTTGCATGAAGGTCTCAAGAACTCAACAAGACCTAGAGCTCAACAAAGTCAACACAGGAGATCCAAAAGTCATCAAGAGATTTGGATTCCTAAATCTTCCAATGCATCAAAAGTCAAATGTCAATGATCAACAAAGGCCTACAACAACATCAAAGACTCCTATAAACAGGCCCAATTGGAGAATCAAACAGATAATGGAGTCTTCACAATTAAAGAAGGACAACCCAACCAACGCAAATGCAGATTCAAAGAAGATAAAACAAGTATGGCAAAAGAAACCTTCAATGCCAACTTGGTCCTTCACTAATCCTCTTTTTGAGGATTCAAGCTTACTTTTACTTGAAGAAATGTTTGTAGTAAGCACAAGAATGTAAAAAATCAAGTCGCCAGGGTGCAAAAAACACTCTTTGGCATAGTCAATGTCGGGTTGCTGAGCCATAAAATGAGCAAAGCATTAGTCCCAAAGCTTCAAGTCATATTAAATTCTGTGCTAGGAGTCGTAGTTATTAGGCTTACGTACAAGCTGGAAAAGTTGAGCATATCTAAAGTCATGTTGCTCATGCTGGATGAGATGAGCATAAGAGTCGAAGTCTATTAACTTACAATTGGTGGAGTGTCGTAGAGTCCAACACTCACACACAATGCACTGTAAGATGAGAGCACATATCCTCGTCAACAAAAACCATTCTTAAAGGGGTGCTAGCTTGCAAAGCCATGTCATATGCTTTTATAGCTACACCATCTTTATGAATTACCCACCAAAATCATTCTTGCACAGCATATTGTTTCCCATGCATTTCTGTGTATGCATAAATAAGATGTCCCATCATTGGACATATGCATTATACACTCTTTCTTACTTCCACCTATGCACCTTGAGTGGACTACAAAAGGCAAACCAATGTTCCATCATGCTACCCTCTCATATTTTCTACCTTTTTTAATTCCATATCTATCAGCAAATAATCCCTTGAGTACTTTATTAATATTTCCAATGCTAATAAGTACTCCAGTAATGCGCGTATCCAAAAGGCACTTTTTTCCCACTGGGTTTTTTCCCTTTTGGTCATCCAGGTATTAGACCCTAATTGAGAACCTCATCATCCTACTTCCCTTGTACATACTTTTCATAAATAAACATCAGCCTCATCATTATGCTATTACAACGGACAAATGCAACATGATCTCTCACAAACCAGACATATTCAAACCAATAAAGATGCTATAGCATATTGAACTTCATCAACAAATTCAACGACAAATGAAGACAGTCAATCCATCAACAACCAATCAAAAAACTTCCACAGCTTCCACGGACACTTCTCAACAATGCCCGAGGATGGGCACTAAAATAGGTAGGGGGGAATGTTAACTGAGTCAACGTCAGTTAATAGAAGCTTCTAAATACCGAAGACGTAGGAATGTACATCGAGGATGAATGCAAAGAAGCAGTTTAGATTGGAGTTACACATTTTTCACATTTTCCCAAAATGGTCACGTATTGTAAATTCTCGATTTATTTCTAGCCATTGTAATATTTTAATGTGTTATGGGCTCAATGGGAGTTCCAGCCTGTAAAGAATAGGTCAGTTTCTGTGCCTACGTAGCAGATTCAGTAAGTGGTGAGACCTAAAGGCCTTGGGCACCCGGACATTGCATATTTTACCCTAGGTACATAAGGCAGTGTGTAAAAGAATTAGGGTTCTCAAGCTCATTTGTTGAGAGCACTCTTTGGTGAGAGCTCTTGAGGTGTGTGGCTATGGAGTCCTTGAGCTTCTCCTTGCTCATGAGACTTGATTAACACTAATCAATGATTCATTCTTCGACATGAAGACAAGGTATTGAGAGGTGGTAAGATTATCTGATGGTATCTTATTAAGTTTAAGAACTATCCTTTTGAAGATGAAGTCTTCCCACATCCCTATCCTTGAGGGGGCGAGCCCTTTTAGTAGCGGATGAGAGAGAAACACACACACACACACACACACACACACACACACACACACACACACACACACACACACACACACACACACACACACACACACACACACACACACACACACACACACACACTCTAGCAAGCTCCCTTTCAACAAAGGGAATAGGGGACACATGTCAGCTCCTTAGCCCAATTGCCGCCAATGTGCATTCAAATCCTATTGGATGGCCATAAAGGTGGACCAATGAGAATTAGGCTAGAGTAAATTTAGTTTAATTCATTTAAAAACACTTGATAAAAGAAGCAATAGAAATTTAGCTCTCTAGAAGACTATTGGACAGTCTCCCAAGGGGTCCAATGAGCATTCAATTGCCCAATGGCTTGCCTGATTCCTATTGGCTAAAAGACTAAGAGGTCCAATGAGAGTTTAATTGCATTAACTAAATACATCAGGCTCTCACAAAAGGGAAAAGGGGGACGCATGTCACAAGGCTATCACTTATGCTTCTTAATTGTCATTGGCTAAGCTTTGCAGGGTCCAATAGGATGCCCAATAGGTGCAATTAGAGGGATGACCGAGAGAGAGGGAGAGGGTGTCATAAAATCTAATATCTAACCAACCCAAATGATTTTCTCATATTAAATTGATCACTTAATGTGGGAGAATAAACGGGAACAAGTGTTAAGATATAGATATGTGCTTATAGATCTATCTCAACACGGGGCCAATGGTAAAGGGGCCCAAAAGGGAGATGGTCTATCAAAGAGCAAGGCTAACCAATGGAGCATAAGACCTTAGGGTTAGCTTCATTGAAGACCTCCAATAAATGTGTGTAAAAGTCCTTTGACCTTAGGTAAGCTAGGGCTGAGCTTGAGGTGGGAACCCGGCCCAAGCTCGAGGTGCTTGTCCTGCTTGAGGTGCTTGTCGTGCTTGAGGTGTTTTTCATGCTTGAGGTGCTTGATTAAGATGCTTGAGGTGCTTGAATGGCTCCATGCTTGAGGTGCTTGACTTGCTGCATGATTAAGGTACTTGAGGTGCCTTGAGAAGCTTGCCTGAGATGCTTGTGGGAACACCCCCTAGTTCAAGTGCTTTGTCATGCTTGGTGAGTAAGGTGCTTGATCACCTAAAGTCAAAAGCATTCCTACAAGAGGGGGGGCGAGCCCTTTTCCTAGGGGCTAGAGAGAGAACACCCACTCACACACACAAGGGAAGCCCAACTTGAAGAGGCAGCAAGGACACATGTCAGACCCCTACCCATGTTACCTTCATGTGTTGCTTGAAGCCTACTGGCTAAGCTTCAAAGGGGTCCAATGATAAATTACATGAATTATCTAATTGTTTTAGCATTTATCTAGCCCTCTCTCTCAAAAAAGAAAGGGGGACACTTGTCTCAAGGCTACCCCTACTGCTTGTAATGCCTCCTGCTCATGATTGGCTAGGCCTGGGAGGGTCCAATGAGCTTCAAGCATGAGCTACAAGGGGGGGTCAACCCAAGCTAGCTAGGGGCTTGCTTGAGGGGTATACTCACCCACACACACTCACAATCACTCTGATTGTGTGTTATGCAAAGTGCAAGAGCTCCCTCTCCTTCTCCAAGCAAGTAGAGGTTGAGAGTCTACACCAACACTCTTGGCTATGGAGTGCAAATCCAACCAAGAGCCATGGTTCAATGCTTAAGCTTGCCATCTCCTTCTTCTTCATTACTATGCTATTATGTATGCTAGCAACAAGAGTATGATAAGTGAGGAACTGGTTCTTTCTCCTATGAAATGTTTCTTCTTCCTCTTCCATACCCTCATTCCCTGCTAGCTCTCTCCACCTTCGAAGGTGTTTGAGGTCTTGGGACTGAGGCTTGGGACAATTAAAGCTTTCTTCAAGTTCATGTTATGCTATGATTGTGATGCATGAAGCTTTCCATCTTCATTGCATCACCTAGGTCACAAGGAACACAAAGAATGTATTGTAACGAGTCTCTCTTAATGGGAGAAATCATAATACAAATGCCTATTGGAGGGGGGACCGGCTCCACATAAATCCGGTCCTCAACTGTTGTCATGTTCTCTACATTCTCTCTCTTGCAAAAGTATTGTTCATGCCAAGTTAACTAATTGCTATGATTATGTTGCTATCTTCAATTATGTCTAACCGCTATGCTCACAAAGTTATTTCTCAAAAGTATTCTCATTAATTTCCGCTATTCTCAAGTTGAATAGGCTAATTCCATTACATTGGTATCAGAGCATTTGGTTTTTCTTTTCTTGCTTAAGAAGAGAGGTCCTTAAGTAGCCTATAAATGGTTGATGTTTTTAATTATAATAGGGTAAGTGGAACTGGGATCTAATATCGGTTTTGTTAAGCCCACTATGTGGGGGATGGTGCACACCTCGGGAGCTTTGGACTTAATAATGGAGTCATTTTAGACTTGCCTACGGCTTTACCATTATTGAGCGATAAGAAGTCCGAAAGGAGCTAGCCCTTGGCAACTCTGCTATGTTAGACCTACTCCTCTACTCTCTATAATTAACCACTTTGAGCCGTGGGTGTAGATACTTAAGAGCCAATTTTCAAAGGCTAAGAGGAGTGGCAACTAAGGTTTTGAATTGCCAAAGCATACACTAAGTACATACATAAAATTTTGTTAACATGGCTGACAATAATCAAGAGAGTAGAATGAACATTGATAGCTTTGATTTTGCACATGAAGGTGCTAATGATGATGCTCCCATGTTTGTGAATTATCTTGTGACTAGGTTGCAACAAGCTATGGGCAACCCTACTTTGCAAGCCGAAGTTACTCAACAACTTCGTGCCTATGGAATTTCCCTTCCTCTCCAAGAGGAGAGAGAGCTTAGGAGGCCTCTTGAAGAGACCCCCAAAAGAAGACTCTCTCCCATTCGAGAGGAGGAATCCAAAGAGAAAGTAATCAATAAAAATCTAAGTTCTTCTGAAGATGTGGCTCCACGAAGAAGGCAGTCTAGACGATCGCCTACTCCTCCCAAGAGGAAAAGAGCAACCCATAGTCCTTCTCCTCATCACTCTGAAAGGCAAGAGAGGAAACAAAGGAAGAAAAGGGCTAGGAAGAGGTCACCCTCTTCTCCTTCTTCTTCACCTTCCTCCTCTTCCGATGAAAGTTATGGCTATTCTCCTAGAGAATACAAGAGGGGAGGACATCGCAAATCATTTCCTGCATGGCGAAGGTCACAAAAGCTAAAGAAGTTCAAGGAGGGAGGAAAGAGTATCTCTTTTCTCACCTACGATGGCACCTTTGGTGCTACCGACAAAGTCTTGGCCTTCATCCAGCAATTTGACGCGGCCTTTGGGGACGAGGGCTTCACAGAGTCCTCCAAGCTACGTCATGTAGCTATGCACTTCCAAAAATCAGCTCGTCAATGGTGGGATAGCCTTCGTGGCAATGGAGAAGCCCCAAAGACATGGAAAACTCTACGAGTTTCCATCATGAAGCAATTTCTGCCAAGCGATACTAAAGATAAAGTTCTTACCGAATGGCGCGCCTTGAAACTTCTCTCTCATGAGTCTATCAACAAGTATGTAGACAAGTTTTGGGATTTACATCTCAAAGCTACTGTCTTTCAAAAGATAGACTTTGCCGAGCAAAGACAGCAATTTTGTGCGGGATTACCTGAAGAGATGGCCGAATACATCAACTCTCAACGGCCCGGTACTATTACCGAAGTAATCCACCACACCATGGTTGCTTCACGCATCAATTTCCGTCAAGGGGCTAGACGTAATGTCAAGCCCATGGAAAACAAAGATAAAAATGATGCAAAGGGGAAATCCAATGCTCAAAATATTTCCCAAGGCACTTCCAACAACAACAACAACAACAATAATCGGTTCAAGGAGAAGGGAGTTTACAAAGGTAAAAACAAACTCTCTCCTGAAGAGCTTGAAGCTTTTCGCAAGGACCATAAGTGTTTCAAGTGTGGAGAGCAAGGACATGGCTATCGTTCTTGCCCCAAGAAGAATACTCGCAATGAGACTCCTAGAGCTTCCACCATCGAAGCTCCAAAAGAGGATGCTCATTGCAAAGGATCATCACTCTCCTATGCTTGGGGAAAGGTAAGAGAGCATGATGCCTTCATCTTGTTTGACCCTGGCTCTACTCTTAACTTCATATCAATAGAGTTGGCCACCAAGTTGGGCATTCAAGCTTTTGAGATGGGAGATATAGTAGTCGCTTATGCAGCTTTCAAGGGACAACAAGCCTCCATTACTCCCTTGATTGGGAAGTTGAGGCTTCATGTCCAAAGCTATGTCGACAAAGAAGACTTCTTCATCTCTCCTCTCCAACATCAGGATGTTATCCTAGGGGCACCATGGTTTGATCGCATGGTTGCCAACATGAAGCTCCCTGAAAGGAGAATTTACTTCACTTACAGGAGAAAGAACATGTATATAGATGCTAGTGAGCGCGGTCGCACTATTCCACTTGTAAATCCTCTTTCTTTTGATAAGTCAATGAAGAGCTCAGTTTCTGCGTACATGATTTTTGTCAAAGAGTCTCCAAAAGATACTAATGTTTCATCAAATGTAAATGATAGGAATCAAGAAGAGTTAGACTTGTCTAATTTTCTAAAAGGATTCCAAGATGTGTTCATCAATGATATCCCTATGGACTTACCTCCAAAACGAGGGGATGATGACCATCGTATTGAGCTCCTTCCTGGAAGCTCACCACCTAACAAGCCTCCTTATCGAGTCTCACAAGCTCAACAAGAGGAGATCATGAGGCAAGTACAAGAGCTGGTAGACAAAGGGATGGTGAGGCCTAGTTCCTCTCCCTTTTGTTCTCCAGTCCTTTTAGTGCCAAAGAAAGATGGTACATACCGTATGTGTGTGGACTATCGAGCACTAAACCATATCACTATCAAAAACAGATTTCCCGTACCTCGGGTAGAAGATTTGTTTGATAAGCTACAAGGCTCTACCTACTTCAGTAGGATTGACCTTAAGAGTGGCTATCATCAAATAAGGATAGTGGATGAAGATATCTTAAAGACCGCGTTTCGCACAACGTTTGGTCTTTATGAATATCTAGTCATGCCTTTTGGCTTGACTAATGCACCAGCTACGTTCAATCGTTTGATGGAGAAAATTTTTAGACCATATCGTAAATTCACTGGAGTGTTCTTTGATGATATCATCATCTACTCCAAGTATTTGGAGGAACATAAGTAGCATCTCCAAGTGATTTTTCAAGCATTGAGGGAGAACAAGCTTTATCTCAACCAAAAGAAAAGCGAATTCTTCCTTCAAGAGATTCAATACTTAGGTCATATTATCTCTAAAGATGGTATCCAAATGGATCCATCAAAGTTAGAGGTAATAAAAGCATGGCCTAACCCAAGAAATCTACATGAGCTAAGAAGCTTTATTGGTATGTGTGCATACTATAGACGCTTCATAGCAAAATTCTCTCAAGTAGCAGGACCACTACACGACTTAACTAAGAAGAATGTTAAGTTTGTATGGACTCCTAAGGAGCAAAATGCTTTTGAAAAACTCAAAGAGAAGCTTACTTCCCAACCAATCCCTGTGCTTCCGGATCTCTCAAAGCCATTTGAGGTCCAATGTGATGCTTGTGATGATTGCCTTGGAGCGGTTTTGCTTCAAGAAGGGCATGCCATAGCATATGAGAGCCGAAGGCTCAATGGTGATGAACGAGTCTTGGGCATTTATGAGAAAGAGCTTTTAGCTGTTCTACATCCCCTAGATACATGGAAGCACTACCTATTGGGGACTCCATTTATCCTACGAACCGACCACCAAAGTCTCAAGTACTTCATGATGCAAACCAAGCTTTCCGACAAACAAATGAGGTGGGCAAATTTTCTTTCGCAATTTAATTTCCATATTGCTCACATAGCTGGTAAGCACAATCAAGTTGCCGATGCACTTTCACGACGACCAAAAGTTAATGCGGTGTCTATAGCTATTCACAATGATCTATCCTCTATGATAGATGAGTATGCTACTGACCCTGACTTTAGAGACATAATGTCAGCCCTTGCTTTGGGGAAGAAAGAGGAACCATTCACCTTGCAGGATGGTTATCTTCTCCACGGCAATAGGCTATGTGTTACCCATTCCCTTTGTGAGAAGGTTATGTATGAATCCCATGCTCCTCCATATGCGGGGCATAGAGGTATTCAACCTACTCTCCGAGGAGTAGAGACGTACTTCTATTGGCCTACCATGAAAGTGGACATACAAGAGTATGTATCAAAATGTGTAGTATGCCAAAAGACCAAGTATGATAGAGGGAAGCAACCTGGATTACTCCAGCCATTGCCTATTCCAAATTCACCATGGGAGAGTATATCCATGGATTTCATCTTTGGATTACCCAAGTCTATCCATGGGAATACAGGAATATGGACAATAGTCGACAGGTTTAGCAAGCAAGCACATTTCATTCCTGTCAAAAAGACTATTAAGGCACACCAAATGGCAACTCTCTTCATATCTCAGATTTTCAAGCACCATGGATTACCCACATCCATCGTGTCAGATAGAGATCCTAGAATGACCAGTAATTTCTGGAAAGGTCTCTTTGAAAATCTAGGAACAAGATTGAATTTCTCTTCGGCTTATCACCCACAAACGGATGGCTAAAGTGAGATAGCCAATCTTACGATACTTGATCTACTCAAGACTTATGTTACCGAAGTAGATCAACACTCACAATGGGAAAAGTACTTACCTCTTGTAGAGTATGCCTACAATAATATTGTACATACTTCTACGGGAAAATCACCTTTCGAGATCATAGAGGGAAGACCTAAAAGTCCCTTGCTACTGAAAGTACATGGGAAGATCTTCGCCGCCGATGAGTATAACCGTGACCTACAAGAATCTTTTCAAACGATTAGGGAGGCTATAGCCATCTCTCAACAAAGGCAGAAAGCTGCTGCTGATAAGCACAGAAGAGCCTTAATGTTCAAAGAAAATGATTGGGTCTTACTCAAGTTTCCTAAGGCTGGATTAAGGCAAACGACGGGCAAAAATCCTACGGGCCATCAAAAGTATTATGCTAAACTAGCAAAAAGATACTATGGTCCTTTCCAAATCTTGAAGCCCATCAATGAAACGGCTTATCAACTCAAGTTGCCTAACCATTGGCTTATACACAATGCCTTTCATGTAAGCCTACTTAAGCCCTACAAAGGAGAGCCACCAATTGAACCAATTATTGAAGACCCTCCCGAAGTTGAAGACCAAGAAGAGGTGCTACAACCCGAAGCTATCCTTCGGCATGAAGACAAGGTACTACGACATGGTAAGATTATCCGACGGTATCTTATTAAGTTCAAAAATTATCCTTTTGAAGATGCTAGATGGCTGCAAGGAATACAGCTTAAGGATAGTATGAACCTTGTCAATGCTTACAATGCTACATTAGAGTAAGCAAATGTACAAATTTCTTTTAAATGACTCATGTTTTTGTCTTATATGACTAGTTTTTTTTTTCTGCACAAATTTAACTAGTATGCATGCTTAGAATTATGTTTGTGATGACGACGTCTTTCAAACACCAAGTAGAATTTGTCACTCTACTTTGGGAGAATGAAATGGACTAAAGAGCAGACATGCTTGCGGCAGCTATGTCTCCCAAGCACCAAATGGATTAGTCATCCATCATGGAAAGATGTCGTAGGGTAAAAAGGGATCCTTTACCCGCTAAGTACGATTGACTAATGACTAAGACTTTATCTCTTCTACCTCATAGTCGAGGATGACTATGATTTCAAGAGAGAGGTAATGTCATAAAATCTAATATCTAACCAACCCAAATGATTTTCTCATATTAAATTGATCACTTAATGTGGGAGAATAAACGGGAACAAGTGTTAAGATATAGATACGTGCTTATAGATCTATCTCAACACGGGGCCAATGGTAAAGGGGCCCAAAAGGGAGATGGTCTATCAAAGAGCAAGGCTAACAAATGGAGCATAAGACCTTAGGGTTAGCTTCATTGAAGACCTCCAATAAATGTGTGTAAAAGTCCTTTGACCTTAGGTAAGCTAGGGCTGAGCTTGAGGTGGGAACCCGGCCCAAAGGTGCTTGTCCTGCTTGAGGTGCTTGTCGTGCTTGAGGTGTTTGTCATGCTTGAGGTGCTTGATTAAGATGCTTGAGGTGCTTGACTGGCTCCATGCTTGAGGTGCTTGACTTGCTGCATGATTAAGGTACTTGAGGTGCCTTGAGAAGCTTGCCTGAGATGCTTGTGGGAACACCCCCTAGTTCAAGTGCTTTGTCATGCTTGGTGAGTAAGGTGCTTGATCACCTAAAGTCAAAAGCATTCCTACAAGAGGGGGGGCGAGCCCTTTTCCTAGGGGCTAGAGAGAGAACACCCACTCACACACACAAGGGAAGCCCAACTTGAAGAGGCAGCAAGGACACATGTCAGGCCCCTACCCATGTTACCTTCATGTGTTGCTTGAAGCCTATTGGCTAAGCTTCAAAGGGGTCCAATGATAAATTACATGAATTATCTAATTGTTTTAGCATTTATCTAGCCCTCTCTCTCAAAAAGCAAAGGGGGACACTTGTCTCAAGGCTACCCCTACTGCTTGTAATGCCTCCTGCTCATGATTGGCTAGGCCTGGGAGGGTCCAATGAGCTTCAAGCATGAGCTACAAGGGGGGGTCGACCCAAGGTAGCTAGGGGCTTGCTTGAGGGGTATAATCACCCACACACACTCACAATCACTCTGATTGTGTGTTATGCAAAGTGCAAGAGCTCTCTCTCCTTCTCCAAGCAAGTAGAGGTTGAGAGCCTACACCAACACTCTTGGCTATGGAGTGCAAATCCAACCAAGAGCCATGCTTCAATGCTTAAGCTTGCCATCTCCTTCTTCTTCATTACTATGCTATTATGTATGCTAGCAACAAGAGTATGATAAGTGAGGAACTAGTTCTCTCTCCTATGAAATGTTTCTTCTTCCTCTTCCCTACCCTCATTCCCTGCTAGCTCTCTCCACCTTCGAAGGTGTTTGAGGTCTTGGGACTGAGGCTTGGGACAATTAAAGCTTTCTTCAAGTTCATGTTATGCTATGATTGTGATGCATGAAGCTTTCCATCTTCATTGCATCACCTAGGTCACAAGGAACACAAAGAATGTATTGTAACGAGTCTCTCTTAATGGGAGAAATCATAATACAAATGCCTATTGGAGGGGGGACCGGCTCCACATAAATCCAGTCCTCAACTGTTGTCATGTTCTCTAAATTCTCTCTCTTGCAAAAGTATTGTTCATGCCAAGTTAACTAATTGCTATGATTATGTTGCTATCTTCAATTATGTGTAACCACTATGCTCACAAAGTTATTTCTCGAAAGTATTCTCATTAATTTCCGCTATTCTCAAGTTGAATAGGCTAATTCCATTACAGAGGGGGACTGAATTTTGCAAGGCATTATCACTTACACAGTCACACAAGCTCATGTGTGAGTAAAGAAGACTATCTCTCCTTCTCAAGCTTTAATGGAAAGCTCATCATCTACTCCAAGCTTGTGAGAAGGGAGGCCTACACCAACAATTCTTGGCTTGTTGATGAAAATCCAACCAAGAGCCATGCTCCAATGCATGCTCATCTCCTCTACCATGCTAATTACTACTAAGCTATGCTAAGCTATGATGAGTGATTATGTGAGGAGACATACTTCTTTCTCGTAAGAATACTCCTTCCTCACGATCTACTCTCATACCCCGCTAGTTCTCACCATCTTCGAAGGTGTGTGAGGTCTTGGGTTTGAGACCGTGAGGGAATTGATGTTGTGTTTTACAAGTGTGAGCTTGGTGCTTGAATCTTCCATCTTCATTGCACCAGCAAGTTATTGAAGGAACACAAAGTATTTTATTGTAAAATGTCTCCCTTGATGATGGGGAAACCTATACTACAAAGCCTTTTGGAGGGGGAATAGCTCCATGTAAATCCGGTCCTCAACTATTATCAATAGCTTAATTTCTCTCTCTTTTTGAAGTATTGTTCATGCCTATCTAAATAGGTGTTATGCTTTTTGTTGTTCTCTCCATCCAAGCACTCTTGTTATGCTCATTAGGAATCTATTCTAATGAAATGCTCACTATGTCTATGTTATTTTGTACTACACACAAGTTATTAGACCATTAAATGTTACACCATCTAGCCTACTCAATTGGCTAGCACTGGTGCACGTGTCTAAGGGCCACAGTCTTGAAAAACTCACTAGTAACTCTGTCCCCCACATGGGTCCCCACTGAGCTACGTGATGATGGTATGCAAACTCATGTTGCCTCTCCTCAATGGTGATCAGCTCCTTACGAGCCTGTTGCATCTGCTCCTCCATCTAGGGGTTGTCAGGGTGTCGCTCTTGCATCCTTGCAGACATCCTTTCCAAGGATGCAATGCCATGACGGAGACGCCTCTCCTCTTCTCTAGTTGTGGGAGCCAATCGACGAGCCACAGACTCCTCGAGAAAGAAACAACTAATCTATGTGAGGCTCGTGGCAACCCTATTAGAAGGATGATAGACTAGGGCTCCCACATTTGCTGAGCTCCAATTGTTCCTTTGACAAGAAAGGGGAGGTGTACAAAGTGTTCAAACATGTCCTTTTTTTTAGAGTTGCCACTTCCATTTGCTTTTGTACAGTTTTGAGAACTTCAACTTCTTGAGAGGTCCACATCATCTGAAAAATTTCATGCAATTTGATAACTTCTTTTTCAATACCTCACTCTTTTTCTACAAGAGTATTCTAAAATCTTTATCTATCTAAAGATAGAAACTACACTCTGATACCACTTGTAAGGGCCATGCCAAGGACGGCCCGTTGCAATGTTCTCACACAACTATACCACAACTCTTGACATTCCTCCCGCTTGAGGCCACCAACACCAAGATAGGACTCCTCCTACTCTTTGATGCCAGCTCAAGGGGGTGATAAAATTCACCACTTGTTAGGGCCATGCCAAGGACGGCCCGTTGCAATGTTCTCACACAACTATACCACAATTATTGACATTCCTCCCGCTTGAGACCGCCAACACCAAGATAGGACTCCTCCTACTCTTTGATGCCAGCTCAAGGGGGTGATCACCTTTTTCTCATACGGATTCCTTAACCCCAAACATCTTTCCTTATCGGTTCAAAATTTCCAATCGAAGTCATCAAACTAAATTTGAACTCAACCTTCCAAAGTCAACTACCAAGAGTTCTCTAATTCACCTCCCTTGGTTCAAGGTCATCGATGCTTTTTTTCTTAATTATGATCAAGCATAGACGTCGGTGCATTCCCCTAAGATGAGTGTTATTACTAACTACACAAATCTCTCATTCCCAAGTTTGATCCCCACTCGATAGATTGGAATTCCTTTCCTCTTTTTTGACTTAGCTTAATGTACAACATAAAATTGATTTCAACTTTTGAACCAACAAGTTAACCCTCTGAAATCCACCCTCTCACCAAACCATTTGACAAATTGCACATTCCCAAGGTAGTACTAAGATACTAGGAAAACATGATTCCAATCAAGTCATTCAGAGAATACATTTCAAGCATTTTAAAGCAACATGCAACTGTTGCATATCCTTGCGAGTGTGCATTTATTAATTTGTTTCCACTTTTCTTCATTTTAAAAGATTTTAATTCCTTTTTTCTTTAGTATTATTAAAGTTATCTAGCTATTTTTTAAGAAAAAACATTTACTTCTCCATGCATATCCCTATCCTTGTCCTAGGACTAGTGTATCCTGTCTCTTGAAGGACCATCCGCCATTAAGTTCCCAAAGGTAACACTTGGGCTGGCATTTTCTCTAATCATTTCAAATAATTTCACACTTAAAACTTATATGTTGTGCTAGGTCTATCCACATCAAATCTTTTTGATAAATTTTTTATCCTACTTGAATTTTTTGATTAGATTCATTGAGTTATGGATCCTTAGTTTCTAGTTTATTTTTAGTCTTTACTCAAACAAGACCTTAAGAAGAAAACAACGAGTCTCTTGGGAGTTTATGGTTTTGTCTCAAGGGAATTTTCTAAGTTAACCCCATCTTGGACAAATCCCAATTGTTTTCTTTGCATTATTTTCCATCCATGGAGTATCTCCATGGAAGGGGTGGAAGTTTTATATTCAAGCAGTAAAATGCAAAGTTCCAAAGAGTGGACATGCTAGTGTAGTGGAAAATACTAATGCAATGGAGTATGAATGATAAAAATTCTTCTTTAAGATGGGATTTATGCATACCTAGGCTATCGTGGAGAGGACCAATCACGTAGCTAGGTGAGGCTTAAAGATTTGGGGTTTTCCAAATGACAAGACGAGGAGGAGGGGGGGGGGGGGGGGGTGAAGGTGCTGCTGGAAGCGTGTGCAAGTGCGAGAGAGAGAGAGAGAGAGAGAGAGAGAGAGAGAGAGACCTGCTTTGGGTGGAGCGCACATCAACATTATCCTGTTGCAACTCCTTATTCATTTTTGTATATTAAAGAATAAGCGTATATAGGTTAAGTTAGTAGATGGGTTAGTAGTAAGTTGGATGTACGGCCAGTTGGCCTGAATCCCAACAAACTCCCACTTGAAGACCAATGCAGCCCAAGTGATCTGATATGTACAAGCGTGAAGAAATCTAGTGGCTTCAACCTATACCCATCAACTCACTGCAATGTGTAAACCGCTCCAAAGCTAAGCCTTTTGTCAAAGCATCTGCTGGGTTGTTGTCAGTGTGTACCTTGACCAAACCAATGAGCTTTTTGGCCAAGAAATCTCTCACAAGATGATACCTGACTTCAATGTGTTTCGGTTTGGAGTGAAACATGGGATTCCTTGCCAATGCAAGAGCACTCTGACTATCACAATACATTAAGGGAGTCTCATCAATGCCAAGATTTCGGAGCAAGAGAGATAACCATACAGGCTCTTTACTTGCATCCGACAATGTAACATACTCTGCTTTCGTAGTGGAAGATGACGTGCAATCTTGAAGACATGACCTCCAAGATACTACTGCTCCATCAAATATGAAGACATAGCCAGATGTCGATCTCCTATTATCGACACAACCCGCATAGTCTGCATCCGCATAACCCACAATGGATGCATCACTGTTCCCAAAGTGTAGACACCTGTCAACCGTACCTTTGAGGTACCTAAGAATGCGCTTCATTGCTTCCCAATGCTTGCTGCCAAGATTTGCCATATATCGGCTCACCACTCCCACTACAAAAGCAATGTCTGGTCTTGTGGCCACCATAGCATATATGAGACTGTCCACTACCAAAGAATATGGTACCTTAGCCATTTCTACTCTCTCAGCATTAGATTTGGGTGCATCTTCCTGTTGGACGGATACGCCGCGACGGACGTCAGGACAGCGAGAACTCACCTAACAAGATTTGTCAGCTAAGGACGAAGCTCAATCCGGAGGCGCGTGGAAGCAAGCATAGGGTGTCAACCTACACTCGACCAACTCCTAACTAATTCCTACAGAGGTCTCTACCCAATGTCTAAGCTACAGCCTTCAGGAGTGCATAAGAGGAAATTTCTTACAACCCTTTCTAGAGAAAAATACCCATCAAACGATCTCGAAACGCCACAGAACTTGAAGGAGACCCTACTAACACCAATAGGTCGCTCTCCCTAAGGTCTTTGAACCAAAACCCCAACCCAAAATACCTGGTGCAAAATCACGTAGGATGTCTGGCCGAAATTTACAGGTCGTCGTTTCCAAAAACTAAAGTGCCTAATGTGTAGCTCTACTCAATGCGAACGTGTGGATATGCTGCAATGCAAAATCGGACAACGTATGCTCACCGAATCACTAGATGAAGCTTGTAGATGGAGCTCGCAAAACCGGACCGTACGCGCGCAATGTAGGTATTGGTGCGTAGCTCTCATCTGGGGCAACACGCTGCACTTCTCTGCACTCGATTTCGACCACCGCTGCGCGTGTAGCGTCAAGATGAAGCGCTCACTCTCTCTCGTACACAGTACGCTCACTCATAGACTTCAAACTTTTTTAAAATGACAAAAGGTTTTTTCATTAAGGTCAAAAAGTGGTATAAATACCTTACAATCTCAAACCCTAATGTTCCAATTTAACCATCTACTCAATCTAAATGTCAAAACTGGGATACAATCTGGAAACTTCTGTAAGCCCCAATATTTACAAAGGTAAAATGTCGGGTTTCCTCAATAGATGAATAATTACAAAAATAATAATCCACCGAGCAGTCATTTTTCGTAGGGTGTGTCCAGCTTTTAACACTCCCCCCCTCCTTGTTCATGTCGTCCCCGACATGGCTGTTGAGCTGCTTCTTCATTGTAGGCTTTCTCTCATCTTGAGCAGTGACTCATATCTTGCATGTTGAGCCAGTAGTGTCGGGCCGAATATATCTGTGATGATTGTGAAGAAGCCGGTGTAGAAAGCTTCTTCAAAGGCCTGGAGGTGATAGGATGGCAAAAACATGATCCTTTGATACAATGCATGTATCACCTCCTTGGAAGGCTGATCAGACAGATCATATGCATATCTGTATGTATCTGGAAAGAAGAAGATACTTTCTGTCACCTGGCCTGGTTTAAATGTCTTGAAGACTGCCAAAAGTGTTTTGCAAATCTTTCTCATCATAATGCAAGATAGGTCAGGCGAGCTAGTGAACAATTTGATGGCGCCCGTTAGGGTTTTCACCATGTATTGAACACTTATTCTCTCGCTTGCCTTCAAGCCTGGCAGCTTCGGGTAATTCAGCCAAGTAGGTTGGCTTCTTTGCAATAGCTCATGGGCCTTCCATGTCCGCATCCTTGGTAGTGGGCAGAAACTTAGGTCATCTTTGATGACTTTAGGTGCCTCTACTAGATGGATTAGATATTGTGGATACTTTGTCAGCCATGCCTTTCTCCACCTGGGTTGAGAGTCGACTATCAACTTTACCCCTTCAGGCTTGGAGATGTCTGCTTTGTACAGTGGCACTGTTGGCTCCTCTCTGATTCTTTTGTTGATTGTTGCAGCTTCGTACTTTAGCAGAGGATATGGGAGAGAGGGCTGTAGCCATTCATGCCAAAGGTTGCTGGCATCTATCTTCTGAATAGTCATTGATTTAAAGACCCTCTTCTCCCATTCCAAGGCTTCTTTGGCTGTGCCTCTGATTTCCGCTTCTATGGCCTTTCGCAGCTTCTCTTCTTCTTCTTGTGTCAGATCTTGTGGCTCTTGTGAGGGTCCTACAAGGATTTCCTCTTGCATGGTGGTGTCCATAGGATCTGCCACATTCTCTAAGTCTATTCCTTCCATGGTTGCTGGCCCTGTGCTAAACTACTCTTCTGTTTGCTGCTGGCCTCTCGCTCTTCTATTTGCTTCTGAAATGTCTTCTTTTCTGCTTCAGCTTGCTCTCCCATATTCACAAGGAGGTAGGTCAAATCGGCATTTATCTTCTCCGCCTCCTCGAGCTTTCTCTTGATGGTTTCTAGCTCATTCTGCATTGCTTTGTGCTCTTCTTCCATGCGGGTTTGCATGACCACTGACCCCTCGGCCATCATCAGCCTCTGCTTTCTCTCTAAGGTTAACTTCTTTTGGAGCTCTTTCATTTGTTCTTCATAAATCTGACTCTCTGAAGTGGTGTGAGTTGAGCTAGTAGCTCTGACTCTGGCAGGAGATGCTCGTAGCCGTTGGATGGTTTGATCTTTGACTTTAATATGGTCTTTGAGCTTGATTACCTGATCCTGGCTAGCTTCCTGCTCTATCTCTGCCTTGTCTTTGGCATTCCGCATGGCTTCCACTTCCTTGGATTCTTCAACAAAACATCAATTTAGGAATTTTGGAAAAAATACACAATTTTGGGACAATTTTTTGTTCGTTGGTGCCATTCGCATGTAGGGTAGAGGTAAGAGGATGCAATAATATGGTTTTCCTTTTTGGGGAGAGGAGGCATGTGCATGAGTTCGAGAAAGAAAGAGAACCCAAACTATTTGAAAATGCTACGTTCATATGTTCTAACCAAAGCCATGCCAATCTTGAAGGTACTCTATTGAAAGATAAATGGAAATACCCACCACATATGGAGCAAGGCAATTCTACATTGATCTTGGAAAATGAAAAAAAGAGCTTATAATGTACAAGAGTATGAGAACGAGATCAACATTTGAAGCCTCTATGATTTGGTTTCCATCGTCTCAACACGGCGGACCACCCTTCTGGCACTTGATCATGCTTGCCCGCCAGAGACACCTGCACCCCATTGTGTTGTGTACTGAGGGCGATGAGCAGCTCAGAGAGAGAGAGAGAGAGAGAGAGAGAGAGAGAGAGAGAGAGAGAGAGAGAGAGAGAGAGAGAGAGAGAGAGAGGCGATGGACAAAAGAGAGAACGAAGCCTTTCATTAAAAAATTTGTATTCCTTGCGTATTGGGGGCGACGAGCAGTACAGTGTGTGTGTGTGTGTGTGAGAGAGAGAGAGAGAGAGAGAGAGAGAGAGAGAGAGAGAGAGAGAGAGAGAGAGAGAGAGAGAGACTCGAGGGGTGATGGAAAAAAGAGAGAATGAAGCCTTTCATTAAAAAACATTTCCGCTGCTTGTTGTCTTGCCTTGACGTTGCTGCCCCGTGGCCCGTCTACTTGTTGCCACGTTTAGCTCACCCCGACCTGTCTCATATCGGCTTTCCTCTCCTGCCACGAGTTGTCTTGGTAGCCATTACCCCTCACCAACTGGTGGCCTCCCAATGTGTCATGACCCATCCTCCCTTCATTTTTCAATTTTATTTTCCTTTCCACGTTCGGTTTTCACTTCCAAAGAGGGAAATCTCCCCAGATTCGGGTTAAACAAACCCTTCTAATATCGTACCACACATACTAGCTCTATGTGTTGGATGCTAGTTCGTATATAAGTTCTACATGAAAGTTTTAATGTTGCACTCCAACCGCACGTAGCTAGGTGATGAGTGCCTCTTGAGCGCAAAACACAACTTGACAAATAGTAAGAAAGAATCCAACTTACAAGATAAGAAAATACATAAAGCGCCTTGGGCACAAGAAGATTTGGAAATTTTCTCATGTAAGAAAACGGAGCCTTTTTCAATGTTTTTTATACAATGCATAACATCATGAGCTTTTGCAAGGGAGGCACCGCATACCTAACCAGGTACGATTGGGGACAGGGCACCGGGCCTGGCTAGGTATGCGGTGCCTCCCTCAATGATGTTGAGGTAAGTCAAATGTGGGAATTATTGTGAGAATTTGTCCAAAACTTCTTGTGGAGGAGGGCTTTTGGTCCTAGAAGCAGAAGTATGATCCATTGCACAAGGTGGTTCACTCATGAACATTTCTTTTTTCAATCATGGACCAAGGCTCAATCTTGAGTTCGAGCGATTGAGTTGAACAAGGTCGTTCACTTTACAAGAACATGAGGATACATGATTCAGGAACACAATTTTACTCCAAAAAATAAAAAGAACTCATCGTGTGCACATAGCAAGAGACCAAAAAAAACTCCTCTTGTACCTACCTAAAACCATTGATGGACGAGTTCAAAACCGTCAAGTTTAAATTCTAAAACTAACGAGAATCGTCAAGTTTGAATTTTAAAACTGACGGCGGGTTCGAGCTGTTGGCGGTTGCTCGACACACCGTGAATGCATCATCTGCTACCTGCAACCCACAGCTGCATGGCCTACATACTCCACCTGCTATGGCGCTTGCTTTGAAGCCGGGAACCACCCATTTTTGCCATTTCTATTTTGTTGCTATTTCTACTGACGTTGCAGCCATGAAGAGGTCCCATGGCTATCAGCAACACCGAGATCATACGCAGGAAAGAAATCTACCATGGTGCTACGGTAGTGCCTGTATTCAACGACGCAAATGGAGGTGCTGAAGCAAAGGTGGGCGAGGAAAGACGAGGGGTTACTGGTGGTGAAGAAGGTGGGGATGGGGGCTGATAGCAAGGGCGGTCGAGATCCACCCAGTTTTGCCATTTCTACTCTGTGGCTATTTCTACTGACGGCGCAGCCATGCAAGAGGTCCCATGGCTATCAGCAACACCGAGATCGTACGCAGGGAAGAGATCTACCATGGTGCTACGGTAGTGCCTGTATTCAACGACGCAAATAGAGGTGTTGAAGCAAAGGTGGGGAGGAAAGACCAAGGGTTACCAGTGGTAAAGAAGGTGAGGATGGGGGTGATAGCAGGGGTGGCCAACAGACATTGCCGTGGTCCTAATAGCAAAGGTGGGTTGGGAAAGACGGGACTTTACCAATGGTGAAGAAGCCCGGGACGAGGCTTATAGAAAGGGCAATGGAGGCGGCCATTGGGAGCACAACAGACATTACCATGGTGCGGATGCAAGCAAGAGATCTACCATGATTGTAGTTGCTGATAACAGAGGTGAGCAAGGTAAGTCCAGGGGCTACTAGCGGTGAACAAGCTAATAGCGCGCGCAATTGGGGCATCCATTGGGAGCGCAGATGATGTTTACATGGTGTGGATGCAAACAAGAGCATATACTTGGATTGCGTTGCAAGAAACATGGATCTTGCCAACATGAAACAAGTCCTCTACAAATTGAAGAAGGATTACCTCGGTCCTCTACAAATCACGGTTGTGTTGGTTGTAGTATTCAATTGATAAAGAGGAAGCAAGGAAATAGCAAAGGAATGGATCCCTTGGCCATCACGTAATGTATCAGCACTTGTAGGATCCCATCCCTCATGCGTGAGAAAATCACAGCATTTGGGATTCCTTTCATGTAGCCACCAATATATTGAGGGTGGTTCACCATAGCTTGTGAACATAAATGTCAACCCAACTCCCTTTTAATTATTCTGATTGTAGGCACTCTACCTTTCTTAGTATGTCAACCGCTTGGTTTCTTACCTCATGTGGGCTTGAACTCCATTTCCATTAAGTTCGATCTTGAGCTCCATCTAGGCTCCTTGAGGCTTTAACTAGAGTTACAACCTTATGGTGTCGACTCTATTCAATAAAAAATGTCATGGGCTCAAACTTAAATTTGAGTTGCACCACATGGGCGTCCACCTTGAGGATCGAACTTAAGTTCGAGCCTCCACCCCACCTAAGTCGCTTCACACTCAAACATAAGCTTAAGCTTCATGGTGTCCACTCTATTCAAGAGAAAATGCCAGAAGGTTTGAGCCTATGCTCTAGATGGGAGCTACCTTGAGGCTCAAACTTAAGTTCGAGCCTCCACCCCATCTACAAAGGCCTCCACTCCACATGGGCACCCACTTTGAGGATCGAACTTAAGTTCGAGCCTAATCTATCTAAGTCGCTTTAGAATCAAACATAAGCTTTATGGTGTCCACTCTATTCAAGGGAAAATGCCATGAGGTTTGAGCCACCACTCTAGACGGGTTCCCACCTTGAGGCCCGAACTTAAGTTCGAGCCTCCACCCCATCTAAGTAGCTTGAGATTCAAATGTAAGCTTGAGCCTCGTGTGTCCACCAATTCAAGGGAAAATACCATGAGGCGCAAGCTAGAGTTTGAGCTTCCACCGCACCTTGAAGCTCTAACTTAAGTTTTAGACTCAACCCCATACGCGCACCTTAAGGCTTGAACTGAAGTTGGAGCCACCACTCCATCTATGTATGAGCCTTTGCCCATGTATGAATTTTGCTACTAGATATAGGTGAGCTTCTTTATAACGCTTATGTAATAGTATCTGCGTTTTCAATCTGCTTAACCATGACTATAATCTTAGAGATAAAATTTATCATCAAGCTCAATTTTTGATTAGAGACCTAAATTTTTGAGTTAGAGACCTGAATTTTTGTAGCTTCTATAATAAAGTTAGTAAGGTTTTTCTTTCAAGTTTGATACCTAGGTATAATGAGGTCAGACTAATGGCTACTTAAGCATAGCTTTTGGTGTTTTGTAAATGGACTTATAAAATAGATTAAAAGTCATGTTTTACATGAAATATTTATCCTAGACGTTGAGCATTGCAGTTTATTTTTGACTTTTGAGTTAAGATAAAATCTCTCGACAATTTTTTATCCCAAATAAGCTAGATCCATAAGTTTTAAAACCAAGCATAGTGTGTAATATTATGAGTACAAACAATGCATCAATTAGACTATAGCACATATCTATAATACAAAAAACATGATCACATCCAATGCAAAATAGAAATTATGGTATTTTTATATAGCTTCTATGAAAATAGAAAATACAATTTCTTCATGAAGAATACAAATAGAAATTATGGCATTTTTGTATAGCTTCTACCAAAATAGAAATTATAACTTCTTCATGAATAATACAAATGAGAGACTTGAATAGGTCTCAATTTGCCTATATTGGTCTTAATGTTGCCACAACATATACAAAAGTGTCTATATAGTTGTATATTAAGCAATACATTTTTAAATGGAGCAAAGGGTGCCCACAAACAATTGAGAGGTTGGATTGGAAAAAAATACTAAGATTTTAAATCCTATTTCATAAAATGGGACTTGAATAATTCCCATAATTCCTAAATATGTCTTACAAGTTGTAGGGTTAGGTTGTCCCTTTCCCTCTCTGCATCTGTCAATGTCTTGCTGAGTTTTCTGTATTCGTCTTCAGCTCCTTGCAGACTTTGAGCTGCTGCTTCATTTTGTCGTTCCATCTCCTGGAATCTTTGCAATGCCATGGACAGATTGGCTTGCAGCTCTACAGATTTCTCTATATGCCCTTGGCTTTGTTTTTGGAGAGAGTCAACTTCAGATTTGATCAGAACTTCATTGGCTTTGAGATTAGCCATCTCACTTTCCGTGCCCATTGATTGTGCCGTGAGCCCGGTTAGCTTGTTCATCACCACGTCCCAATCATTGGTGGGTGGCTGTAGGTCCACTGTACCAGTGGCCATCTCTTTTAGTTCCACTAACCGCAGGCTCTGCATCTGTTCTTTGGGCCCTGTGCTTGCCAAGTCAAATTCTACTGTAGCTGCCTCTTCTCTTGAATATCCCACAGCTAGTAGATCACGAAATGTGTTAAACCTTCTTTCCTCTGGATCTATCTTTTCCTCTTTTTGTTCATCTTCTTCTTGCTGCTCTTGCTCTTGGCTCTTTTCTTGCTGAAAATCTTCTTGTTCCTCCTCCTTTTGTTGGGTTTGTGGAGGGCTACGAGGAGGTGGTGATGGCAGTGGGCTGGACTCCGGGCTTGACGGTGGAATTGGTGGCTTCTTCTTAAAGTCCCGGTCCGCCTTGGTCTTTCGCTCTCTTTCCTGGCCTTCCTGCTCTTCTAGCAGTTGCCGTCTTACTTCATCCACTTCTTCTTCTGTAAATGGGATGTTAGGGATGTTTTCTGCCGTAGCATCCAAGATCTCAAAATTTTTGATGTAATCTTCAAACCTATCTCTATGCACCCTTTGGGATGATTTCGACATGGCCTCTAGTGATGGCTTCGATAGCTCGCTCAAATCTCCCTTGAGGGCTCTTTCGGCTCTGAAGCTTTCATTAGCCGCTCTAGCCGTGCCGCTTTCTGTGATTTTGTCTTTTTGACCGGCACTTGTACAGATTCCTTCTTTCCCTTGTTCAACTCTGGCTGCTCCTCTTGCACGGTCTCTAACCGGCACTTCAAACATGTTGCTACCCTGGGTGCTTTGGGGGGTTCATCCTTTTTATCTTCTTTGAACCTTAGCCAGTCATTTTGTGATGGAGGGTCAGGCCATCTTCCCTTGGCGTGAAATGCCCCATAAACCACTTTCGTGATCAGCTCACCCGGCACAATGTAGGTGGGGTTCTTGTTGCCCATCTTCACCAGATTATCATGGATATAGGAAGCATAGTTGATCACCTTCGGCTTGCTCTTCTGCATTGCCCAGGTGAAGGTTGTGGCAATTGCTCCAGGCGGCATTCTGTACTTTTGTGGCCGCTTTGTACACATGTGGAAATACTGGTTGTAAAGCTGGCTCATGATTGCCACTTTAGGGTTTGCAATGTCTTCAAAGATGTAGTTGCTCTTCTGTTCAGAGTACACCTTGACTTCATCTCTTCTTTTGGTTACACTATCCCCTTTGTTGGAGAGGTCTAGTGCGACTGCCACCACTCTCTCTGTGATTTCAATCACAGTGTCTGGCTTGCCCTGCAGATCCGTAACTCTGGCCACTCCATCTTTTTTGATTGTAGTCACAAACTCCCATACTCTTTTTATGTCAATTCCAACTGTCACATCTTCAAAATAGTTATGGAGATCTATCTTCTCCAGGTACTCTGCCATCTTGCTTCTGACAAACTCATTGAGCTCCCGAGGTAGCATGGGTAGCTCTATTACATTTCCTTCATTATCTTTGAGCACGCCTTGGTAGATCTTCAAATCATTTGACTCTAGCAAATCCTCCTGAATCCACATGCTGGTTGGCTTCAGAGTTCCTTTTGGGATGACAAACGACTCTACTTCTTCCAAGTAATCTTTTATGGTCATTCTCTTCTTCTTTGCCGGTGATTTTGCGGCTACCATAGATCCTATTGCACTCAGTAGTCCCAAGTTAGCGTTTTTTCCATATCAGCTGAAAAACTGAGTTTTAACTATCCAAATGACTTGAAAATTGAAAATAAAACCTAAAAGGAACTTGGGAAACCCTGCATGTGCTCACAGTATAATTCTGGCCAAAATTTATCATTTAGACATCCTACGCGTAGGATGTTTTTTTCATCAGTTTTTGGTGAAACTTGGCAGGCTGGTGGCCCTTGGCCTGTGCAACATGGCTATGTGATTGGAATTGGGTTTGGGCATCAAAATGTGCATTTTTGGGCAAATTCAGGATTTAGGCTCACAAATTGGGTAGGATGTCCACAACAGGTGGCAAATGATATTCAAATGGGTTGAAACTTGATATATGAGCTCCTTGCACCATGGTAATGGCTCTCATGATGTCATTTCTTACATAGAAGGTCAAAATCATGCTGGAGACATCCTACGCGTAGGATGTCTATTTCATCAAAATAGCTTGAGATTTGTTATGTGGGTAGCTCTTGGCTTGTGGAATATGGCCCTGCTCTTGGATTTTGATTTGGACAAGAATTGATGTTGGTAAGACCCTGTGTAGTGTTTTTGGGCTCAAAAAGTATATCTTGGAGGTGTTGGGGGTTAAAAATGATTAGAATGGCTTGAAACTTGATATATGAGCTCTTGAAGGTGATATGAAGAGATCTGGAATTGAAAAACATCATCTGTGGGCTAAAAATGTCATTTAGACATCCTACGCGTAGGATGTATGTTTCAACATTTTTTGCATGTGACCACACAAATTGGTTGGCAATGTGCCCATGAATATATTGTGCAAGTTTCATGTGATTTGAGCAAGTTTTGGTAGGTCTATGGTCCATTATTGCCTCTATGCCCCGACTTTGCGTTTTTTCATGCATATGAGGTCAATTTTTGTTCATATGTGATGAAACTTGGTGGCTAGCATGTAAAGGCTATTCAAAAAATGTGTGTGATGAGAGTTGTTAGGTTTGATGCCCAAATTTGGCCTTGAGACATCCTACGCGTAGGATGTTTCCTGATGAAATTTTTGTGGAGACTGCTACTGGTGCCTGCCCTTAGTCCCCTTGAGTCCCTTTTAAGCCCTATTTCAACAAAAAAGTCAAATTGATAGATAAAAACTCCCTGTGTGGATTTCAGAGCCTTCGAGCCGTTTTCTGAATTTTGGAGTACTTTTCGGCGATGAAATTTCTTGATGTTGGTTTCCATAGCTTCCCAATCCCTTGGGGATCCTTGCCGTATGGTTTTTGTCGACTTTGGCTTCACCGGAGCTCCATTTGGCAATTTGTCACTCTAGAAGCGCCCGTGGTTGCGTTTACATGTCGTCGATGACTTGTGGTGGTATACTACCAAAGGACTTGGTTGTTGATAGTCTAGGAAAGCCGCTCGTGAAGTTTGGTGGCAAACGGACATGCGGTTTGGTCGCGAGAGCTATTTGACGCTTTGTGTGTCTGATGCCGTTGCTGAAGTTTAGTGCCGCTTTGGGTCACCTTTTGGTCATGTGGGCTACATAGACTTGTCGAGCATGTCGAGATGCTCCTACCCATGAATTTTGGTAGCATTTGGGTGCCTTTCCGCCGATTTCCCATTTGGTGGCCTCTTGTGGGGCTCTAGGAATTAGGGTTTTTCCCGATGGTTTTCTACTGCCTTTGGGCATCCAAGATTGGTCTCCTATGCTAGGGTAAGCCGCCAATGAAGTCTCATTGCTTTTGGGTTAGCCGTTAGGTGGCCAATTCTACTTTTAGGTCTCTACTGTCCGCTTTCTGTGTGAACCCTACGCTAGTTTTTGCGACAAAACGACAAACATGCGCAAAAAAATCAAGGTGGTGAGCCTACCTCTCATGTCTGGAGCCTGTTGGGTAGTCGTGCACATCGTAGAAGCTGCTGGAAGTTCCATTCGCTCTAGGTGGCAGAAGCTCTTTCTCAAAAGTCAATAGTGGAAATGAGCTTAAAATAAAGTGAAAATTTCTTATAATAGGGGTCGCCGAACCACTTTTCATGAAATTTGACATATGATCCCAACTTCTTGCGAGATGTGGTTTAGGCTCAATTTTTTTTTGATTCGGATTCCATTTTCCCAGTTTACGAGAAATTTGACGTTTCGGTCAAAATCTGGCCAAAACACGCTTTTCGCTCCAGTCTCATAATTGCACCCCCATTTACCATAGGTTGTCCTATAGTAACTGATCATCCCCATATTTTTTGTTTTTCATTACGATCGTTTTTCACTTACTTTTTATATTTTTGAAGTTTTCTGCCAAAAATTAGTAAAATTAAAAGGAAACTAGCAAACTTAACGCAGAAAATCCTCAAAAATCATAATAAATCAAAAACATCACCACGAAACATTATATACACTCACTTGCAATTTTTATGGCTGGATTTCTCCGTTTTACCAATATTTTGCCTGAAAAATGGCTATTTTTACTTATATACACACACCTAGGGGCTTGATTTGGTGTTTGGCCCCATATACTTGTCTATTCATGCTGTATAAGGGCATATGTACTTGGGTTAGTTCAAAAAATTTCACAATCAAACGACAACCCTTAAAATAGTCGAAAAACATGTCCTTTTTTTCTCTTTCTGCCATTGGGTCCGCATTTGAGAATGCCTCTCCCCCTCCTAGCCGGAGTCCTCCCGGACGACAAGGTATCGCCTTGGAGTATGTGCCGTGCATGGGTTGAAAAAATTGTGCTAATGCTTGGCCGTGTAATGTGGCCCTATATAATGCATACTCGGCCAATGCATGGAAAAATTAATGCTGTGCAAGAGAAGGGTATAAGCAAGATGCTTATTGGCATTTGCCGTCGAGGTTTCCTGCTTGTTGTTGATTTGGTGGGCGGAGTTTCTTTGCAAGTAAAAGTTGTAACTCTACCGCTCTCTGTTTGATCGTTTTTCTTGCAAAAGTCGCATGGTTTGCCGCTACTGTCGATATGGCCGTATTCGTCTCCTTGGAGAGAATTTTCGTGTCGGAATTGGTTGTAGACCTTGTCTCTTTTGCTTTCCATTTGTGGCTTTGTTTTGGAGGTTTTTGTAGGTTTAGTGCTACTTTTGCGGTTGTCATTGTTTTGCTGCCGATTGGTACCCACATAGATCGGTTTGCCGGTTTCATCTGCACTTGTCTGCCTTTCGATGTTGCTTGTACTGAAGGGAGTTCCTCTTGGTTCGGTTTCGGGATCCAGATGCGAGTCATATTTGAGTTGCTGCTGAGCATTTTCTTTGGGATCCATATCTTTTTTATTCCCTTGGTTTTTGGTTGAACTATTTGCTTATGTTGAATTCTTCTGTTGTATTGTGGTTTGTCTGCCATGTCGCTTCTATCCTTCCGCACCCATACTTGTTTTTCTCCTGTTGTTAACTCTGATCTCTTCACTGCGGTCGGTGACTTTTTATACTTGTAGTGAACAATGTTGACAGTTACCTGTTTGTTTACCATGGGTATCGTGTTGTTCTTTAGTGACACCCTTCCTTTTGGCTCTTTATCCAGTGATTGCATTGCTGGCAGCTGATTCTTCCGGGGTTGCTGAGCAAAGACTACCATCTGTTGTTCTTGTGCATGCTGAATCTTGACTGCATTCACATTCCAATCTATCTCCACATTATACTCTTTTTGCCAAGGTTGTCCCAACAACATGGGGTGTTGTGTGCGTTCATCCTCAACCACATAAAACTTGAGTGGGTAAATATATTGATGTACTTGTACATGCAATATAGTCCATCCCAATGTTTTCAGTGAATGTGATGTACTACTTTCCAACACTTGTGGAGTAGGATGAAGTTGACCTGTGGGCTTGAGCTGTTTGTATAATCTGTAAGAGATCAAATGTACTTGAGCTCCAGAATCAAGCAATGCCGTCGATTCAACTTGATTGCTACCCACTTTGACTGCAATTATTGGCTCCACTATGTCTTCATCAAAATTCGTTAGTCGAATGGCATTGATTCGCAACGGTGATCCACATTGTTGTTGTTGTCGTAGAAGCCTTTTTTTTGCTATGCGTTCTTTTGCTTCTGCTTGGGCTTCTTCTCATACCCTCTACTTCTCCTTCATCCGTTGTTTTTCTTGATGGATTTGTTGAAGCATATCCTGTGTTAGTGGTAAAAGATAATTTCTTTAATCGACACCCACTAATCCAATTTGGCATTTCTTCTCCTGCTAATGTAGCAAGCTTGACAGCTCCGCTTTGTGATAGGTCACTAATCACAAAGGGTCCCATCCCTCACTTTTTAAGTTTCTTGGCATGTTGCTTCAAGGTATAAACAAGTACATAATCACCTGTTTTGAACTCTTTCGTACGCACATGCTTGTCATAAAACTCCTTTTGTTTTCTCTTTTTATCGTAGATCGAAGCTACAGCTCTCAAGCGAAGTACATCTAGCTTTTCAAGATCATCTATTCTTGAAGAGAGATCATGCCCTTTCCATTCTAAGCGTTTCGCTACTCGTAGAGTTGGGATTAAAAACTCTATGGGTAATATAGCATTTAGGCTAAACACCATGTTGTATGGTGTCGTTCCTATCAATGTTTTGTAAGCTACCCTGTATGCCCATAGTGTTGAGTGTAACTGCTGATCCCAATCTGTTCTTGACCCTGATACAATTTTAGTGATAACCGTGCATAGTATTTTATTTGTGGCCTCAGCTTGTCCATTTGCCTGTGGATGATATGGAGCAGATTTTCTATGTATGACCATGAATTCCTCTAGTAGATATTCAATGACTTCATTAAGAAAATGTGTTCCTCGATCACTGACTATTTCTATTGGTAATCCGTATCATACAAAGACATTCTCATACAAAAATTGTGTAGTGGTTCGTGCATCTAATTTTTGTGTTGCCTTGGCTTCTGCCCATTTTGTGAGATAGTCCATAGCCACAATGATATATTGGGTATGGGTGCGATATGCAGGGGGTGAAATAGGTCCCACAAAATCAATGCCCCATTTTGCAAATGCCCTTGCTCCCATCATTGGCCGTAGTGGCATCTCAACTCTCTTTATTGACACCTTGGTGCGTTGACAAGCGTCACAACGCTTTACAAACTCTTCAGCATCCATATGCAATATAGGCCACCATATTCCTACGGGTTAAGACAATTTTTACCATCTTATTGCCTGAGAAATGGCCTCCACTTATTCCGCCATGTGCGTGTTCTAGAATCAACAGGTATTCACTTTCACTTGCACAGATTCTAAGTTGATTGTCCTTTCCTTGCTTATAGAGTTGGTTCCCAATTAAATTATAGTCGCGAGCCTCCAGCTCTATAGCCCTTTTCCGTGCTTTTGTTATGTTTCCAGGGAATGTCCTTGTGGTTAAGAAATCAATGATATATTGACTCCATGCAGGTGCAATGTTTACCTGAAACAATGTCGCGTGATCCACTGGTCATTTGGCACTACATATAGTAGAATTGTTAACATAAGCATGTGTGTCCACGTACATAGTTGGCCAATAAACCCCTAACTGTTTCAGTCTCTGGTGTGTTTTCATTGTTGAACAATAAAATGCACAATCCTGGATATGTGCTTCTTCAAGATAACACTCGAATTCCTCCGGATTTATACATAATTGTAGAATTTGGTCCGAGCCTAGATGATACAGCCGTCCTGCGATCAACTGGAAGTTTCTTGTTTGTCGAATTGTTTGTTGTTTGGATCCATCTTCCTTGTCATCAAATCCTCCAAAAGAAAGAATGCTAACAATTTCCTGAGACCATTTGGGTATCATTTCAATATTGAAAAGATAAGCATCTGGTATGTCATCATCTACTCCTTCAGGAGCTTCCCCATTGTGTAGCCTTGAAAGATGATCTGCCTGTAGATGAGTTTTATCTTTTTTGACTACCACTGTGAAATCAAACTCTGGCAATATAATAAACCAGCGTACAATTCTCCCGGTATTGCATGGTTTATTTACCAGATACAAAAGAGCTTGATGATCTGTGAAGAACACAAATTTGTTCGCGAGCAAATAATGCCGAAATTTCTTTACAGCATAAATAATTCCTAACCCCTCTCTTTCGGTGGTTGTGTAGTTCTTTTCCGCACTATTTAATTGTTGGCTTACATAACAAACTGGAAAATCCATTGTTCCGTCTCCAGGTTGAGCCAGAATACTCCCGATTGCATATGCAGATGCATCAATGTGAACATGGACTATCTTTTCCCAATCTGGTGCTTTAAGTACAGGTGCGGATACAAGGTTTTCCTTCAGCTTTTGGAATGAATTTTCACACTCCTCAATCCAATCGAAATTGACTAACAAACAATACAGAGGTTGTGCGATGACTGCATACATATATATAAATCTTCGATAATATCCGCAGTGTCCCATGAAGGATTGCACTTGTTTCGCATTAGTAGGCCTGGGCAGGTCTACTATGACTTTGATTTTGTCTAGGTCTGTGGTTATGCCATTTCTTGAGACAACGTGTCCTAAGATGCGGCCTTGCCTAACCATAAAAATGCACTTTTTCGGGTTAAGACAGATTCGATATGTTCTGCATTTTTCAAATACCTTTTGCAAATGGTCAATATGTTCCTCTCGTAGAGGAGAGTGTACACAAAGATCGTCCATGTATATTTCTAAGAATATTCTTAGGTATTCTTTGAACGTGTGCGTCATTAACCTTTGAAAGGTAGCTGGGGCATTAGTTAAGCCAAAAGGCATAACTTGATACACATAAATTCCCCATTCTGTGGCAAACGCTGTTTTGTGTTGATCCTCTATTGCAATTGCCAATTGGTTATACCCTGAAAACCCATCTAGAAAGGAATAAGCCCGTTTCCCGGCCACCCTCTCAAGTCCATGTTCTGTGATCAGCAAGGGATAATTGTCCCTTATGGTGGCTGCATTTACCTTTTTGAGGTTTACACACACTCGCAGTTTTTCGTTCTTTTTGGGGACATCCACAATGGTGACACCCAATCTGTATGTTCTATTTCATAGATGAATTCAACATCCATCAGTTTGTCAATCTCCTCTTTAATTCGTTTAGCAAATGTGACATTATATGTATAAGGACACTGTGTGCTAGGTTTGGCATCTGATTTCAAAGGAATTGTATGTTGGCATATCGATGGATCAACTCCTTTGAGGTCTTTGTAGGACCATGTAGACACATCTTTATACTTCTTGAGAAGTTGTGTTAGCAGTTCTTCTTCTTTAGGCTCTAAATCGGTTGCGATATAGACCGGCTGAGGCTCTTCACCTGGTTCAGCGAGGTCTATCCTTTTTGCATTTTCCGGCCCATCGTAAGATTCCTGGTTTGTTCTTTTCCTGACTGGTGGTATCATTATGATTTTTCTATCCTGGATGGCGAATTTCCGATAGTGTGATGGTACATTCATGTCTCCTTTTTTTGACTTCCCCTTACCATCACTATCTCCCTCAGTAGTCCATACCTCTCGTAAAGACCGTTTTAGTTCTTGGTATTTCTGTTTACGCTCTAGTTTGGTCCACTCTGGGTCTTTTGTTGTTTCTTTTTTTGATTTTTGTGATTTTGTTTCTGTTTTAGCTTTCCGTACTTGTCTTATTTCCTCTCGTGTTCTTTCCCTTCAAACTTTTGAGAATCTTCTTGATATTTGATCTTTTACACAATCCTCTGCTTTGACAAGCATTAGATAGTGAGTTTTATCTTTGATCCTGGGCATCAGGTTCTCTCTTGCTTTGTTTCCTGCTCGTTTTCTCCTATAGCGTTCCTGGCGTCTAGGGTGCTGATTGGCAAAATCATAAAACCTGATATTCTCTGTTTTCTCCCCACGCTCGCTTGAGCTGTTGAACACTCATTATCTGCATCGTTATTTACCTCCAGATGCTCAGAGGAGTTATAAACTCTTCTTGTTCTGGTGGTTCTACTATCTCATCTCCTCCTGGTATAAGGCTTACCATGTAATAGGGTAGCACATCATAGCCATCCTTATCGCAAAATTTTGTTGTTGGACTATCTGTAATGGTACAGATATCCAATGTTGCTAGTATGTGCTCCCATTCCAGAGCTTCTAAGGCATCTTCAGGAAAAGGTTCCGAAATATAATCCTTGTCCTCAATCTCTCTTTCTAAGACGCATTCCTCTCGTTTTAAGCTCCCACAATGTGAAGCTCCGCACATCCATAGCTCTTTTTGTTGCTCTAACCATGCTGGGAGTTCCGATCCTGCCAATGTAGCTGAATTAAACTTTTCCATTGGTGTTTGGTTCACATTCTTGTAACTATGGTCTTTTAGGTGTATTTTGGTTGTAGTCTTGCCATGTCTGAGGTATATGTGGTCATACCCCCAATCCTGGACCATATTTAATTGTCTCATGAATGGTCTTCCCAAGATGATCTCGTAATTGTTCTTTTTGTTGAAATAGACTATTCCAAATGTATGCTCATACTAGATTCTGCATGAGGTGACAATCACTTTTTCTAAGAGTCCTAGAGGCTTCTCCATGAACCCTTCTGCCAATTGAAATTTCATTCTGGTAGCTCTCAAAGCTGGTTTTCCCCATTTTTTCCAGATCTCCTTGGTGGCGATAGCGACTCCTGCTCCACTGTCAAGAATAGCTTTGGAAACTACTCCTTGGAATTCTACTGGTAGCGTGGTGTTTCCATCTTCTCCCTTGCAATATTCTCCAACCTTGTTTAAGGTTACTGGCCTAGTGTTTAGTTGAGGCCTGTCCAATTCTCTGATCCCTTCTTGAAGCTTCGAGGTGGGATCTTTCACTCCAAATTTTTCTAGGCATTTGCCTACTGTGGTCCACATGTTTGGTCGTAACCTCAGGAGTTCGGCTAACGTGATTGTGCATGCCACAAGGGTGGACAATAACTCAATCAACCCTTGTGAATCCATTACTCTGTTGGAAGAAAGTCTTTGAGATGGGATTGCTCTCACCTCAGACTTAGCTTCATACTCCCCTAGTTAAGAGGGTAGAGTTTTCAGTGAGTCTGTTTGGCTGTGCCTCGAACTAATTGATTCCTTGTCTCCCCCTTGTGATTGCATATCAAAGTTCATTTATGACCTTGCCTCAAATTCTTCAATAGGAGGTAAGATCTCATTTTTATCTTTTCTCATGCTATTCATGTGGTAACTCACCCTGTTAGATTCGTTGGCCTCACGGATTTGCTTCCACAGATCATCTAGACCGTTACAGTCCTTACCCATTTCTACCGTCACTTGCCTCATGTGTTGTATTTGGCACTATGATAGGCTTTTCCCTAGACTCATAGGCATTTGTGAGTCTTTCCTTCATTTCTACTTGTTCCTCTAAAGCTGGTTTGATAGGGGTTGGAGCTAGTACTTCATGCCAATTTGCAGGTTTACCAAGCGGGTTTTCTATCAAAGATTGAGCTGTTTCAATTATCTTTCTGCACATTTTCAACCTCTGTTTTTCTATTTCAGCATATGGATAAGTCATCCATCTTTGCTCTTGGGGTTGGTTCTTTTTGAGTTTGGCTTCGTAAGCTTTTAAAATTGCATCTAACTGCTCATTTACCTTGTCTGCCAGTACTGATCCTCCCGATCCTGCACTTTTGGGTTTTTCTATTTCCTTGGGTGCTATGGTTGCCGCAGTGTGTGAGCTTAGGCTATCTAGATCCTCTAACCGCTCTAATCTATCCTTTGTGTGTTTTAACTCCTCGGATAGAGCCGTTTGCTCTCGTTCTCTCCTGGCTTTCATACGTGCCTTTCTAGCTTTCCAAGTGCTTCTCTGATTTTTTGTTTCTGAACTTGGGGCATCGGTTTTTGGCTCTTCAATTATGGGTTCGCTCATCATTCTTTGAGCTTGGGCTCGCGTCACTGCCTGAATAGGTATGATTGTCTCGTTTTCTGACCCTCCACTGGAAGGCACTGCTTCCAGCATGTTCAAGGTAGTTTTTGCTCCTTTGCTTGGGTTCTTAGGGCAATCAGGAATCAAATGAGTAACTCCACACTTGGTGCAATATGCATTGACTCTAATGATTTCATCATGAGGACAGTCTCTTAGCCAATGGTCTCCAACACACTTGTAGCAGGGTCCTTTAGGCTGTTGAGGTGCTCCTTGAGCTCCTCTTTGTTGGTATGCATGTCTCTGCCCGCCCATGCCTACGTTGGCTATGAACAACAATGTTCGTTCATCGAAGCTATATCTTCCTTCTCTTGCTGCCTGTGCAGCTGTTGGTGGTCCTGCACCTCCTATCATGCACCATGGTTCTGGTGTTGAGGATTCTTCGGGTGGATAATAGACAGGATTTGCAGCATATCCATTGGGATCTTCATAATATGCATGCATAGGCACCAAAGCCTTCTCTTCTGATTTAGTTATGGTTGGTGTGTACCTTATGCCGGCTGGTCATAATCCTAGTAGGGGTGGTTGTTGCCCCAACACTGGTTGTGGTCTTTCTACACCTACAGGTCCTGGTAAGTTGCCTGCTTGATACCTAGGTATCGGTGGAAGTTGAGGAGATGCTACCTGAGCTTGGGGAGCATACGATCGTTCTCTCACATATCCCTAGTTATAATAGCATTCCTCCGTCCCGTGGTTTGTCCATTTTTGTTCAATAGCACACCATTTTGGCTGTTTAGCTTGTGGTTTGTCTACATGTTAATCTTTTTTAGCACTTTCTCTACAAGCTGCTCCTGGTTTACAACTACTTCTCCTTTCGGTGCTGTCTTAGAAGACTTACTTCCACTTTGTTGTGAGGATGAATCGTCGTCAAGATCCTTAAACTCACCCTCTTTGTAGAACACACAATTTTCCACAAGGTAAAGAGCCTCCTTAGTTAACTCATTTAACGTAGTGCTCCTCTTCATATGTAAGTCCTTCTGGAGATCTGCATTCCTTAGTCCTTGTATAAATATAAGCATAAGTCTGGACTGAGTTGGCAGTTCTTCCACAAGATAGAACTTAACATAATCATCCTCTAGGATTAGTCCAAACCCTGCAAATTGGGTAGGGAAATCTAACACCTCTTCAGCTCTAATTACACGCACAAAGGCTGCTACATGATCTCTAGGATCCCTGTTTCCCGTGTATTTCTTGTTTACCCGTTTTTGCACTTGAGAAGGTCTAATTCTACGATGGTCTACAAATCTCATCATTGGATCTCCACGTCCTAATCAATATACCTCCTCTGGTCTTCTGTAGTAGGCTGGTTCCTCTCCCAATGGTGCTCCTAAGCCATAATTTCTAACAGTTCTTGCCAGAGATGGTTCCTCTCTCCGAACTCGTTCTATGGGTGGTCTTCCAGGCTCTGTTGACCCTTGATTTTTTGGCTTACTGTCTCCTTGATACCGTGAATAGAGTGGTGGTTCTTGTAAATCTCTTAGCCCTCGTGCGGCTTGATAACCATCTCGGTTTTGGTCTTGTTCTAATGTTGCAGTCTGTAGAAGCCATGCCTACAATGATGGCTGGGTTGCTGGTTGGTTTTGGTTGTTGAATGTCTACGGTCGGGTAGAATGTGAGGTCGCGTCATACTCCTCTGAAAAGGGATTTGTTGACTTGCTAGGGGTGTAGGTGGCTCTTGGCACTTCATCGGGGGCATATGTTGATGGTCCTGGAACTGTTGCCTTTTCTACCTCCTCTGGGAGAATACGTTGGTATTCTCACCCGTACCTATCAACAAAAACGATATCCTTCCCCATAGCAATTTCATAAGAGAATAAGTAAAGAACCTTGTCTTTTCTTAACTCGCTTGGGTAGGGTTCTTTGCGACGAAAGTAAGAGACTATTCCTTTGCTCTCATGCTTGTAAATTCCCACATTCTCATTATAAGTTGAAACCCTGGTTTTTTTCTTATCATACATAAAAAGCGCTCCAGGTCGATCAATGTTTGAAGGTGATTCTTGAGTTTCTGAAACCATTTTTCCTTTTGCCACGTTATCTCCATATTTGTTGTAATCATCAGGGTTACTAACTATCAGATAGTGGTTCCCCTTTTCGTCTCGGAATCTATCTCCATCATCATAGACTCAATTATCTCCAGTCTCTGAGCCGGCCTTTCTTCAATACAAATACACTTGCGTCCTTGATGTTCAGAATAAACTAGGGCTCCCTTCGAGTTTGTTCCTTCTAAGAAGATTACAGTGAACTTGGAATCATTCAAATGATTTAGGGAGGTGCTTCCTCCTGGCATTGGTCCATATTAGGTGAAACCTCCTGGCTGTTGACTACCCATCATGAAGAAGGATTTGTTTGATGAAGTGTTAGTATCACTACCCTCCTCAATAATTGGTGCTAGTGGATCTAGCCTTGCCTGAGTTACACTCTCCTCAGTGGACACTAAGCTACCTTGGTCACCTGCCACCTTTTGGTCTCTAAAAATGTGTCTTCCTGATCTTAAATTCATCAAACTTAGCAATGAAATTTATACAAATCCAACCACTCACCTGGCAAAGGATCAGCTTCCGCACAACTTCTTGCTTTGCTGCTGAATATACATGTACACAAGCATTTAATTTCGACAATCGAATCAAAGTATCTAACTACTAGAGGTGATTTTAGTAATGATTGGTATAACTGGAGAGTTAACCTCAACCACTACTATATTTTATACACTTCTAATGTTCTGGATTAGGTCTACTAATCTGGAACTGTACTTCCCTCGGACGTTGGTCAATTTACATGAAAAGTCTGAATTCACTCTTTGCTCCGTCAAAAGGTCAAACAAGGTCCAAATTCACTTCTAAAAGAAGTTCTGGAACCCTTAAGTCAAATGGAACCTCATTGTATAAGCTCAATCAAATTTTCTCTTCACTAAGTCCCAGTAGACATCCTACGCGTAGGATGTCTCCTGCTCTGTTTTACCTGGATTCTTGCACTATGGATTCTTCTTGATGTGCTGAGTCCACAGATGTTTTTACTTTTTGATTTGGACACCTATAAGCTGGTCAATGGATCATAAATCTGTTCCGACAGCCTGTTATCGGTCTGATCAGTCAAATCAACTCCAATTTGGACCAAAATTGACTAGGAGGCTTGCCTCAGGCTATACAACACCCTGCTATGCCTACAGTCAGTATCTGGCTTCAATTTCTTGCTTTAGACATTCTACACATAGGATGTCTTTTTGCTCAAAATGACTTCAATTGCAAGCACAGACTCCTCTTGAGGTGCTGATCACTTTGGTATGCTCAAAACTGAGTTTGGAGTGAAAAATCACACAAATGACATCCTACTTTTTGGCTAGTTTGACCCCAGTCTTGATCCACAGCTCCCCCTTGATGCCAGCAACCCAGTGGTATGCTTAGATTTTGGTTAGGATTTCAAAAGTCCCCAATTTTAGCTGTTCTAGCCTTTTTCAGTCAAAAGTGCTAAAGTCTGCTTAAAACCCAATTTTTCTCACCCCAAATGAGATGAAACCTCTCTCAGTCCCTCAATATATCATGCAGATCATGCTCATGCAGCCATCCTATGGTTTTGGTCTAAAATAATGCCTTGGCACAATTTGGGTAGGATGTCTGGCAATTTCTGTCTATTTGGCCTTATCCTGTCAAGATATGGTCAAATTTTCACTTTCCAGGTGAAAACAGGGTAAAACCTACCTTCTAGACACACTCGTCAACTCAAAATTCCAAAATTCCTACCAGATTAGCGTGTAGACATCCTACGCGTAGGATGTCTTCTGGCTTAAAATTTATTTTTTTCTAACAGAATTGCTCCTGATGCTTTGCAGCTCTATCAGAAACACTCACAACAACTTTTGGACTTCACTTCAGCTTTCAAACACACTTTTGCATCTTTTACAACTTTGTGATGAATAACAAGCAAGTATACATGCATGAAGTGCTCTAGATCCTGAATCATGATGTCCTACTTACTCTATTCCTACTCATCATGTGAAATGGTGATAATGGTGTTTTGGTTGCTTCCTGGCCTCTCCGGACTCTCAAGCTCTCCTCTCACCGCCTCTACCACTCTAACTCCTATTCTCTACACCACAACTCAACTAAAACTACCTAAGTCTACCTAAGTCGAAGGATCTAGGCTAGACACACGCTCCCTAGTCTCCCTCTAAGACCTAGAGAGTCCTCCACCCTTTGATCCTATCTAAATGTAAAACGAGACTCTTGGCAAGCCAAAGAATCCCTATCCTCAAGGACTAGTCTTGGTCACCTACCTAGGGTTTTCGTCCCCGGCAGCGGCGCCAATGTTGGACGGATACACCGCGACGGACGTCAGCACAACGAGAACTCACCTAACAAGATTTTCCAGCTAACTCGCAGGCACGTGGAAGCAAGCATAGGGTGTCAACCTACACTTGACCGACTCCTAACTAATTCCTACAGAGGTCTCTACCCAATGTCTAAGCTACAGCCTTCAGGAGTGCATAAGAGGAGATTTCCAACAACGCTTTCTAGAGCCAAATACCCATCAAACGATCTCAAAAACGCCATAGAACTTGAAGGAGACCCTACTAACACCAATAGGTCGCTCTCCCTAAGGTCTATGAACCAAAACCCCAACCCAAAATACCTCGTGCAAAATCACGTAGGATGTCTAGCTGAAATTTGTAGGTCGTCGTTTTCAAAAACTAAAGTACCTAATATGTAGCTCTACTCAACGCGAACGCGTGGATATGTTGCAATGCAAAATCGGACAACGTATGCTCACCGAATCACTAGATGAAGCTTGTAGATGGAGCTCGCAAAACCGGACCGTACGCGTGCAATGTAGGTATTGGTGCGTAGCTCTCGTCAGCGGCAACACGCTGCACTTCTCCGCACTCGATTCCGATCACCGGTGCACGCATAGCATCAAGATGAAGCTCTCACTCTCTCTCGTACACAGTACGCTCACTCATAGACTTCAAACTTTTTTAAAATGACAAAAGGTTTTTTCATTAAGGTCAAAAAGTGATATAAATACCTTACCATCTCAAACCCTAATGTTCCAATTTAACCATCTACTCAATCTAAATGTCAAAACTGGGATACAATCTGGAAACTTCTGTAAGCCCCAATATTTACAAAGGTGAAATGTCGGGTTTCCTCAATAAATGAATAATTACAAAAATAATAATCCACCGAGCAGTCATTTTCTGTAGGGTGTGTCGAGCTTCTAACACTTCCTTGCTGAGTTTCAAGAATGCCTACATTGCGGTACTCATTGCTTTCCCCCCTGCATATTGAAACGCTGCAAAACTTTCTCAATGTATGTTTCTTGAGATAAGTCAAGAAAACGATGTTTGAGATCTCTTTTAATTCGCATGTCAAGAAAGGGTGTAACATCCCCCAAATCTTTCATTGCAATATGGTTGCTAAGTGTTTTCTTCAAGTTGGCAATCTCCGCAATGGATCTCCCAGCTATAAGCATGTCATCAACATACATAACTAGAATGATCGTTGAGCCGTCATCTGGTGTACAAGCAGTGATCCTCTTCACTCCTTTTATATCCTTGAGACCTCATACATGCATCAAATTTATGATACCACTGCCTTGAACCCTGCTTTAAGCCATAAAGTGCCTTTTTGAGCTTACTTACTAGCTGCTCACGGGATACGTTCTCCTGAACAAACCCTTCAATCTGTTGCATGTAAACATGCTCATCGAGATCCCCATGAAGAAATGCTGTCTTTACATCCATTTGGACAAGTTACATGTCTTCAATTGCTACAAGACCAAGTACGGTTCTAAGTGTTTGTCATCTTGACCATAGGCGAGAAGATTTCATCAAAAGCGACTTGCTTTTGCTGTTTGAACCCTTTGGCTACAAGTCTAGCCTTGTATTTTGGATTTGGATCACCTGAGGTAAATTTCTTCTTGTAAACCCATTTGCAAGGTAAAGCTTTCACAACATTTGGAAATTCTGCCAAGTCCCAAGTGTCATTATCCAGAATTGAGTTATACTTAGATTCCATAGCTTGCTCCCACTTCACCACATCATTTGTCATCATGGCTTCTTGGTAGCAGCTTGGCTCACCGCAATCAATCAACATGATGTAATCAAGACCTGACTCGAAACGCGCAGGTGGACAAGAGACTCTAGTAGACATCCTCACTCCTTGACCATTGCTATCTACTCCCTCTGGAGCATTGATAGTGGAAGGTACATCACTAGCCCGCTGAGTTGATTTCACAGTCTCTGAGGCAACATCCTCAAAAGTGACTCTCCGAACCTCTATTTCTTTGATAGGTTGTTTGTGCATCTTTGACTCATTGAAGATCACATCTGAACTACGGATGACTCGACGAGATTCTAGGTGCCAGAGACGATATCCCATCTCTCCCTCTGCACCATATCCAATGAAAATACATTTGTGTGACTTTGGCTCTAACTTCTGTTGAAGTTGTTTAGGCACGTGAGCATAAGCTTCACAACCAAAAACACGTAGATGGTCATAGTGGGGCTTATGTTTAGACCATAATTTTTTGGAATCTCATAACTCATGGGCGTACTAGGTGAACGATTTATAATGTAAATTGCGATCAAGACAGCTTCTGCCCAAAAGCCTTGTGTGAGATTTTCCATAGAAAGCATGGCTGTGACTCTTTCCTGAATCATATAATTCATGCACTCAGCAATTCCATTCTAAGCTGGTGTGTATAGTGCAATAAACTGTCATTTAATCCCCCTTTTAGCACAAAAATTGTCAAACTTCTTGGAGACATACTCTCCATTGTTGTAAGTCCACAACCTCTTGAGTTTCTTGCCAGACTGATTCTCAACAAATTCCAAAACTTTTTTGGAAGACAGAAAGAACTTGATCCTTAAGTTTCAAAGGATATGCCCACACCTTTCGATTAGGTCATCTGTTAATGTCACAAAATAGCTGCCCCCCCCAGGGATTCGGTTGACATAGGACCATAAACATCAATAAATACTAAATCTAGAGGTTCATCTCGCTTTTGACCCAATGGTAAGTGAATGGACCTAGTTTTTTTGCCATAGATACAATGCTCACAAAAAGGAACGTCAACATAAGACAAGACAGGTAAGTAGCCAAAACAAGTCAGAGTTCTTATTCCTTTTTGGCTAATATGACCTAGCTGACAATGCCACAACTCAGTAGACGGCAGCTCGGCTATAGATATGTAATCATGACCAACATCTGACACATGCATGGAATACAAGGTACCATGCTTCTAACCTCTGAGTACAACAAGATTTCCTTTGCGTACTATCCATGAACCGTCGCCAAATGTGGTGTTGTAGCCCAAATCATCAAGTTGGCCAACAGAAAACAAACTCTTAGTTTACTTGGTCACATGTCTGACATTACATAAAGTAAAGTGCATGCCATTCCTTAGATGAAAATTGACATTTTCGACACCCTCAATGTCTAGTTCATAAGCATCACCAAGTCTCACTTTGCCACAAGAGTGAGAATAAGTAGAGAACCACTCTCTATGTGGTGTCACATGGAAATTTGCACCAGAATCTACTATCCAATTTTGTGCATACTTTACATCTTCTATAACAAGACCCTCGACAAGTAGATTTGTTGTGAAGACCAATACGTCAGAGATAAGTGGCATAACAACTGCTGGAAGAGTCTCTATAATAGGAGCATTTGAAGACTCTACCACATTGATCTCCTCTAACTTTGCTTTGCCCTTGTTTGAATCATCAGACTTAGAAGTGTCACGAGATTGTTTATCCTTCTTGCTTTGGTTCCATTTCCTGCAATCCTTCTTCGCATTCCCTTTTTTATGGAAGGATAGCACTCGACATTATGCATAGAACCCCAAGACTTACTACGTGAGCCCCCATGTTCCTTGTTTTTGGCACGACTTTGAGTGCGACCCCTCTGTCTATCACTAGCAACATACGCATCACCATCCTTCTTTCCTTCGAGAGATTTCTTGCAAATCTCCTAGGTAAACAGACTCCCAAGAACGTCATTGTACACTAGACCGGTACCAGGTGCGGAGTTGCTAATCATAGTATAGAACGTATCCCAAGACGAGGGTAAACTGCATAACAAGAAGATACATTTGATTTCCTCATCGAAGACCAAAACCCTGAGTGGTCAACTGAGTGAAAATGATATTGAACTCATTAATGTGAGTAGAAATAGTGTCCTTTTCCTTCATACGAAGGTCAAACAGCTTCTTCATCAAGAAAACCTTATCAGTGGCACTTTCGTTCTCATAAAACTGGAACACAACTTATCCCATACATCTCTTGCAGTCCTTTCTCCAACTATAGTAAAGTACACAGATTCGGCCAAATGCAAACGGAGGGTAGATTTGGCCTTAGCATTAAGTCTCTCCCACTCATATACTCGCCCTTTGAGCGCTCCATGATAGGATCCAACTGGCCTTTTTGTATAAGAACATCTTGAATCTACTCTTTTCAGATAGCAAAATTCATCCCATCAAATTTCCGGATATTGTAAATATCCTTTTCACCACTAGATGACATGGCTACAAGCTAAAGATAATATGGTGATAAACACTGGTAATTTTGGGAAAAATTTGGCAAAGTTTCCCAAAAAAACTGACAGAATCTCAATCCAAAACTATCACAAGAGAACAGTTACGCATCAAAAGTAATGCTCTCAGAGCATAAGACAGGCACATCAACCACTAACTATGCATAAAAAGTCAAAAGCTGACTTAAGACTGCCAACACGGCGTCAAATGCATCTATCCCTCTCTATACATGTCCTATGGCAAGGCCATGAAAAAGGAGTACTCCAGCAACCTGTATCACCGAAAGGATGTCAACATTCGAGAATCCCCCAGCTCAAGAAAACCTCATGCTATTGACCCTCACAAAAGGTTTGCAGACAAGAAACCAGCCCAATCTCAGAAAGGGCCTCCAAACAGAGTCTCAAAACCGGTTGGGACTGCCAAAAACAAGCCAAATTGGCTCCACAAAAGGTACATATGGCAGTTTTCGCAACTCAACGTACATCCACTGTCAACAATACTGCAAGGTGCAGTATACACACTCAAACAAACACCAAACAAAATGTGCAAGCAGTAAACAAATCCGTGTAGGGAGTAAAGATGCTATCAAAAGAGCTGAAGCACTATCAAAAGTGCCAAAACAATGCATATGCGCATCAAGTACTCCCACTGAAATCTGTGCTGATACAAAACACTGCAACCTATAAGAAACCTGGATGTCCTGTATGTATACAAGAACCTGTGAGGAGATGGATGCCTAAAAAACCCAAGACAATGTCAATGCCAAAAAGTGCTCCTAATCAGCCCATAAACACCGTCTTAATAGCACATAATAGCCATCAAACAACTATATAAAATCTCAAAATAGTCTCTGAACAACTTGCACCTGTGTCTTGTACCTGTACCTCTAGCAAAAGTGGACTTGAAAAATACAACTCCTGAAGTGTAGCTCGGATGAAGCTTTTGACTGCACAAACAACTTCGAAAGCTTGATTGAAACGCTCTCGGAACGTTGAATTTGCCGATGCTGAAATTGGAAACCTGTTTGCACTTTTGAAAGTGCACGCGCGCACGGACGTGAAACGGAAAGCACAAACCTTGATCTGATACCAGTTGAAGGTGCCACGAGAAGCGTGTGCAGGTGCAAGTGCGAGAGCAGAGAGAGAGAGAGACCTACTTTGGGTGGAGTGCACATCAACGTTATCTTGTTGCAGCTCCTTATTCATTTTTGTATATTAAAGAATAAGTGTATATAGGTTAAGTTAGTAGACGGGTTAGTAGTAAGTGGGATGTCCGGCCAGTTGGCCTAAATCCCAACAGGGGGTGGCGGACGAAGGGGGGGATAAAATTACTTGAAACGAGAATCCTCTTTCAAAAAATCCTTTGATTATGATTAAATTACCCTTCAAATCTCAACTTCCCGTTGAGGGAATTAGATACTAACTTAATTAGATCACTAGAAATCTTACACACATACTTTATAGAGAGGATTTTTTTTCCCTATTTCTTTATGTAACTTGAATACATAATCAAAGAAAAAGTTGTGAGCCTTTCATGAGAGCATTCCTTTTGAGAAATTTTAATGTCTCTTTTAGAAAATAAGTTTAGCTCCAAGTTTAACACAAAAAAAATTCCAATACTAAATTTCCTTCGATTTTATGGCATTTATCTCCATTGAGTAATTTAGGTAAGAGAATAAGAGTAACTTTAAAATTGATAAGAGATTAGGAATTAAGAAGTGATTATAGATATTAGCCACCATTTATCATGCATACTATTTAAATAAGTATGATCTCCAAGCACCTATGGATAAAGAGAGTGCTTTCTACTCTCCCTAGGCCATACTAGCCTAGTAATCTAAAAAAAGTAAAATGATGGAACTTGAAATAACATCATAGTTAGTGGTTAGCGACATTGTTAATTAAAGATTAATAGTGACCCATAATTTGAAAGGAACAACAAAAATAATAATTTGTTCTTCTTCTCAAGCAAGCAAGAGGAAAGCTTGCTTATGGAAACATGAAAGCTTAAGCATGAATTAACTTAGGATTAAAAGAAAATCAATTTCAAGATGTGCAATAGCATGAAGATGACAAGACAATTGTAATGCATGCACATGACAAAATGTATGTACTACACATGGAGGTGAAAGCATGATAACATGGCATGCTTTAACCCGTTCGTGCTAATTAGCACAACTTTGACATACGCTAACTAGTACAATAACACAAGCTAGATCTCTAAGATCTATGATGTATGATATATCAATAGAAAGCTCCTGAAACAAGGAATCCAAATGTACAAACTTCAACAGATATTGATATTATTGGCGATAATTTTACCGTGCACCCTAGTTTTTTTAGGTATGCTAATTTGAATATGCTAACAAGCACAAAAAGCATGTCACATTAACATGCATTTACCCATGCACAAGGGCATTATGAACAAAAGCACACGACTAGACACTGCAATTGAATATGGTAAGACCTTCCCAACACACATGAGTACACACATAAACATCAATAGCATTGTAAATGGAATGTATGCATGCTATGCACCATAGGTCACAATGATTGTGTTCTCAGCATTTTGGATCAATAAAGGTCAATATGAAGATCAGGACATGATGAAGATATATGATAAAGATCAACATGTTGACATGACGACAATACATGAAGCCAATGACAACAAGATGAAGATGAAGATGAAGATGACAACAACAACGACGACAACGATGACAACAACAACAACAACAACAAAAACAACAACAACAACAACAATTACAACAACAACAAATGACAAGACAATAAGACACCTTTGAAGAGGAAGTACATAAAGACTTCTTCACACATGAATGAATGGATGATGTTTACTACCTAGGACTACTAGTGTGAACCTACTAAGTCCCACTTGTGAACCATGGTGATGAATCTAGTAGAGAACCGTTATGATGTATCATGGGACATTGAACCATGGTCGCTGAGAATTGCCACAATGTATTCAATTGAGAACTGTGAAGTGTTGAATCCAATGAGAACTACCATGATGTATCAGGTAGATGAATCATGTTAGCCTAGGAGTACACCATGACATGAATACATACATGAAGTCTTTGTAAAAAATCCAAGTTTGTCTTAACGAGGTGATTGCTGGGGTAAGCCCAACTCGTGAAAAAGCCCTCAAGCCACCTAGGAAAGAATAGATGTTGACGTGATCCAATAACGAGAGGAGGCATTCTCTCTAGCCCAAATGATTGTAAATCACTAAGCCTACTTAAGAGGCCATTTTTTGATAAATCAATTTCACTTTGATTTTTACTAATTGTGTCTCTACTCTCTCTCTCTATATCTCTATCTCTCTCTCTCTCTCTCTCTCTCTATATATATATATATATATATGCTCTTGCATTTGGCATAGCCTAACCCTAATTTCCATCTCTCCAACCCTAGCCCTAACACCATGGTTAAGCTAAGGATCCATCCTTCATAGCCTAATGCTAAACGATTGGTGATTAGGGAACACACTTCCAAATAGCAATCCATGCTGGTGTGGATAGCTAGAGACAAATTTCTTGTAGTTACTTGCACCCATCCATAGCGTTGAGAGAGGTTGTAGCAGTTATTTGAGGTCTAATTTACGTTGCACTCAAGGCATTGAGAGGACGTAGTGGCTTCAATACAACAACCCTTCAAAGATAATATAGCAGCTTCAAATTGGCATTCCTGAGAGGGAGTTTGGGTTGGAGCACAATGGTGGGCCCTCATGGAATGCGTGATGATAGAAGCTACTGACGATTGAGGGTCAAAAGTTGGATCCAAAAGGTGACGAGGGTGCTTGGGAAGGTGTGATGGTAATCTCTTGATTATATGGTGATGTCAAGCCACAGATCAAGAGGTTCTACGAGCATTGAGAAATTACAAGCATGGGATGCGAGTATTATGCGTGGTCGACAGGGTTGTGCTAGAGGTGCAAGGATAGAACAAGTAATGATAGAAGGCATGGATGATATCCCATTGTAGTATCCCATTGAAGATAAAGATGAAGTGGGGATATTTAGTAGGTGCAGTTGGCGATATTCCGGTGGTAGTGATGGCCAGTTTTTGAAACCACGGCCGCAAGAACCAACCCCAATCGGGGACGAGCACAATACCAAAAAAAAACGATAAGAGACATTCTTTTTAACATTCACCACCCCCCCCCCCTCCCCCCCCCCCCCCCCCCCCCCCCCCCCCCCCTTTCTATGCTTGCCCAGCGTGGGCCACCACAAATTTGGCGACACCCCCCCTCCATTATCACCAGATGACAGAGGTTTCTCTCTCTCTCTCTCCTACTCGGCCCTGACAACCCACCATCTCTCTCTTACCCTGCTTCTGTGTCGCCTAGCCCAATGGGCTCATAAAACAAATGGCCTCTTGTTTTTCTTCCAATGGCGGGCTGCCATGCTTTTACAAGAGTCTTCCTCTCTCTCTTTCATTATTCATATTAAAGCTCTCTCTCTCTCTCACACACACACACACACACACACACACACACACACACACACACACACACACACACACACACACACACACACACACACACACACACACACACACACACACACACACACACACACACACACACACACACACACACACACACACACCCCTCCTTGCTTGTCCATACTCCTGCCCAGCGGGCCGCCATACCACCCTCTCCTTACACACTCTCTTGCCACCTCACCAACCCCCCCACCTTGTTCGACATGTGGTGGGCCGACCCTTCTTCACACTACTCCCTCCCCTCACACTCACTCACTCACACTCTCTCTCCCCCTACTCTTCTCTCTCCCTCCTTTGTCCTAAGTCTCTCTCGCTCTCTGTGCGAACGGCCCCGCAGGCGTATCCAAAGAAGCATTCTTCTCTCTCTCTCTCTCTCATAACCCAACACACCACCCTCATCCCCCCTTCCCTGGCCCGCTACCCCCTTACCCCACCCCGTTGACCATAAACTCCCCCCCCCCCCCCCCTCATCTCAGTCGGCTACAATGCCGCACGAGCTCGCTCTCATTCTCTCTCTCTCTTTTTCTCCCTCACACTCATTGTGTCAAGCCCACAGCGCTGCCATGCGGTGCAAAACTTTCTCTCTCTCGATCTCTTATTCACACCCACATACACACACACACTACCCCCCCCACCCCCCCATACCCCTCATTCGTCAGCCATAGGGCTGCACCATTCACTCTCTCTCTCGCTCTCTCTCAACCGGCCTACAGGCACAATGAAGATGCAATCTCTCTCTCTCTCTCTCTCTCTCTCTCTCTCTCTCTCTCTCATACACACCCCACACACACACATGCACACACACACACACACACGCATGTACACGTGCGTGCACACACACACACACACACACACACACACACACACACACACACACACACACACACACTTGTTCAAAGTGTTGCTTACAAAAAAAAGAGTCTATCATAAATAAGAGCAGATAAACCGCCTAGGTTCCTCTTACATCACGGTTAAGCCATCCATTACATGATCACACAAACAACTATCGCAATAGAAACATATGGGTGGTCGTTCAGTAAGGGGCAGGATACGATTAGCTAATGCCATGCTTAAACCTCTGGTTCGGGGAGAATAATCAAAGTATCCTCGTAAGTAGGGGCCAAAATGAGGACATAGGAAGAGCTTGTGATGAGGAATAAATTGTGCCAGTAGGAATAATCGCTCTGAGAACCCGCGCTTCATAGACTGCTCAACGTAATAGTATTTCGGACCTAAACCCATGGCCTCTTTTACCATTGCCAGACTAATGTTCTTCTTGAAATGCTCTCGACTCCATAATGTTACTTTGGTGAGTTTATCTTGATATGTCCACCACTGTGTTTGGGCTACAGATGTTCCCTGGTTCGGAAAGAGGAGGCTGGCATATTTTTTTGACAAATGATCTGCGAGCTAACTCATTAGACTGCTGCAGGTGTTGGACTGCAAAAGCTAATATTAGATCAGTGTTTGTTGCCATGAAGGATAAATGTAAAAAAGCATACTAATTTCCTGTACTAGTGTCTGATGCCACTCCAATGGCTTCCTTTCTTTTATACTGAATAGGGTATAACTCTGCTATGCCCTGACTCGGGTTAAAACACCAAACAAGAGGTATGTGGAAGATATGACCTATCCTTGATTGGTATAGGGAATAATGTTTAAAGATCTTCTGAATACCTTGCATGTAGTTTCTTATGAAGTGATATAACCTAGTGTTAAAAACCCTTCATCTAGTACATATGTGCTGATGCCACTCCAGGCTCGGCTTTATACAAAACAAGGAAATACCTTAAAACACCTAACGTGGGTGTAGGAAAGCTTTTTTATAAAGGGACTTGGAAAAATATGCATTACCCCTTGAAATACTAATAGGCAGGGACTAATTGGTTCTTAGTACCTAAAAATATCATCGGGTATGGGGCCTTTAGCCTACCAAAGCTGTAGATACCTGGAAGATATGACTTAGCCTTGATGATATATGGAATAATGTTTGGTTTTTCCTCTGAATACCTTGCTAGTTGCTTATGGTATATTTCTTTGCATATAATCGATTATAAAAAAACCCTTCATCTAGTACGTGTGTACTAATGCTACTCCAGGCCTGCTCTATACAGTACGAGAAAATACTATAACTTTTTTGGCCTAATCCCCCTAAAAAAAAGAAGAGAAGCACACCTAACTTGTATTGTATAGATGTTGTGGTCTTTGTATAAGGAGAACTTTGAAAAATGTGTAGTACCCTTTGAAATACTAACTGGTTGTCTACAATAGGATTGGAATAATTGTTTCTTAATACCATCATCAATTGGGCTGTAGCCTACCAGGGTATATTACCTCTTGTCTACCTCTCAGAACTTCTATGGTGCATGGGAATGCTAGCTTAACATGGTATTTCCTTCTTAAGGGGAATTGGTAACTACTACTTCTCATAAAAGTTTAAATTGGACTAAGAGTGGGTCATTATCTTTTGCCTTCGAGATAATTATTACTGACAAACCACACCCTGCACGGCTGTTCGATCTACATGCCATGCCTCGGCGACGATCGTGCTCGTTCATATGCTTCTCCTTGGCTTTGTGCACCTGTGTCATCCTCTCGTAGCAGTATGACAGTATGCATATCTTTTGGGATTACGGGTTGACGAATCCGATCTCGTACAGTACGCTCTGTATTGACACCAAGGCTATATAAACTTGTGAGTATTTGCACTCACTTGGCATTTGTTTACTGTATATGGTAAGGGAATTTGTAAATGTTTTTACATTGAGAGGTGAGAACTGTTCTGCACTCGGATAAAATTGTCTTCTACTATCATGACAAGTGGGAAGGAAATCATCGTGGGGGCTGGAATGCCTACTACTCCGAGTTCACAGGTCGAATAGCTTGTAGCTTTGTCTGCGTGGAAAATACTGTGTATTTGTTTTTGGTATTATGTTTTGATTCTGATGCGGAGATAATCTTTCCATACATGTTGTTGGGTTCTAACTTACAAAATAAATGAAGCGTACATACTAAGAATGATACCCTATAGGACATAGGATTGCTGTGGGTGTTTCTCCTAGCTCATGACTGGTTCGTAACTATAAAAAACTGTAAAATGGTGCTTTGTTTTTATGATTAGGGGCATTTTTGTGATACATATCGTGGGGTTGTGGATCTGAGAACTGATTGTATTATACTATGTCAGAGATCTGCTGAAAAAATCCGGGTTAAAGAGGACTATCTCTACCTCTATCGTATTCTGTCTGGTTTTTGATTGGCTTCTAGAAAACTTCAAAATATATCTAATCGCAGGGTGAAGCTTGTTTTGCTGATTGTGTGTTTTACAGGACATGATGAAAAAAGTGACACCTTTATGAGATTTTTTATGGGTAAAGAATTAGGCTTGCACCGTTAAAAATCTGTTTCCATAATATTTGAATAACTAGGAGGCTTATCTTGACTTCTAAAAATAGATATTAATGACATGGATAGGGTTTTGTGTCTCTATAACATAAAAGGCCGATAATTGGGGCACTCATGGATAGTGTATGATAGGATATCTCTTAAAGAGGAAAAAATTCTGCTCTAAACCAAGATGAAGCAATTTTTGTGTTCCGGGCATCATAGAAAACCTAATTACGACCATATTAATGACCGTGATATAAAGGTGCAGCCCGTGATCATTTGTATATTTGCCCTAGCTATGTGGTATACTAACAGGCAGTAAGGCATCTCAACTGAGGACTTTTATCCAAGGATAGCTCTATTCTATGATAGAAACCAATATTCTAAAAAATGGTTCTCTAAAAAATGGGGTAGTGGCCTTAACTGGCTGCTGTATAGTTCAATAATAAACTACAAAATTTGGATCAAAAATGTGGTGAGCTACTAAATCCTAGGTGACTAACATGGTGCACTAGGAGATGATTGGCATGTATTCATTTTTAAATATATATACTGAATTTTACTTTGCTCTCTAGTAGGAAGGAACGTAATATTCTGAGGAAATTTTTTTCTTCGATGATCTGGTTGTGTATGGAAGACTTGATCTTGGTTTCACATCTCGGTGTAAAAGTATTATAGCCTGTATTGCTGCTAGGGATGTCGTCTATCTTGTGTTGGTACTGTGTATTGAATACTTTAGGTTCATTATACTCTTGAAAATGATTGGTTAAATACTTTAAATATAGACATCTCAATGCTTTATAGCAAGGAATTGAGCTGCGTATTCCTAAGCAAGAAATAAGCAATATCGTGTGCATATTACAAACGTGGCTGACCTTGTTTCTGGGAATTTGCTGCCTTATGCTGTGATACCCAGACCTCTACTTATGTTGTCTAAAACCTTAACGGTATGTAGTGAGTTTTAAAATTGAACAACGGAGTTAAGAAATTATGATAAAAATAAAAAAAACCCCCAATTGTATGTATGTAAAAGAACCCTTCCTCTATCACTTCTAGAGGAAAAATACCGAGTATTTTACTACATAAAATCTGTATGAGATACTTTTTTCTAAGTGTATATATATGGTGCTGTGAAGAATGAAAAGAAGAAGTATAGTATCATGTGAAATTATTTTCAAAGGATCATATGGAAACACATAAAGAATTATTTGTTTTATTATTGTGACATGGATAACAACTGGGATGCCCATGCATCACCTGTATACGATAAACAATTGCTAACTGAGCGTTTTCTTGTTTATTATGGGTGCAGGTGAGGGCTACCTTCTTTGATTAAAACAGGATATTCTTTATGTTTTGGAACTGATGCTCATTCGAATGGGGAGCAGCTCTACTACCATTCTTAGGGATTATATTTTTCCTATGGTGTATTCTAAGTTACTGATACCATGTATAGAATTTATTTTCAAACATGCAAATAAATTTTTGTGCATAACCCTGATACTTGTCTAGGATCTGGTTGTCCGTGAACACTTGTGTTCGCTCGCGTATATATGTATTTAAAACAACAACACACACACAATAAGCGCAAAAGAGGGAAGGACTTGTCCTTTCATCTCGGACTCCGGTTCTAGCACTTAGTGCCTGTTACTATATTTTAGGATATTGTAAAAGGCAGGGGCATTAGTGCATAGTCGCAGTGGTCCTTTTGACCGGACTGGTTTTAAAGTTGCTAATGCTACCAATCTATATGACCCTTGTTTAGCACTTTCATACATAAGAAAATTCTATTGTGCCTTGTTAGTTCACCTTTTAAAATAGTATTACTGTCCTCCAGGGCATTCGGAAACTTACTGCTAGAATGTAGAGATCATATCTGATATATTTATCAGAGGCCTGTTAAATAATGGTCTGAATCACATTCCACATTTTCCCCTTAATCCCAACCTTGCCTTACTGGTGGTTCTTGAGTGCCTGGCAGACATGGCCTTAAAACTCCAACTGGAGTTGAAAGATCACATTATATTGACACATACACTTAAAGAAATCTTCTGGAACAAAATTAGTCTTTTACCACAAGGATGGTTGAGCACTGAGACTACTTGGCTTACCCCCCAGGCGAGGGCATCCTTCTGGAACATTAAAACATGCTGGTTTATTGTTGGTCTTGATAAAGCGCCAAATACGGCTTGTCTCATATGTCGAAGGCTTGCCTTTGAATCAGCCCATGATAGGCTTAAGGGGAATGAGTTCTTTGAACTCTTGTTCAATCTACACGCCATGCCTCGACAACGTGCTCGTTCATCTGCTTCTGCTTGGCTTTGTGCACCTGTGTCATCCTCTCGTAGCAGTATGACAGTATGCATATCTTCTGGGATTACGGGCTGGCTGATCCGATCTACAGTACGCTCTATATTGACACCAAGGCTATATAAACTTGTGAGTATTTGCACTCACTTGGCATTTGTTTACTGTATATGGTAAGGGAATTTGTAAATGTTTTTACATTGAGGGGTGAGAACTGTTCTGCACTCGGATAAAATTGTCTTCCACTATCATGACAAGTGGGAAGGAAATCATCGTGGGGGCTGGACTGCCTACTACTCCGAGTTCACAGGTCGAATAGCTTGTAGCTTTGTCTGCGTGGAAAATACTGTGTATTTGTTTTTGGTATTATGTTTTGATTCTGATGCGGAGATAATATTTCCATACATGTTGTTGGGTTCTAACTTACAAACTAAATGAAGCGTACGTACTAAGAATGATACCCTATAGGACATAGGATTGCTGTGGGTGTTTCTCCTAGCTCATGACTGGTTCGTAACTATAAAAAACTGTAAAATGGTGCTTTGTTTTTATGATTAGGGGCATTTTTGTGATACATATCGTGGGGTTGTGGATCTGAGAACTGATTGTATTATACTATGTCAGAGATCTGCTGAAGAAATCCGGGTTAAAGAGGACTATCTCTACCTCTATCGTATTCTGTCTGGTTTTTGATTGGCTTCTAGAAAACTTCAAAATGTATCTAATCGCAGGGTGAAGCCTGTTTTGCTGATTGTGTGTTTTACAGGACATGATTAAAAAAGTGACACCTTTATGAGATTTTTTATGGGTAAAGAATCAGGCTTGCACCGTTAAAAATCTGTTTCCATAATATTTGAATAACTAGGAGGCTTATCTTGACTTCTAAAAATAGATATTAATGACATGGATAGGGTTTTGTGTCTCTATAACATAAAAGGCCGATAATTGGGGCACTCATGGATAGTGTATGATAGGATATCTCTTAAAGAGGAAAAAATTCTGCTCTAAACCAAGATGAAGCAATTTTTGTGTTCCGGGCATCATAGAAAACCTAATTACGACCATATTAATGACCGTGATATTAAGGTTCATCCCGTAATCATTTGTATATTTGCCCTAGCTATGTGGTATACTAACAGGCAGTAAGGCATCTCAACTGAGGACTTTTATTCAAAGATAGCTCTATTCTATGATAGAAACCAATATTCTAAAAAATGGTTCTCTAAAAAATGGGGTAGTGGCCTTAACTGGCTGCTGTATAGTTCAGTAATAAACTACAAAATTTGGATCAAAAATGTGGTGAGCTACTAAATCCTAGGTGACTAACATGGTGCACTAGGAGATGATTGGCATGTATTCATTTTTAAATATATATACTGAATTTTACTTTGCTCTCTAGTAGGAAGGAACGTAATATTCTGAGGAAATTTTTTTCTTCGATGATCTGGTTGTGTATGGAAGACTTGATCTTGGTTTCACATCTCGGTGTAAAAGTATTATAGCCTGTATTGTTGCTGGGGATGCCGTCTATCTTGTGTCGGTACTGTGTGCTGAATACTTTAGGTTCATTATACTCTTGAAAATGATTGGTTAAATACTTTAAATATAGACATCTCAATGCTTTATAACAAGGAATTGAGCTGCGTATTCCTAAGCAAGAAATAAGCAATATCGTGTGCATATTACAAACGTGGCTGACCTTGTTTCTGGGAATTTGCTGCCTTATGCTGTGATACCCAGATCTCTACTTATGTTGTCTAAAACCTTAACGGTATGTACTGGGTTTTAAAATTGAACAAAGGCGTTAAGAAATTATGATAAAAATTAAAAAAAACCCCCAATCGTATGTATGTAAAAGAACCCTTCCTCTATCACTTCTAGAGGAAAAATACCGAGTATTTTACTACATAAAATCTGTATGAGATACTTTTTTCTAAGTGTATATATATGGTGCTGTGAAGAATAAAAAGAACAAGTATAGTATCATGTGAAATTATTTTCAAAGGATCATATGGAAACACATAAAGAATTATTTGTTTTATTATTGTGACATGGATAACAACTGGGATGCCCATGCATCACCTATATACGATAAAAAATTGCTAACTGAGCGTTTTCTTGTTTATTATGGGTGCAGGTGAGGGCTACCTTCTTTGAGTAAAACAGGCTATTCTTTATGTTTTGGAATTGATGCTCGTTCGAATGGGGAGCAGCTCTACTACCATTCTTAGGGATTATATATTTCCTATGATGTATTCTAGGTTAGTGATACCATGTACAAAATTTATTTTCAAACATGCAAATACATTTTTGTGCATAACCGTTATACTTGTCTAGGATCTGGTTGTTCGTGAACACTTGTGTTTGTTTGCGTATATATGTATTTAAAACAACAACACACACACACCCCCTCCACATACATATACACACATACTCACAATACCCACACCCTCACACAATCACAAATAGAGCACACACACCTACGCACATGCACATATTAAAAAAACACACGCACGTCATACACACCCACCAAAAATAAAAAAACGAAGGAATCAACATCATCAGCAAAAAAGAAAGACGATCATGTCGCGCGATGCTCACACCGAAACAAGAAAAGACACCGAAGGCATGCTCCAAACGGCCCCGAAATTGGCGAACATGCTACACTGATGCACCAATGAGGTCCGCCGTTCATCGGCATCTTATCCACGACACATCTTTGCAGTAATATCTGTAGGTTGTCATTACTTTTCTAGTTTCAAGCCAAATCTTGTAAAAAACCCCAATTGTAAATTATCACCTCTCTCTAGGTGATGGTCACAAAGGCTCACCTAGGAGTTTTCATCTTTTAAATTCCCCTACGATAGAGCAAGGTTCAACCATCTACTAGGACCCACTGCCTTGCTTTGTCTCCCCTGATCAGGGCCTTAACCTAATCAGAACTACCCTAAACCTAAAGCAGCCTGCACCTATAAAAGGCATTGAGAGGTCACCATCGGGGGGAATGGGGGGGGGGGTGTGTCAGCACTTGGTAGCATTTTGGTGGAAGGGATTGGAAACACTTGTATCAAGAGAGAGGGGATTCAGTGTAGCATTTTGGGGATGAGCACTATGTGAAGAAGCCATATCTACACCGTGACTCCAATGGTCGCCATGCACTCACGCTAGCAAAAATCTCCGTGTCTATGAGTCACCTCTAGAGAATGCACTATTAGGCTTACTATCTCTCTCTCTATCTCTATCTATCACCATGGTTGCCACCTCGCCAGAAATAAGGTTTCTATAAATACATTTAAAGCAGTTTTCCCTCTCACCCTGAGGGCTTTTCATCACCTGCGTCTCTCTCTCTCTCTCTCTCTCTCTCTCTCTCTCTCTCTCTCTCTCTCTCTCTCTCTCTCTCTCTCTCTCTCTCTCTCTCTCTCTCTCTCTCTCTCTCTCTCTCTCTCTCTCTCTCTCGGTGTGCAGAGTTTATATCACTTTGAATCACCGTTTTCCGCATCCTAGCCGCTCAAAGCTAGGTGGTGCCCCCTATTCATTTCACTGTGGCTAGCTCGACGTGCAGTGGCTCCTAGCGTTTGAGACCGTCGGGGTCTGTGTCGCGCTTTGCACTCACCATTTGGTGGCCCCACTGAGGAGGGATTCTTGAAAACCTTCGATTTACAATGCTAAAGACAACGCATGTCGTCGACCATGGATGAATGGCTGGAAGAATTCTCCAAGTGGAGAACGGAGGAGGAGGAGACTGAAGAAGCACTAACCGCCTTCATTGAAGTACTACTACCAGGTTGTAGTGTTGTCAGTATTCAAGAGGTAAGCTCCCCATCTCAAGCTACTCGTGCTAACCGCAAATTAAGAGCATCAAGTGGGAAGGCTATGAAATTCCATCACTGTTGTTGACCAAAGCACACTATCAATGAATGCCAGCAATGAAGGTAACGACGGGGCTGAAATCATCTACATCGACGTTCACCGCGAGGAGGTTGTCTATATCAAGGGAGAAAAAAGATCGGTAAGGCCTCTCTTTTCTAAGGAGACTACGAGAAAAGGTACAGCCTTTGCCCCTCAGTGGCCAAAGGGGCCAATCGAGCCAAAGGAAAGGAAGGGCTAGGCCAGTCTAGAAACACATGACCCCAAAGGAAGAAGCCCCTGGCCATACCAGTGCTTCAAGTTCAAGAAGCCGAGTCGTGCCTAGTTTGCCAAAAGAAGGTCATGCGAGGCAAAGCTGCAAAAGGTCCCCTATCGATTTGCGCGATGCATACGAGTACTGCCAGTCTATTTTGACAATGATGAAGAAAAGGTGGTAAGAATGATTCCATACCCTAGGGAGGAGTGTTTTGGCTACTGCGCTCGCTGTTTTGGAGGACGGGTAGTGGGCCTTCCTCCTCTCCCCGTACAGCTCATCCTGAAGAAATAGTCCACCACGGGTGAGACCCAGTGGACTGGAGATGAGTTACAACTAAATGGAGTTGAGTTCATACAACGCGTTGACTACAATAATTACCTACAGTTGCTGCCAGCTAAAAGGCTAGAAGCCATCACCCCATACATGCTGAGCAACAAAGGAAAAGTGGAGCCAATGAAAGGCGACGACCTCCTGTGGATGTGCCGACTCATCAACACCGGCATGGTAAGAGTATAAGTAAGTGCTCCACCTTCTGTGCATTGTGGAAAATGGACCAACAGCTTTCTCATTTAGGTTTCTGCAACACATTCATGTGAATATTTATGTAGATAGGAAAATCTCCTACCACCAGAAGATTGTGTATCTGTTTGGTGCTGCGGTGCTAGGAGAAATCCTTAGCTCCCCAAACACTATTATTCTCCCCGTACTGGATTACCACCACTCTATTAATGTTTCCATTTTTATCCTGTTTTAAATCCATCCACCCAACCTTGTAAAGAGCCGCTATGCACCGCTGAATCATTTGTGAAAAAAAATAATAAAAAAATTGTAATTTCTTGCTCATTGAGTTACTACCATGGCAAGCGTCTCTTTCCACACATTTAGTGGAAAGAAGGGAGAAGACATCACCATCGATTTTTTGGATGACTTTGACATCACCTGTGTGGTTTCCAAGAAGGATGACGATGCCTCACAACTACGAATTCTTCCTCTATTGATGAAAGTAGAGGCCAAGTCTTGGTACAATGCTTTGCCCCAAGCTACCAAAAATGCATGGGATGTACTACGTGCTGCCTTTGTAAAGAGGTTTGGTGGAGGCACAACCCCAGAGTTATGGCAGCTGCTGACGGAATTATAACAGGGAGGTCTGCTAGAGTATGCCACTTACAAATCCAAGTTTGTGGATTTGTGGGAGCGATTGGTTGCCTCACTGAAGGAAGGTGAAGGAGTGCCTTATTTCCTGAAGAAGGACCGTTTCATTGCTGGCCTGTGGTCGCCGCTTAAAGGGAAGGTGAAGGGGAGGTTCCCTGCAACGTATGAGTTAGCAATGGAAGTAGCCCGCCTTAAAGACAAGAATCTGTGCATGCAAGCAAGAGTCAACGAGTCAGAGGAATTGAGCTCAGTCCGACTAACCCCAGTGACTGCAACAATCGCTCATATAACCCAACCACAAGAGGCATCAGAAGAGCAACAATACCTATTGAGTCACATCACTACTCAGCTTGAAAGTTTATCCGTGCATTTGGTGCAGCAAGGTCATGCACCTGTCAGAAATCCAGAGCAAGGGAGAGGACAACGAAGGAAAAACCAGGAATACCACTACTACAATTGCGGGGAAGACAACCATGGCATGCATTACTGCCCACTACAAGAAGGTAGAACTTCAATAGAGGAGGAAGACAGAATCAGGTCTCCTCACCAAGGGCAAGACCACCACCACCCAGGCAACCAGGGCCGATTCAACCAGTCCAAATCCTTCGACCACCTGTACAACAACCACCACCACCACCACAACCTCTCATTCCACCGCTACCTCCACCACTTGCTATAAATGAAGCGGTGAGTGTTATTAGCCTGGAAGCTAAAGGGAAGGCAAAGGTAGAAGAACTAGTCCGAGAGAAGAACAAAGAAAAAGGAAAGGTAGAAGAAGTGGATGCGATGGGGGTGAAGTGTGCCAGACACGAAGAAGCCTCTCAAAGGGAGGAGAAAATGAAAGGAAAAGGTGAGTCTAGCAAGCATGCATCTAAGCCTCGACAAAAGATTGACATTGTGGATTTTTCACTCGGTGAGTATGCAAAACCATATGACCTAGTTCAGGATGTGTTGATGCAAGGTCCAAAGATAACTTGGCCCCAATTTCTCCATCTTGCACCACGAATGAGGAGACAATGGACAAAGATGGTAAGGACAAGAAGATCAAGACCAAGGATAGCTGGGGCTATCTCTGGGAGGAATCTTGACGACATCCTACCAACTATGGATGCCCACATCGAGGGGAAACATATCTCAAATGTCTACATAGATGGTAGCACACAAATATGCATCATGAGTGAGAAAATGATGCACCATCTAGGCCTAGAGGTAAGTAGGCCAGCACCCTGCCGAGCCAAAGTGGCAAATAACGTAAGAGTGAAGTGCGTAGGCATTGTGAATGCAGTCAAAGTAAAGGCATTCAACACAGAAGTGGAGGTAGACATTTTTGTCATGCCACACAAAGGGGAGGGCTATCCTATCATTCTTGGAAGACCCTGGCTCATGGCTATGGAAGCTAAGCAAGACTGGAGTACCAGAATGATTAAAATGAAGGATGCTAAAGGGAAGTCCATATTCTACGACATGAGGACTGGGAAGCAATATAACATGATCATCGAGGCTTCGAAAGATGAGTCCACATTCATCCACCTCAGAAGAAGAGACAACAACAACTGAAGAAAGTGACAGTAGCATCGAAGTAATGGGGGTTATCCTCAAAGACCCAAAAAGATTGACACAATCTGAAGCACCACCAGTAAAACAAGAGGGACCATCAAGTACGCAATCCTTGATGGATACAAGTAAGTTACATCGGATCCTCTCCAGTGAGTTAACCGGTGAAGAGAGAAAAGAATATGTCTCTATGCTAGGTAACTTCACATTCACTTGCTTTCTTAGGTGGTTCTCTCTCTACAACAAGTCACCCATAGAGATGTCTTCTCATGGAGCAAAGAATATGAGCAACAGTTTTACCGAAGTAAAACAAATCCTGGCCACACTCCCCACCATTGAACCCCCCAGGTGGGACGAACCATTTTATGTGAACCCCAGTGTAGGAAGTGATACACTTGGAGACGTACTAATGCAAAAGGACCCCCAAACCTCTTTCATGTGTCCTATCTACGTCTCTAGTCGTGTCATGACCCCATCAAAAAAAGGATTCACCACAATAGAGCACATGGTGCTTGCATTAATATTTGCCACTACAAAGTTCCACTCTTATCTATTGCCTAGACCCTTTGTAATTCTAACAATGGAAGAGGTCTTTCCGTATGTAATGCAACACATGGATGTCTCATCTAGGATATCTAAGTGGCTGGTTAGATTACAAAAGTTTGACTACACCATGCAGGTAGAAAACTCCACCAGGGCTAGTCTAGCAGGTATTCTTTCTCATCGTCACTATGAGAAGAAGCTAAAGGTCAACACAGAAGGTAAAGAAGCGACACCAATGATAGAAGTTCCTAAGCTAGAAAGAGATCATTCTCTTTTATTTGATGGAGAATACAAAAGAACAATGGACCAGTCTGCAACTGGCATCGTCATTTTCAATGAGAAAAAGGAGAAGGTATTCTCTATTGGGTATCTGTTACACTCCCACTCCAACAATGAAGCAGAGTAGGTGGCTTTAATTCTTGGATTAGAACAATGTATTTTGCAAGGGATTCAACACCTAAATGTGTTTGGTGATGCTCTGCTTTTGATAAAGCAAATAAATGGCACTTGGATTTGTAAAAATCAGGTTTTACTTGGCCAACTACGTCAAGTTAAGGATCTTTTAAGAAAGTTTGAAGCAGCACAATTATTTCATGTCCCTAGGGACGAAAATCAAGAGGCAGATGCTCTAGCCAAGGAAAGAATACAAGATGTTCCCATAAGAGCAATCAAACTGAAACTACCCCTCTTTCAAGGTAGCAATGCGATGCCTGATATCATCAGCTTCTTAAATACAGGAGAGTGTCCTGAAGGGTACACTAAGGGCCAGAAACAGTGGTTGGTTCGGAAGGCTACAAGATACCACCTTGTAAACAAAAACTTATATTGTAAAGGCAAAGAACAAATTCTCAGGCAAGTACCAATCTCCAGTGAAATCACGAAAGTAATCTCAAGTTGCCATGATGGTGTTTGCGGCGGTCATTTTGCTTTAGATATCACCGGTAGGAAGATTCTATAGGCAAGATTCTCTTGGCCTAGTTTGAACAGGGATGTGCATCATTGATGTAAAACATGCAAGGCTTGTCAAGTATCCAGTGATCATACATTAGCCTATGAAGCATAGAATCCTATCATTTCATATGGACCGTTTGAAAAGTGGGGAATAGATGCAATTGGTCCTCTACCCAAGGGTCCAGTCAGGAAAACTATACATTCTAGTTGGTGTAGACTACATGACCCGATGGGCAAAAGCAGCAGCCACCACACACATTATAGCCCAAGAGGTGGCGAAGTTCATATTTGAACACATTTGTTGCCGTTTTGGCACTCCTCTAGAGATAATTTTTGATAGGGGACCAGGTTTTAGAGGCGACTTAATGGGAGAACTGATGAAAAAGTTAGGCATTACATGCCAACATTCCACACCATACTATCCACAGTGCAATGGCCTTGTGGAAAAGGTAAACGACATGATCTATAAAATCATCACAAAGTAGGTGAATAACCACACAAGTGACTGGGATAAACATCTCATGCCTGCTCTATGGGCCTACCGAACAACATTCCAAACATCACTAGGTTTCACCCCTTTCCATCTAGTATATGGAAAGGAGGCCATTCTACCCATTGAGGTACAGATAGCCAGCTTGCGAGTCATGGATAGCCAATTACAATGCCCAATTGTCAATCTCCTCAACCACATCCTGGATCTGGAAAGGCTCCAACTAGATAGGGAAGATGCAATCAATCACTATGCAACACAAGCAGAGCAACACCAACTCACCTTCAATCAAGGGCTTAA
>NC_140932.1:92573354-92598354 GCF_014529385.1 Adiantum capillus-veneris
TTTCCCTCACACCTCAATGGATTTTCATCACCTGCGTCACTCTCTCTCTCTCTCTCTCTCTCTCTCTCTCTCTCTCTCTCTCTCTCTCTCTCTCTCTCTCTCTCTCTCTCTCAGTGTGCAGAGTTTGTATTACTTCAAATCACCGTGGCCAGCTCGACGTGCATCGGCTCCTGGCGTTTGAGGCCGTCCAAGTCCGTGTCGCGCTTTGCGCTCGCTAGTAGTACCATCAATCAACTTGTCTTATGATACAATAATAGATTGGTGATGTGGTGTGGCATCCAATTGTGACGTGCTGTAAGTGTTGACAGGGCATCTGGAGGAAATATAAAGGTAGCCAAGTGGGAGAGGAGAAGATTAATTTTCAAGCAAGGTAGAGGGTGCATGAGAAGTAGGTGCAAAGCATGAAGCATGAAGCATGAGGCAAAGCTGGCATAGAGCTAAGGTAGAGTGCAATAGATGAAAGAGGCTAGGAAGTACTGATGGATCATTGCAGGGGATGTAGAAGAGTGGATAAGAATGGAAGGCTGTATAGGTGCCATTTGAGTAAACAATGGGCAGACACATGTGGTAGGAAGTGGTAGCAGTAGGAAGCTAGCAATAGCCAAATAGAGATGGGCATTCAAGGGCCAATGGAGAGTGGATGCTCTCATAGCATAAGAAAGGAGAGTTGGGAAAGAATCCAATGAAAGGGTTTTTATTCTAAGGGTGACTCCTTGAAGGGGCAAGATCGTAGCACCATAGATGGGGTCGAGAAGGATCGACCAACTCTAGGGGCATACTCTCGGAGTGCAAGGAAAGAAAGAGGAACGGGAGTTTTGAATTCTACAAAGGGGTAAGACAAGGCCACCATGGCTTCCTTGGGGGAGCTCCAACTTAGAGTATGAGAGAATATCACTAGCTAAGTGATTGGATAAGCATAGTTCAAAGGGAGTATGTGCAATAAAGGGCCTATAAGGTTTACATAAAGAGTTGAGAGGAGGTGAGAAGTGAGAAAAGAGGAAGAGGAAGAGAATATAGACTTGCAAAACCCTCCTTATCTTAAGCTTTATCTATTTTTTTTGGGGTCCTTGATTCTAGTTTTATGGGAAGTTCTACAAGATGTTTTGCATTTGAGGGACGATAAATTTCATGTGTTTATCCTAATAGTGAGAAGTTAGAGCTATAGAGAGGTAACAAGGAACCAAGAATATTATCTGGTCTAGAAACGGAGATAATGAGAGGCAAGTGAAAAGCTCTCAAGGTGTGATCGAAGGGTAGGAATTGGTAATGGTAAAGAGGTTGGCTTTGTTGTGGTATAAACTTTGAAGAAAAGCCCAAGAACCTAGTAATACTACTATGTAGTAGCTTGTGCATAGTAGCCCTATCTATTTTTGCTTACAAGACCAACACTGTAATATTATTTTTTTCTAATTCTTATTGCTCGGTTACATGTAGCTATATTGGCATATACATAGTCGTGATTATATAATTTTGAGAGAGAGAGAGAGAGCGTGTGTGTGTGTGTGAGTGAGAGAGAGAGAGAGAGCGTGTGTGTGTGTGTGTGTGTGTGTGAGAGAGAGAGAGAGAGAGAGAGAGAGAGAGAGAGAGAGAGAGAGAGAGAGAGAGAGAGAGAGAGAGAGAGAGAGAGAGAGAGAGAGAGAGAGAAGGACACGATGAGTGGAAGCTATAAATCAAGAATACTAATGCCAATTCCCACTTTTGATGAAAGGTCAACCTAAGTTCAAGACTTCTAAAAAACATGGCCTCTTGGGATTGTTCCTGCAACATTAAAAATTTTCCTCTCTTCTTATTCTTCCCTTGAACCATATACCATCTCATACCTCGGCGTTGACACCCTTTTATGTGTCTGCCATCTAATATCATTTTTCCAAACTTTTGGATCAATGATCATGAAGGAGTTATTCTATCTTTTTGTTGCATCCACGTGATCATGAAGGAATTATTGTATGTATCTATTTGTTGCATCCACACAATCATGAAGGACTTATTATAAATGCAATCATGTGTCACACTTGTTGAACACAATTGTAGTTCTCTATTAGCGGGTTGTTGTGAGATGGACACCTGAAGCATAGCTATATGTCACTAACATAATATGTCAATACTCAGGGAAGTGACTTGCATGGGGCATGAAGACTCTTTGAGGTTGTCAGTCCTCAAGAAGTGAACCTAACAAGAAAACATATCAACTCAACAAGCTAACCACCACTCTCATTGAGAATTTTGCCTATGTCCTATCTCACCGCTCTAGGTCATCATGCCATTTCATTGACTAGATGAACCCGGATCGTCACAAAAATTTCAGGGAAGCTATACTAGGTGTAAAGGGATAAGTCTACAAAGTCTAGTGGTCATATGATAAGGTACCAAAGACAATTTATCATGTACCATGTCATAAAAATTGCAACATAACAACACAAACAGGTTGCCCTAAGTCTAACAACACTCTCATATGGTAAAATGTCAAAAAACGATGATTTTAACACTCAAATATGTAAGTAAGACTCACAAACATTGGTGCAGCCAAAGAGTGTCGACCATAGCAGAGGGCACAAGCAGCTATGTATGGGCTAGCAGATGCAGGCATGGGTAGTGAAACATGTGGAAGTAAAAGTTTGGCAAGGGAGATTTTGAAGTGTATGGACGAAGTGCTTGAAGTGTGGAGAGTGTCGGTTTTTACAGATCAACAATCGGAATCCTAGTTGCCAAGATACATGCATTTGATGTTTCAATGAGGGTTATTTTTAAGCCTTTTTGGTTGCATTGGAAAGTGTGCCATCTAATGTGTTTGAAGCTTGCCAAGGTTTTTAGAGGCAAAGGACAACATGTGGAATCATTTAGAGTTGATGGCTTGTCAAACAGAGTCACCAAAGGCCGAGATACAAGCAATTGGTGATGAGGTGACAAATGAGTTTTGTCAATTTTGGCAACCTCTATTTGTGGGTTTGGGAGTCTCAAAATACGATGCAAATCTAAGGGTTTGAGGCTTGGAATTGAGAGTTTTAGTGGCATTTCACATCTGAGCACGGAGCAACAAATGACAGGAGGTTGAAAGCAGTGAAAAAAGGGTTTTTTTTGGGAATATTTTTGAGTGAGTTTTTGGGGCCTTAAGAGGTTGGAGCACCCTAGGGATGCCACGTGGTAGTAAATAGTCCCACATGCAAGGGTGTCAGTGTAGAGGCAGGGTTATAAAGGCTACACCATGGCCATTATGTGGTAGAGATGAGGGGAGTCAGCATAGGCGGCGCTGCTGCGGCAGCTCGGGTGGCGCGTTGGGAGGTTTTGATGGGCATCCGTCACATGGTGTTGGTTGCCGTTGGGCAACACTGTTCAATGTTGACGTGGTAGGTCTACGTGGGGGACATTCGCATGATGCCCTATGGGCACCCAAGTTTTAATATTGAGGGGGGCTCCCACTAGCCCTTGTCACTGCACGATGACATCCAGATGGGGGTGCCTCACATGCATTGAAGTGCAAGCAAGCCAAGAATAGCAAAGAGGGTGTCTCACACAAAAAGTGGTGGTTCACTTGAGCTAAAAAAAGAAGGAAGTCAACCAAAATAGAAGGGGGCTACACATGCCCATAAGGGCCCGATTTTTTGCAGTTTTGGGGGAGTGTTTGGGGCAATGAGAGCTCCAACAGGAGAGATCTTTTTGGGGCAATGAGAGCTTCAACAAAGGATGGTTTTTTTTGAAGCTTCCACAATGAGAACAAGAGCAGGAGATCTCCAAGATTGAGGAGACACCAATGAGGGATGCCAGGGAGGTTTTGTGCTTGTCGAGTGCTCGCGGGACCGGATTGTAGCGGGTTGTACATGGTTTTTATTTGTCAAAGAAGTAGCTATCATTTCCATATTGTGTGCCATTTCTTCCCCCCTTCCCCCTCCTCATCTTTTCTCTGCTCAAAAGTGAGTGGTGCCAGTGTGTGCCCCTCGGACTGTTTGTTTGTGTGAGAGAGAGGTGCTGTCTTGTGGAATTGATGGAGGTGGGTAAAATTGGGATGGTATTCTATTTGTCAATTGTGCAAAGTGTGTGTGCAGTGGTATGCGTGAAAACGATGATATGCTTACAGAGGTGTGGAGTTTTGATGGCAATTTCTAGTGGATGGGGGTGTTGGGAGTACCCTGGGCTAGAGAGGCATCTGTGTGTGTTTTCAGGTGTGTTCCCATTCTCCTTCTCCAATATATAGTTTCAAACCACGACAAAACTTGAAATGCTTATACTTAGTTGAAAGAGCAAGAGACAAGGAACATAATGCACTCCTTGTAATTGAATTTGGACTACTAGATCAAGAGAATAATGGATTACAAGTCGTAGTTGAGTAGCTGCTTGACAGTTGTACAACAAAAGCTCTTCAAACTCAAATATAATGCTACAAAGTTGTGTCCAAACTAAGATATTTGATCTTTATACTTGGGGCTTTACAAAATAGCCAATGATTGACTACTTGGGCTTTGGGCACATGATAAAATATTACAGCTCAAAGTCTACAACTTTTGGATCAAATTATATAGACTCTTTTACAAGGCTTCCCAAAAAAGAAAAGGATAAATACATAAAAAATGGGGCTTGGACAAGGTGTGTCCGACTAGGAGGGTGCTCGTTAGCTGCATCGACGAAAGAATCCCCCCTTCCTAGATGGTGCACATCCTTGTACAAGCCATCGAAACTCCTTAGTAGTCAAAACTGCCTCTTTTCTAACGTCTTGATGACTTTGTTGAACTTGGAGCCTCTTGAAATATTATTTGTTTTGATTGAAAGATATCTAAAAGGGTTGTTCAATAGTGTGCTATGATAAGCTACATGCTTTGCTTGCAAATCCTTTGTCAGTGGGTTGAAGATGCCGGAGTCCATCTCAAAGAATCCCGTCATGAAGACTTCTTTGACAATCTGCATATAGTGGGAAGGTAGAAACATCAGCCTTGCATACATCCCCATAATGATATTCTTTGAGGGGGGATCGTGTCTCCATATTCCAGTTGATTCCATCTGTTCTTTAAGAAACACCTCCCAGGGATGTTCGGCTTTGTTGATATCTTCAAATTCTTTGCTGCATGTGAGGATCATCTTGGTGATCTTACATGTCATCTAGCTAGTAAAATCTAGAACATATTGCATTAATGTGATGACAACTTTGAGTGTGTGTACCACGTATGATTCTATTGGCTTATGTTGTGTGCAAGCTTTGCAATCATTGGATAGTCAAGCACTGATGACCTCCTGCTCTTCCAGGTGTAGTAGGTCTCCCAAGATCGCCTTCTTGGTATTTGACAGTATATTGGGTTGACCCTTAAGCGTTGGGGAGCATTATTTTATGTTATCTCATCCTCAAGACGCTTGTCAAACCATTTTTTTCTCCATACTATTTTGCTCTCTAGGATGAGTAGAAACACCTTCTCTATTGTTACCAAGACTCCTTCATAATATCTTTTTGCATTTGGTTCCAATATTGGTTGTACTTTTCTCTTGTAGAAGATGACCTCTTGCTTCATAAATGGTAAAGAAACCCTTTCATTGCCGAAGTTCTTTACATTCTTGTTTGGTTTGAGAATTAAAAGAGCTGTTGATTCTAGGACTTGAGCTTGTGCATATGTATTCTTTGAGTGTACCCTTTGTCATATCTTCTATCCATTTCTTGAGCTCATCTCTGGCATCCACAAGCTCTCTGTCTTGTTCAAGCTCTTGCACTTTCCCTTGGATGATGTACTTGGTAAGTCCAATGGGGGCATGCCAATACTTTCAAACTCCACAAGCTATGTTTGGGTGATTGGTTGATGTATCTGTGTTTGTATAGCACCCAATTCTAGAGCTTTATCTTCCATCTCTTTGGTGTGCATATTTGCTTGGGCAGTAAGATCTGATTTAGCCTTTGCTAGCTTCTCTTGAAGCTCCCTGATTTGTTGCTCTCTTTGTGAATTTGTTGCGAGCATTCTGGCCATTAGGAGTTGCCACTACAATTTTTCATGTTCCAACTCTGCTTTTTTTGCTTTGATTTATTCAGAGTTTGGATTGTGATGTGGATGCAAGTGTAACTACATCTTTTGAATTTTTAGGAGCGTGGAGAGGGTGTGCTTCATGATGTCGTAGGAGTTGCACAACTTGGAGTAGTGTTTTTGTCCCCCCTCCAGAGCCTCTTCTAGTGCTTGTTGTTGCACCTAGATTTTGGTATTTGCCTCACTTTGCTTTTCGAAATCTTGATAGATGCTTACATCACCCTCTCTTTCTCCCTTCAAAGTGATCTAGAGCTATTATTTATTCGTCTATAGATTGACAAATTTCTGCTTTTGTCGTTATATGTCTTGATTTTCTTTTTGAGTATCCAGCTTTAGTGTCCTCCGTGTCTTGGATTCATAGATATGTTATCACTTTTTGACATCTGGATTGGAGCTCAATCATCTCCGAATGCTCTTTAAGATCAAATACTTCAAGAATTCTCTGAGCTGCTACTTCATTAGCTTGGATTAGAAGTGATACATCCCTTTTTACTTGTTTGTATCTTTGTTGAGAGGTCTCTACATCTATTTGTGTTGTGTATTGTCCTTCAATACCTTGTTGTTCCCTTTTTGCCCATTGTCTTGATCTTCTTTTTTAGTTTTAGTCTCTTTTCCTTGTTAATTAGCAGCATGAGGAGATGGTTGCCTCACAAATATTTGCTGCTATGTTTCCTTTGCATCTATGGTTGTTGTCGTATATTTAGCCAATTCCTCATGACGTGATTGCTGACTTTGAGGAGAGTCTAATGGTGAATCTAAATCTGTTTTCTTTTGTCTCTTACACTCTTCCTTATCTCTTTCTCTAGATTTCTTTTGAGCACTTCATGGATTTTTTGGTGGGTGAAGTCTGCCAACTTGATCTCCACTCGAGCTTTCTGTCGTCTTTGTTCTTTAAGTTTTTGAGCTTTTCATCTAGCTCAACATCATTGTCATCGCCGGAGGGAGGTGAGTCTTGTCAAGTTTCTCCTATCTTCTTCTTCTCCTCCACTTTCTTTGTTTGTCACTCCTCTCCGAGCCAATGTCCTTCCTCCATAGATCTTTGAGCTTGAGAACTGGGGATCTGCTCGGTTTGTTATGGTTTCTTTTTGATGAGAATAATCTCCACATCTTCTTCCTTTGAGGACTGATATTCCAAGGGGATGTCTTCTTTGTCTTGATTGCATCTTGGAGCTCAAAATCAAATTTCATAGGCTCACTATTAGTAGTCAATGCTTTAGAGCTCTAACCACGTGTCCTTCTCTTTGTAGGTGTTGTAAACGAGACACCCACTACCTTAGCTACATGCTTGGCCATGTGGAGTAGGTTAAGCTAAGATTCAACTTTTGGTAAGTATTCTATCATTCCCAAGGCTTGGTAAGAAATCCTTGTAAGCATTGGCTCTGCATTCATGTATGTTTTGTTCCTATCATTGCTCTTCAAATTAGATTTTACCAATCGTCAAGAATGTATCCTCCAAGGTTGTACTTGATCACTCTTCTTTCTACTAGCCCAATAGCCATCACCACCACTACGTGTAGTTGGGGCTCTCTGTAATGAGATGGTTTTTGTACTTTCAAATGCTAGGAGATCAACCTTAATGGTAGTTCTGTCTCAAAATAATCAAGTCCTTGTAGGTGAACTTGTGCCCTTGTTGTTTGATGAAAGTTTTGTTGTTGTCGATGGATTTCTTCTTTAGCAGTAGGTTGTGGCTGCCTACTAGTAGATGGAGTACTTGGCAGATTGGATCATTTGTAATTTTCACTCGTACTGTGGCTCCAACTTTGTCTGGAAAGTTGGCATCTCTATTATATCGAATGGAGCTCATTAACTTGTGGGCCCTTTGGAAGTCAGTCCTGTTAGAGTTTTGGCATCTCAAGTGGACAACCCAATGTGATCCCATTATTTAGTTTGGCTTTTAGCTATTTATTCCACATATTTATCAAAGTCTTGAGAAGGGAAATTTACTGGGCTTGCTATAGAAGAAATCCCTTGCCTCCATTGTATACACATTTAGTTATTCATTGCCAAGGTTGATTGGTTTCGGAGACTCTCTCTCTCTCTCTCTCTCTCTCTCTCTCGTGCTCACTCCCCTTGGTCTCTATGCTTCCGCATTGTCAACTTTGACATGGTATTTGAGCTTGGTGTATCTCGGTGATTGAAGAAGCCCTTAGTGTGGAGGAGCATCCCGGAGAAGAGCAATCGTAAAAATTACCACGGAGAGAGCTTATCCCTTGCCGATATTATCACCCTCTGCACCCTACATTTGGAAATGCTACCTAGTTGGAGCCTCCCTCTTCAATCCCCAGTGCGCACTACATTTTGAAACCCCAGCATCATTTTTTTCCCTCAATGGCGCCATCCTTTCCCATGCTGTATTTTGAACCTCACTCAACAGAGACTGGCAGGTGAGTGTTGCCCTCAAGCCTTACTATGTTTCAAGCACCGACATACCACTAACTCTCACCAACCTTGGTCCGATTGCGTTTGAAATGCTGATGGTGGTAGCAGAGAGGAACAGTGGTGCCAAAAATTGCTAATCTGGATGCATTTTGAGAAGTTGAGCCTTTTTGAAGGCATTTCTTCTTCTCCCCTATGTGCGAGAGCATTTTGAAATGCCCTCTCCACTGCCCTTTCCTCCTAGCACTACCTTGATTGCTGTCAACATTTGAAAACACTGTGGGTAGCTCTAACTTGATAACTTGGAGCCCAAGAGGGCATCACAAGTGGGTTATTGAGCTGGCTTGGGAGAGTTATGAGGAGCAGCCTTGCCATGGGAGTAGGAATCAAGAGAGGGTGTGGAGCAACTTAGGAAAGGTAAGCAGTTTGGAGTTGAGGACAAGGATAATAGATTTTGTGGAGCTGCTCAGAAGTAAATTAGAGAGGAGTGGAATTGCTTGGGGATTTTGGTGCGGCTTGGAGGATTTGTGTGGCCCTTGGAGTGCAAGAAGGATTACAAGTTTCCAGTTATTGCAACTTCAAAATGTCCTCCCCTTGCTCAAGAATGCCCGACGACATGAATTAGAACCAACCAAGAGCTATCGATAAATAATCGTCAACCATCCATTCAGTCCCCTATGCATTGGCACAGTTCTCAAGGAACTTGAAAAATTGTTTGGCTCGGGTTTGTGAAGTCAAAATCCACAATGGCCTCAATGTCAGGTTTCTAGTCAAATGACAACTGTCACCACTAGCTTCAGCCAGAGAGAGGCTTGTGAGTGGCAGAGAGAGACAAGCAATGATCCCTATAATTAATTTGGACCCTCGTGTTGGAGTTCAAGTTATTGGTGTCTACACCCGTAGGTCGGAGTTCAATGCACTTGCATCTTGCAGGGAGCCAATCAAACGTCTAAAACACTATGGATGAGTGCACCAATCCATTGTTGTTGGTCAGATTATGGATATGATGTGTTCAAGCAGTTCATTATCATGGAGTTTTATATTTTGGATGTAATTGTTCATAGTTCACGAATGGGGATTATTGAACTTAGTATGGTCTACAATTCAAACTTTCTACAAAGGCAACTGATGCTCAAGATGGCATTACTTTCAGGTACAAAGTTGAGGAGAGAAACACTAAGGTGTATCCAGAGTTCAATGCCTTCTATTGGGGTGTCCATGGTAGCTTCTTCATCGACTTGGTCTCACTATTCATGTCCACTGAGTGTCCACTATGAGCTGCAGAGAGGGTGTTAGAGTTTTGACATCTCTAGTGGACTGCCCAATGTGGTCCCATTATTTAGTTTGGCTTTTAGGTATTTATTTTACTTATTTGGCAAAGTCTTGGGTAGGGAAATTTATTGGGCTGCTATAGAAGCAACCCCTTTGCCTCCATTGTATACACATTAAGTTATTCATTGCCAAGGTTGATTGGTTCAGGAGTCTCTCTCTCTCTCTCTCTCTCTCTCTCTTTGTGTGTGTGTGTGTGTGTGTGTCTTTATTCTTTCACATTGTCGACTTTGACAAGTCCCCCACGACGATAATCTAGAAAAGTGTTAGCAGCAAGCTAACACGGATACCATTTTTTGGAGTTCTCTTTGTAAAACACTTATTATTTTGATAAATCGGGAATATTGTAACTCCTATTTTCTCGGATAAAATCTGTAATTAATGAGCCGGGGCTACAAGCTTCGAGATTGTATCAATCTGTCATTACCCAGCTTTGGTAGCACTCCAAATTATTAGTTTTGACCACCCAAAAACCTTGGCTAAGATATAAAGCTAATTTTTGTAAGTTTTTTATAAGTTTTTGGATAATAGAAACGCAGCGTGAGCTACCGGCGCTCACTTGTCTCCTTCTCGTGCTTCCTACTCCCTCCCAGGTTGTCACATTGCAGTCACATTTGTTGCATTGCAACCGCAGGTAAGAGCTCTACGCATTGACGTAAGTAGTTCACAGTATTTCGTAGCTTTTGGCGTCGCCAGACCCGCATCCTAATTTCATTGTAACTAGAAATTTACACTTTCAAATAAAAAATCAAGCATAGGCGGAGTATTGGGACATCATTGCTAAGCATTTAGATGCATTCTGGGTCGAAAAAGACTAGGGTAAAATCCACTACTATTAATAATTGCGATTTTGGAACTTGACCTAAAGTGGGGTCTGCGACCATAAGCATGTGTAATTAGGTCTCATAAACTTGCCCTAGAAATTTTGTTATGTTTGGATGTCATTTGATGCTGTAACCGATGTGATTTGTTTGTCGATGAGCGATTGGCTTTTGGTGATTTCAGTCACTTGAGTGTAGCTTGAGTTGGATGCAAGTTGTTAGTTGTTTTCTAAGAGATTGACAACCTCTTGTAGCCTCTATGCACTAGTCAAGTCAGCTTCATCCCATGGATTGACAAAATAGTCGTGGTTCTCGCTAATACTGCAATAAGATAGGTTGGTGAGGTTAAACATGCGTCCCACATTTAGCGCCGCTGCCGAGGATCGAAGAGACCTAAACTAGGAAAAAACACGAGCGTTTTGTGTAGTCGCCCTTTAACTTCCTCTAGGTTTGCATAGAGTTCAAAAATTTCTTTTAGAAACCATATAGCTTAAGATTGTCATCTTTTGCTGTGTAGAGGTAGCTTGGAAGTAATCATACTTGCTGAGTGCCTTTAGGGTTGTAGGATTGTAGAAATAGATTAGGATATCGAGAATGATTGGTAGACAAGAAAAGTCTTAAGATTAGTGCTCAGAAAAACATAAAAGACAAGAAAACAAGTGTTTGTGGACACTTTTCACAACCCCATTGCATGAGAGAGAATCTAGGAGTAGGGTAAGTAGGATCCGAGGTGGATTTCAGAACATTGCTCTCTCCGAAAGAATCAAGTGTGAGTTGTTATTGGAGGTTGCAGAATTTCAGGTCTACGACTAGAAATAGCTCAAAAAGACTTGAAACCACTCAATCCGACTGGAGAGTAAGCTTAAAATTTGTCTGAACCAGTTGGTAAGCTCAAAGACACTTCGAGGTTAAAGTTTCAAGAGTTGGCTAAAACTCAAATTATTTATTTTTTCTTGACATTTTAGGCCAAATCAAGTTTTGACTTGATTCATAGGCTTAAAATAGCTCATGTAAAGACTGTCTTAGAAAAAATTGTAAAAAAGTGTTCATTTCAAGCCTAAAGTTAATAATCACCATTATTAACTTTCTGCTCCAAATTGACCAGGGTTCATACCATTGACTCATTGCATGTATACAAACAACTTTTGTAAAGGCCCAAGAGGTTTGGATCACCAAACTGACAAAAAACTGGATAAAAACTAAAGTTTGTACTGACTTTTTGAATCTTGAGTGTAAATTTTGGATAAATTTTTCCAGACTTGTTGAAAATTGATTTATAGGCTTATATTGATGTGATAAACATGTATATATGGTCAGTTGACCAAAAAGATGCAAAAACTTGTCAGTTGTAAATAATCACGATTATTTAATTTTTGCCCCCTTTTTCAACTTTTTTGACCAAGTCAGCCTACCACTAGTTTTAACATGTTGTAATAAGCCCACAAACCAAATTTGGTAAGATTTGGATCACTGGATTGAAGATTGTGACCAAATTTACAAAGTTATTCTGCGGACAGATAATTGATGACCATTTTGTTGAGATGTCGAGCTCTACACCTTGAGCTGGCATCCACTACGGGTCTTGGCCGCTTACGGCATTTACTCACTGGCGCGTTAGGTGACCGACACGGAGGATCTCTGCCAGTGATTCTACAGTTGGACTACACATATAGTGCCAGCCTAGTACGCTTCTAGCGAGTTCACACTTAGTGACCGCATGTACATATGTGCTACTTTTCAGCTTTAGCACTTAGTCATTTTGTACTCTCTTTTCTGAGAAGAAGAAGAAGAATCTTTCCATCTCTGTGTGCTTTGTGCTTGTCTTGTGTAGCTCTCTTGCATCCTCATTCTTTACACATTTGACAAAAAATTGTCCAAACTTGATGAAACTTGGCTAGTGACCTTAACTTGAGGTGCTTAACAGATTTGTGTCAAAGTTGGGGCAAAAAGTTGCAAAAATACACATGGAGTAAATAATCGTAATTATTTACATCTGCTTCAAAACTTGAGAATTTTGCACATTTGAGTATACCACAAGATCAAGCATATCAAGTAGACCTCCCAAATCTATTTTGGTGAAATTTGGATCACAAAAGTGAGACCTAAGCCAGATTCTCGAAAGCAGAGTCTACGGACACAAAATAGTTGATAAACTTGATCAGATTTTGTCCAAACTTGTTGAAACTTGTCCAAGGGCTTTAACAAGTTGTATACGTGCTAAACCAATAAAAAAAGTGCAAAAAACTGACAAAAGTAAATAATCATGATTATTTACTACTACACTCCAGAGACATCAATTTACTAATCATGATTATTTACTACTACACTCCAGAGACATCAATTTTTATTTACTCCAGTGTAGTAGTAAATAATCAATTTATTTACTCCACTGTAGTAGTAAATAATCATGATTATTTACTACTACACTCCAGAGACATCAATTTTTATTTTTGAACTTACAAGTGCTAGACCAACATAATATAAAGCCACCGGGCAATTTTGGGTTCAATCGGATCAAAACTTGTACATGCTCACTCAGTTTCCAGGTTGCAGATTAAACCTTTGAATTTTTGCTAAAGTCGAATCTGAAAGACAAATTTTGACTCCCATAGCTTGATTTGAAGTGATACACATAGACCAATCACAAGAGTTAGCAAAAACTCTAATGTCTTTGTAGAAGAATAGCTAACTTGATCAAATTTGTACAGGAATCAGGTTGCAGACGAGGAACCAGTGGCTTGATAGAAAATTGCAATCGAATCAAGTGGAAATTGACGACAGGTCAATCCAAAGGTGAGTACTCTATCCAGGGCTTCATAAGTCCATATGAACCTTAGATCTGGTCGTGTACTAGGAAATCAGGGTATACTCGAAGAAACCTCCAGTAGAGTATCCACCGAAGAAAGAGTGAATCAAGGCAATCCTTGCACACAATTCTTGAAGAAGTCTCAGACACTTTTTCAGATTCTACATCCGAAATGTCTTCTTACTCGACTCACTCTGAAATCGGAACGACAATGCGCTATAAGCATATACTCTCTTTTTACAAGACTAACCGTCATGGAGACCAAGTTTACTTTGGACCCTAATGAGGAGTATGCTATTCGTATTGATGACCATGGTATTGAGTTCAAAGAACAGATTATGGCAAACAAACAAGGAAAAATATACATGGTTAGAAATGAAACTTAGTATGTACAAGTCGAAAACCTTGATGTGGTAGACAAATGGGGGTTAGAAGTAAAAACCATAATCCCAGATATGTCAGCAAAAGAAGGACCACCAACTTTAGAATTCGAGGGATACGATCAAGTAGATTTGAAGCCTTTGAAACGGCTTAGTACGGATAATCCTAGGATCGGGGTCTATTGTTGGGAAGATAGAAACATAAAAGGTCTTTTGTGGACTTTGCATGCCAAACTAGGACAACTAACAGCCATGAAGGTCATCTATATCTTCAAGATCAAAGATAAGGGATCAGTAGACCTACAAACCTACCTGTTTAGGGATTTTTATAACAACAACTTTGTTATGATGACTCCTGAGGAGGTAGAAAAAACCAAATACCAAGGGTATTCCATATGGGATTGGAAATTGGGACAAGGACCAGAAACAATTCCAAGAGATGAACACCGTGAGAGATCATCTTAGAGTAATGTAAAGAAACCAGAAACCACCTCATCACGTAGAAAACCGGGTGACACTAAGGCCAGTCCAGGGCTACATGAGTCATTATTTTCAACAGACTAGTTTGAAGGACTCGGAATAGGACCAACTGCCAGGAGACCGGGAGTTGAACCAAACAGATGCATCAAACCAGCTGATTTTCAAAAATGGGTCAGAAAATACAGTGGATCAGGGGATCCATACGACCACTTAGCAAGCTTTAAGCAAGTGCTAATAGCAGAGCGTATATTTGATTTCCATACTCAATTCAAGGGTTTGAAATGACATTAGAAGGAAAAGCATTGACATGGTTCTAAAACATTCCACCAAGGTCAACCATGGACTTGAACACATTAGCTCAAGGATTTGTAGCTGCTTGTTCCAAAATGGGATCAAACATAATATGGTAGCTCAAATCTACAACTTTAAATAGAAACATGGTGAGTCTATTAGGGATTGTGCTACTCAAATGAAATAATACATTGTCAGATGCCTAGGGCTAGAGATACCTGTAGAAGAATGACTTGTATCTTTGTTTCTAGAGGGATTGCTAAACAAAGTACTTCATGCTATACTCTATAGTAAAAAGCATACAACCCTAGAAGAGTGTGTGTCAGATGCTATCGACTTAGGAGACAATTGTGATATTTTTAACGAAGAGGATGTCCCTAAAGATAACCAAAGTGAGAAAACAATGTCCACTAAACCAGTACAAGTGGGAACAACTGTTTCAACACCACTCTCAGCTATCGAAGATATGCTTAAAAGGATGAATGATATGATGAATAACATGCAAAAAGCACCTATGAGGGGACCATGACAAGGGATACCTCAATAGGGACAACCAATGAGGCCAAAAAAATGGTGTGCAATTGAGGATAAATGGACCAAACATGAGACCCACGAGTGTTACTTCAGACCAAAGTATGATGGGAATGTTCAATATGTGCCCATGAGGCCATAGGGACAACCCATGAATAGATATCAACATAATATGGCCCAAGCTCAAAGACCACCAATGGGTATGGAAAGACCTCAACATGTGTTGGGACAACAACCTCCGTATCCAGGACATAATGCAGTGCCTGTAAAGTACATGCACTCTGAAGGAGTCATAGATGAACAAGCATTAGTGCATGTTACACTCTATGCAGAGCCTAGTCCATCGACTGTAATGGTAGAAGGAGATTGGTATAATTCACATGCACCACCAATGAAAGAAACCATGACTTATGCTCCACCAGAGATTGCACCAATGTATTATGTAGCTAATCAAGGTGTCAGACCTCCCATGGTAAGACCCATGATTAAGCCAAGAACATGAAACTGTCATAACTGTGGTGCTGATGATCACTAAAAAAATGAATGTCCAGAGCCTGACAAAAACCTCAAACTAGTTGAAGCCTATTGCATACAACGTTGCAAAAGGGGAGGACATTTTTTGGAAGATTGTTCTGAAAATCCTTTAAACAAGGGTAAAACAGTAGTAACGTAGTCCAAGTGATACCTAGTAGCTCATCGGAGACTGAACCAATTGTTCCAATCAAGGTAATCACTAGAGCCCAAGCTAAGAAAAAGAAACACAACTCCTCTGATGATTCGGGAAATACAAAAGTTTTCTCTCAAAGAATCAGAAGAAGTAGAAGTAAATGATATGAGATGAGGAAACAAAAACAATGGGTTGAAATCGAGGAGAAAGCAAAAAAGCTATATCAGGAAAAGTTGAAAGAAACTGGAAGTGAAATCAAGGAAACAACCATGAAATCGGGAGGATCCATTCTGGTTGATAAAATTTTTGAGCCTATTAATGCAGCCTTAGAAGCCTACCAAGCAGGACTTAAAGCAGGCCAAAACATGGAAAACAAATGGAAAAACTATCCTTCTCCAGACATGGAAGCAGCTAAGCTGGAAGCTTATCAAAATTTGACAAGAATCACGCAAGAAATGTTGGAAAAACAAAAACCCAAGCTTGAAAGTATTGCAAAACCTGAAGAGCTTGTGGTAGGAGTCACTAAAGAAAAATCCGATGTGGTGGCAGAACCCACCTTGAAACAAAAGAACGAGAACTTATAGTTCCGGACAATGAAGATGCCTTAGACGGAATTCTGTTCGTAAAGAAAGAGTGGCCAAGATACTTATGGAAAAAAGTGAGAAAGATCAATGATGGGAGCTTAACTCTAAAGTCAGCTCCTATAGAGGAAGTCTGGTTAGATAACCTACCTTTTGAATTGAACATGGATATACAATCCTTGTACGGGGATTGCGGATTTGAAGCTGCAAGAAAGTCAAAACCATTAACCTTGAAAACATTACCTTCTTACTTGGGAGATAACGAAGATGAATCCATAGTGTGTAAGACCACTCAAGTAAAAAGAGCTAAACATACCCTAGAAGTAGACATCATTCATTCAATCATGTCTACACCCATCCAATGCACTCTTACCTTGGGAGAATTGTTAAAACTCAGACCATACTTATGGGATGATTTACAGAAAACCCTAGAGAAGGTGGGGATAACATGGTTAATCTCAAAAAATTTGGGAAAATTAAAAAATGCAATGGACAACAAAGAGATTCGATTTTTTCCCATGAACAAAGTTGGAGAATATTATGAAGGGGAAGAAGGAAACACCACCCTCCCAGTGAAATATAATGACATTGAAACCATGGCAATACTGGATAGTGGAGTAGGCATAGGCATAGCCACTAAAGTAATATGGGAACCCTGGGGACAGCCAACCATTAGACAAACTCGAATGAAGTTGCAATTGGATGACATACACATTGAGAGACCATTAGGGCTGCTTGAAAAAGTGATAGTCAATTCTTGTGGAACTGAATATAAACACACTTTTGCCATAGTAGACTTTGGAAAAAAACTCAACTATGAAATCATCTTGGGAAGACCTTTCATGCGACAGGTACAACTTATCCAAGATTGGAGAAACAATTATTTGTACTTGAAGCAAGTGGGATCTATAACAAGAGTAAATCTAAAAGATCACACTTATAGAGATGTCTTGAAAACACCCATCCAAGAGTTTGATTCAGTCTCTTCACCTCAAACTAAACTTCCATCTTGGTTAAACAAAGACACTCCTATTTGGATGTGTGGAGCTTCAGAAAATGGAAACTTAAGACGAGAAGAATGGATCCTAGAAAGGGACTACACAAACGAAGCCTATGTACCTGAACCCTTTCCAGAGCATTTGTTTGAGCCTTTTGAATGGACTCAAATTTTAGCGACAATGGAGTATGTGTGAATACGTTTATGCCTATTCAATTTTGCAATGAGGATGGCTACGACATGATTCCCATCCAAATGATTTCAATCCTCAACATTGAAGACAAAGATGAGGAACCCAAGGACTTAATGAAAGCTCAACAAGTCTTTTCAAACCTGTGTACGATACAGCTGATGAGTTAGATGAACACTTAGCTACCTCAAAATTCGGGGTCAGAAAAAGAGCATATGAGAGCCAAGCTACTCTTAAAAGGAGGGGAGGAAAAGTTTTTTGATTTTCCAAACCAGAAATCAAGAAGACAAAAATGCTATAGACAAAAAAGAGACACCAGAAATGTGAAAACACAACCTATGCCATCAGTCTCCAGTAGAACACATTTCTTGATGCAGATAGATGCAAACGATTGTGTCAAGGATAAAATTACTCGCAGATATCCTTCAAACAAAAATCAGGAATGTCTCAAACATCGAGAAAAACAAGGAAGTGTACTCAAGAAAATCCACAGGATAAAAAAACACTCATGACACGAGTCGAGCGGAAAAAGAAATATCAAGAGTTGAGAAAAGCTCTAAAGGAGATATACACAACCGAAATGGAAACTACAAAAGAGGATGGTAAGGATGTAATGAGCATTCCATCCCATTACAAAAAGTATATTCTCCAAGATCAAAAAATCATAGTCGAACAACCTGTTAGGGAACTACCGAAATAGGGCAAGTCTTACGAAGGGCTTGAAAATGCTAAAAGGATAGACTTGGCTGAACCGAGAGAAGAGCTTAGACCTGCTTACATTGTGAAGGACCTAACAGAAGAAGAAGAAGAAATCTTGCTGATCTTGTTAATGAATACTGAGATATCTTCACTTGGTCTTACAAGGATCTCAAGGGTGATGATCCAGAAATTTGTCAACATACCATACCCATGAGAGATGCGAAACCAAGTAGATAAAGGCTATACGTATAATGAAACATTTGCTAGGAAGATAAAAGAAGAGATTGAAAAACTAAAGGAAGCCAAATTCATTTACAAAATTGAACACATAGATTGGGTGTCTCCAATTGTGGTAGTACCCCAGAAGAATGGAAAATTACGAGTATGTGTCAATCTCAAAAAGGTGAATCTAGCTACCATTAGAGACAACTTTCCCTCTTACAATCACTGAGCATGTTTTAGAGCGACTTTTAGGAGAGGAAGCTTATAGCTTCTTAGAGTGATTTTTGGGATACAATCAACTTTTGGTTGACCCAAAAGATCAGCATAAAACTGCTTTTGCAACAGAATGGGGTATATTTGCCTATCGGGTTATGCCGTTTGGGTTAACTAAGGCTCCAACCATGTTTCAAAGGTTGATGAGCCATGCTTTCAAAGAATATCTAGAAAATTCTTAGAAGTATATATGGATGATCTATGTGTACATTCATCAATCCGGCTGATCATTTTGAACACCTCAAAAAGGTATTCGAAAAATGTAGACTTTAAGATTTGCTTAAATCCTGAAAAGTGCACATTCATGGGTAGACAAGGAATTTGTTTTGGACATATAGTGTCTAAAAATGGCATATCTACTGATATTGAGAAGATTCATGTCATTGCTGATTTGCCTAGACCAACAACAGTCAAGGGGATACAAGCTTTCATGGGGCATTGTGGATATTACCGACGGTTCATCTACGTATACACTATGATTGCAAAACCCATGTATAGCTTGATTACACACTTTGAATGGAATGAGACATGTGAAGAATCCTTCATGAAGCTTAAGCAAGCTCTCACCTCAGCTCCAATATTGAAAGCACCAAATTGGAATAAGGTATTCTATGTACATGTAGATGCTTCCAATTTTTTCTATTGGTTGTATACTAGCTCAACCAGGAGACGAAAAAATTGACTTTCCTATTTCTTATGCTAGCCGACAATTGAACATGGAAGAAAAGAATTACACTGCCACTGAAAGGGAAGGATTAGGAATGATCTATGTCGTTAAAAAGTATAGACATTACCTATTAGCCAACAAGTTTGTGTTCTTTGTGGACCACCAAGCTTTGTTGTATTTGGTCAACAAGCCATGCAACACATGTAGAATAGTGAGATGGTTCATCATTCTTCTGGAATTTGATTTCACTGTGGTTGTAAAAAAGGGGACTACACATCAATGAGCAGATCACTTGTCAAGGATTGTTTCAGAAGAATCACCTAAAGGGGTAGACAATGATCTACCAGATGCCTATTTGTTCTCTGTGGAAATGATACCTTGATGGTCAAAAACATTGTGTCATTGATGACAATAGCTCAAGTGGATTCACAAGCGAAAGACGAACAACTGACATAAGTTACAAATGATCTTCTTACGACAATCGTGTCAGCTGAGAAAATTCAAGTGCATTTGGATGTTGCCAATGCCTCTTTACAATACTCTGAACAACAAATAAATGATCATGCAATCTTATTACGGCAAATAAGAGAAAATCCAGCCGTGGCTTCGATCAAAGGGACATATGAATTATACAAGGCACTAGAAAAGAGGAACAAGGACCTCGAGTTAGAATCAAAGCTGGAGCAATCACAACGCAGGGACCTAGCATTGATGCGGGTCGAGAGAGAAGAAGAGCTCCTAAAGAAAATAACTGAGCTCAAGAGAGTTAACCGGCTTCTCAGAGATGGAAAGCCAGATACGCAGGAAGAGGCAGGCACTTTCGAGCCGCCGCAAATTGATATACCCTTGGTCTCATTTGTTGAGTTGGAGACATAGTCCACAACATATTTGAGTGGTGAAGAGGATTTTTAGATTAATGTTACAGATGTAGACACAGTGCCTATGGTCCAACTATCAAAATCTAAAGAGGATGCACTGAAAGAGAAGATCACCCAAGAGGTGGATCAACAGTGGAAAGCCATGATGGATTGAAAGTTGAGAGTTCTACACTGTCAACGTCACTCAACTCACTCCCAATCAGATCAATGCGCAATGGCATCAGCAATCCCTGCCATACCCTCTTATAAAAGTGGAATTACTACAGGTAAAAGAGAGGCTCCACAAAGACATGCAAGCAGATGGCGCAGATAAAGACCACCCGAAGTGGAGGTTGAGCTGGTTGAACAATAATCCGTGGTATTTGATTCTGTTCACAGGTGCACTTGCAGCCCTGTAAAGAGATCCAACTTTCTGTCCGAACCTAGAGTAAGGACATGGCAAGAGCATGAGGCACTGACAAAGAAGAGGCAACCTAGATAAAGTACCCAAGACTGCCAGCTCCAGAGAAAGGACAAGTCACAGAGGAATACATGGTGAAAATCCTAATGGGCGCCATGTCTTTCTTCAAGAGTCTACCAGACCTCTCATGCACAATGTTCTACAGGATATGCCGAATGCTCTCACTTGTTTTGAAGTTTTTCATGAGCTAGAGCAAGCAAGCACCCCATGAATGTCATTCCTCGAGGGAAATAAAGGGTTATGTTATGATCTCAGTGGTCAGCCTTTTGAAGAAGTACTCTATGGCTTCTACGCCTGGTGTATGTTCTTGCCATCACATAACATGTTGGCGTTTGAGGAAGCTTTCTACACAAGATTCTTCACCTGGCGAACGAAGATATTTGCACTGGTGATCAACAACCTTACCTCAAGATTTGTAAGGTACTCAGCGGTAGAGCTGAAGAACAGAGTGACCATGCAGTTTCTGCAAGTGCCAGATAAAGAAAGAGAAATCAGATACTAGAAGGCACTGAATGTGCTTAAAGACCGCCTCGCTACCCATCAAACCGAAGATTATTTCAGCCCATAAAACTGTATCAAGGGACGACACAAGCAAGGAGGCGAGGGGGGGAATGTAGGCAGCAAGCTAACACGGATACCATTTTTTGGAGTTCTCTTTGTGAAACACTTATTGTTTTGATAAATTGAGAATATTGTAACTTCTATTTTCTTGGATAAACTCTGTAATTAATGAGCCGGGGCTACAAGCTTCCAGATTGTATCAACCTGTCATTATCTAGCTTTGGTAGAACTCCAGAGTATTAGTTTTGACCACCCAAAAACCTTGGCTAAGGTATAAAAGCTAATTTTTGTAAGCTTTTTATATTTTTTTGGATAATAGAAACGCAGCATGAGCTAATGACACTCACTCCTCTCCTTCTCGCGCTTTCTACTCCCTTCCCGGTTGTCACATTGGAGTCATGTTTGTTGCATTGCAACTGGAGGTAAGAGCACTACGCATTGACGTAAGCAGTTCACAGTATTTTGTAGCTTTTTGTGTCGCCGACTTGCGGCCTAATTTCATCATAACTAAGAATTTACACTTCAAATAGAAAACTAATCAGAGGCATGGTATTGGGGCATCATTGCTAAGAATTTAGATGCATTCTTGGTCGAAAACAACTAGGTAAAATATCCACTGCTATTAATAATCGCAATTTTGAAACTTGACCTAAAGTGGGGTTTGAGACCATAAGTATGTGTTCTTAGGTCTTATAAACTTGTCCTAGAAGTTTCATTACGTTTGGATGTCATTTGATGCTGTAACGGATGTGATTTGTTTGCCGATGAGCGATTGGCTTTTGGTGATTTCAATCACTTGAGTGTAGCTTGAGTTAGATGCGAGTTGTTAGTTGTTTTCCAAGAGATTGACAACATCTTGTAGCCTCTATGCACTAGTCGAGTCAGCTTCATCACATGGATTGACAAAATAATGGTGGTTCTCGCTAATACTGCAATAAGATAGGATGGTGAGGTTAGACATGCGTCCCACAAAAAGCTATCAAACTCGAGACACCTAGCATTGTCTAGGACTTTTGGCTGGAGCTCCATTATTATGAATGGAGCTTATTAACTTGTGGGTCCATTAGAAGTCATTCCCCCCATAGAGGTAATCTAAAAATGCTATTTAATTGGAGACACCTAGTATTGTCTAGGACTTTTGGTTTTTGATGTAGTGTCCATAGCTCCTTTGGGAAGATTGTAGCTTTAACTTTTGTCACCCACCTAGAATTTTCCTATGAAGATATTGAATGGAATTTGTTCGCGATCTTCATCTGTAACATGTGCCTTTTTGTTTGATGAGATGTCAATGATCTCATATCGGGCTGCATCCCACTCTTTTTGTGCAAACATGTGCAACATAATGTTGGCAAAACATCAACTATTTAGTGTCCAAAAGTTGATTAAAATGTTTTCAAAAAAGTCAATATAATGCAAACTTGATCATAAAATGAAAAATGAACATAACTTTAGCAGACAAGTTTCAAATTTGACAAAACTTCACCTGTGAGTCTAGGACAACTACAGGCACTAGGGAAATCTGGTTCACGATCGATGTTGGTGATGGAATTAGGTTAGGGTGGATGGGTATTAGTGCCCTTCATGAGCAATTAGCATGTGGGATCAATCATGCATTAAATAACAAGTAAGCTCACTATAACTGCAAATGAAAACAACAATTCATTAGAGTTAAAAATGAACTAAGTACATCACAATTTTATAGCCCAAAGCTAGGCTGCTAAAGGATAAAGATCATGGAATTTATTTAGTGCGGTCTTTGGACTTTATTTAATGCGATCTTTATGTATCATGGATGTATGTTGTGTCTACATGTATGCCTCATGGAAGGAGTTAAGAGAGAAATTCCATGTTTGTATGTTAGAGAGAGAGAGAGAGAGAGAGAGAGAGAGAGAGAGAGAGAGAGAGAGAGAGAGAGAGAGAGAGATTTTATTATCATCCTTAGAGGTCAAATATGACCTATGGGACCAAAGTTACATGTGATGTAGTATGTATATGGCTGATGAGTGACTCTTGATGCTCCAAAATTGTGGTGATGAGAGTCGCAATGGAGAGCCCACACTATGGCTGGGAGAAGAAAGTGTGTAGGTCTAAGTTTTGGCTGAAAATGTGAGAGAAGAAAGTTTGGATGTGACAAAAAGCTGAGCACCATAGTAGTGTGTGGTACTCAGACTCTCAAACTTGCAGCAGTGAGCATAATGTGCACAATTGATTTGACTCTTCTCCATTGCCCCAACGCCCTATCTCATAAAGAAGGGAATGGGAGCTAAGCCAAATGGCTGCGATAGTGCATATTGCCAACAAGGGGATAGGCTCAAGCATGTAAGTGTGAGTACGGTTTCCTCTTTTAGCAAAGAACATGTTTTTGGAGTTTGGGGCAATATGGGTGGTGTGATGTATGAAGCGTGACCCACCCGATTTCTTCCAAGCCGTAATACATTGGCGTTGTAGAAAAGCTTCATTCACTTGGTAGTCAATTGAAGCATCATGTAGCAAGTGAATGCATCCCATCTCCCAGACCACTTCTTTATGTCTTGCATCCATCCCGTGCTCAAGATCTTGCTTTTATGCATCTTTTGAACTTTTTTGCTTGCTTCCCATGCAATTGTAGGAAGTTGATGCGAGGGTTTTTGATGTATCTTTATCATGTACTCTACAACCCTTTCCATGCCCATTACCTCAATTAGAAGACATCTCGATTCAAGAAGTAGGAGTATATATGGTGTTTGTGTCTTAGCTTGGAGAAAATTTGTAAGAAAACTCTTTTGGACATTCTCAAACTCTTTCCAAGTAGACTTTGAGATACTTCCATCCCACACTTCAACTCCATAAAGAAGAACCGGTGTCACCAATGCATCAAAAAGATACTTCTTGAGAACTCAACACTTGATGTTTCCCGCATTACACATGTTCTCAAATGCATAATATGCTCTCTTTCTTGCTTCCAAATGACACATTGCACATTCACGCCACTTGTGATGGGATGGAACCTCAAGGCCAAGGTACTTAAAGCTCTCAACAACTTCAAGTGTCTCATTGTTGTACACAATGCATGGCTCCTCCTTATGGTTGGTTTTTACAAGCATAACCTTTGTTTTGGATTCATTCACAGTCAGCCCATTATGCAAGCAAAATTTCTCAAGGACAACCATAAGCTTTTGTGCATCTTCTGAAGTGTGTGCTAGAAGCACTACATCATCCGCATACAACAAAAGCATGATTACTGCATTGCAAATAGTGACCTCTTCAATGCCTTCTTCTTGCATAAAGTCAAGTACCATTTTTTTCAATCGATCGATGCATAGACCAAAGAGAGTTGGTGACAACGGACATCCTTGTTTAACCCCAATAGTGCTTATAAAAATTTCTGAAATTTCTCTTTCCATGTGCAATTGACAAATCACCTTCTCATAGATTCAAGAAATAGCAAGCATAAACTCACTTGGTACTTGGAGTTCTTCCATCCTTCTCCACAAGTTGTTACGTGGAATCATATCAAAGCCTTTCTTAAAGTCCAAAAAACAACAATACAATCGCTTACCTTTCAACCGACATTTCTCCATGAGAACACAAAGAGTGACAAGATGATCAATGGTGCTATGGTATCAACCAAAACCCGCTTGTCCCTTTGCACGCTTGTCATTCTGTTCAGCCCAATCACTCAATTTCATCCATGATGCACCCAAACAAATTTTCCATAAGAGACCCAATCATTATAGTCCGGTAGTTGTTTACATTCTTTACATCCCTCCTTTATGCAAAGGCTTAACCCAGTTAATGCCCCAATCATAAGGCATACCA